>NC_056735.1:556129900-556382400 GCF_019279795.1 Protopterus annectens
ATATATATATAGGTTTACCTTCATAATGATGACAGGCACATTGTCAAAACAACTTCTGCAAACTCTGAACTCTGACTTCTCAAAACCTCAAACACCAATATTCCAAATCACAATATCTTGCCCTCTTTTTGACCAATGGTTGCACTTGTTTCAGGTGTGGAGCGGTCGGAAATTTCGACATTCACTGTTTTCTTCAACTTTATGACATGTCGGTGGTATAGAATTTGTGGAAATAGTTTGACTATGTGCACATTTGGGGATGTGGTTTTAACATTATGAAGTTAAACCTATGTATGTATATATATATTTGATGATTTTTTATAGATTTTTTTATAATGGTATATGCAACATGGTTGAATTATGCACTACTGCATACTGTTTTATGTAATGGTATAAATTGTTTAGTGTATGAAATAGGAAACGACACTTGATAAAGCTCTTTTAGCAAAAGTTTTTTTCTAGTGTATAAAGCTTGTGGTATAAAATGCTTATTTGCTGTATCCTGAATGGTTTCTTGTTTTCTCTTGTTTTCTCTGGTCTTGTGTTTCTTGTGAATCAGAATGGACTTTATCTGCGTGAGCTTTCGCTGTTTTTGTCTGACATTAGAGAATAGCTGAGGTTGTTCCTGCATTCACACAGACTGCTGGGGACTGCTGCAGACTCCACAGTTTTCCGCAGATTCTTCTCAACTATCCAATACCTAGTTACATAGATTGGTACCTTACATATTCTCATATTACTGCAGTTCAATGACATAAGCATAAAAGAGCCTAATCTACATACAACATGCATATATGTCCATGAATTTATTTGAATAAGTTTAAGACTGTCATGCCAACTTATTATTAATCAAGATAGATGGCAAATGGTTAAGGAAACTACACATTTCTAAAGCAAGAAACAAATAGTAAAAATGTTAGAAATTATTAGGAAGCAGTTCATAATGACATTAGATTATAGTCTTTGCTTGGAGAATTGTGTCTTTTATTGATATGATGGCCAGATTTAGATGATTCAGGTGAATACTGATGAAATGAGGTAACTTATAATTGGAAATTAATTACAGTTTTCTTGCTTTAAAGGTTGCTTTTGCACATTTTTTTAAGACCAAATGACATTCTTATATCATCTGAATAAGTTTTGACAACTCGCAGTTGTGCTTTCAGTTCCTCATCTGATGAGCTATACATTTTTAAATCATCGACAAAGAGAAGGTGAGAATTCTTTACACTTTGTTGTTTTCTAGGAGCCAGATTATAGCCATGGCCTAAGCTCTTGAGTAAACAGCTTAATGGATTAAGGGCAAGGCAGAATAGTAGCAGTGAGAGAGAGTCACCCTGGAAAAAATCCCTTTGAATTTATATCCCTGGGATAACAATTTGTCCTTTATCATGGCTTAATTGCAAAGTGGTCTGTTACTGTTTCCTGGTCACTGTAATGTAGTCAATCAGTGTGGGGTGTATCTTATACATTTTTAAGCATTCTTTTATTCATGAATGAGGGATACTATCAAATGTTTTTTTTTTTTTTTTTTGTGGGCAATCCACGCTATACTTAGATTCTTCTCCCTTTTACAGTTCTCCACTATGACTTTATTTAACAATAAATGATCCTTTGTCCGTATGACTTTCTTTTTTTGCCCTTTTGTTCTACTGCCATAATTGCATTTTCTTCTCAATGACTATAAACTCTGCCAGCATTAATTCCCGTATATAGTTTATACGGCTTCGGAAGGCATGTTATCGGTTTATAAATTTTAGGGTAGCTTGCAGGTTCACTCTTAAGTAGAAGCATTGTTTTTTTCTGTTGTTAACCAGGTTGGTGTCTGTTCAGGGTGTGCATATAAATAGTTCTTACTCATGGAAAAGTCTCAGTGCAAAGATGTTAATACTTTCAGCCAAACATTAGGTACTGCACCTGGGCCTTGGGTTTTCAAATTAGAGGCTTTTCTTAACTTTGTTTCAATCTCTCTGGCTGTTACTTCATCCCATTTCACATCCTGTACCTTTGAACCTCTTATTCTTTTTTAACTTCTTCTATCCATTTAGCATCTTTGTTATGCTCCACAGGATCTTCATAGATACTTCTCTTAAATGTATCTATTTCTTCTTTTTTGGCAGTCTTTCAATTCCTTTTACCTTATTTCCCAATTCTCTATAAATATAAAATTGCTTATTTTGTACTTTTTCTTTATATTTATCTTCGTATCTCCTAAGTCTTTCGGTCTGTCCTGAAGTTTATAGTTTGTTATTTGCGATAGTGCATGATAGATCCTGGCCTGTTCTAATACTGCACATTGCTTTTATCACATCTATCTTTCTTAGTATTTTTGTTGATATATTCCTTCTTCTATAATCTTCTAACAGTGACACTTCTTGTCTTAACTGCTTTATATATTCTTTATTCAGTATTTCCATGATGGTATTCAATTTCTCCCCTTCCTTTCCCTCCCTACCCTGTGATCTTGTAGTAGAACTTTATCAGTTATTAATTTAGCTGCACAGTAATATATCCTGTCTATTTTGTTATATCCCATGGATCTCTGTGAACAGGCCTAATAACTGTGTTCATTTGTTTTATCAGACTTCTGACTTTTTGGGTTTTTTTAACCTTCTGCAATCTATTTCTCTCACTGATCTTGATATATCTATCTGTGTCTATTAAATCAAGCAGCTCTTCTCTTAGCTCATTTTCTTCCAAACTGAGGGCACATCCATTGTTTTCCAATTCCTGTGGGCATTCTATAGAAGATTCTATAGCATCTTCCTGTGGCACATTCTCTTCAACTTCATCCTGTGCCATCCGTTGCTCTATCATATGGGGCCTCACTGGCCTATCACTCCTCAACGTTGACTGCATCAGAGTTTCCACAGTTTTCTGTTCCTTCCCTTGCTGTCTAGCTTCTAGTGAATGTTCATACTGGTTTCCCGTGGAAGGCTCCAAATTATCTTCATATGGCACCTGTCCAATTAATTCCAGTTTCACTGATTTCCCCTTAATTTGCATATCCATTACTCTATCTTACTGTGTTTTTTCTACACTGAATCCTTCACTTTGCAGGTACTCCATGGCCTCAGTTTCTGTTTCTTTAACTTATCCATTACTAATCTCCTTTTCTATATTTCTTTTTTTCTTCTTATTTTTTGTATTGAAAAGTTTTCCATGTCTGGATTCCTTTGCCTGTATTTCTCTTCAAATATCTTTGGTACTGCTTTTCTTGCATTGGTTAGTTTTGCTTTCTCCTTTGCATAAATATTAGACCATGTTAAATCTCTTTTTCTTTCCCATATCCATATGTCTTCTTCAGATGTTTCCTGATCTTCCTGTTTCTCCCTACTTTGGGCAGTCACTTCATCCTGCTGTGATGTAACCCGTGTTAGGACATTTACACCAAATCCTTCACTTCATAGGCACTCCATAACCTCAACTTCTATTTTTTTCTCTTGCTGTAATAGTATGGATGTGTTTATGATGATGTAAAGATTACTACAATACAACTTTAGTTTGCTGGATTGGGGCTTTGCATGTGCATATAAATATGGGTTATGTGTCACCAAAATTGTGGTTTTATATTCAAATATTTGATTTATTTGTGCTGGAAGCAGGCATGCTTTCATTGCTGTGTTATATGACTGCTAATTGCATCAAAAGATTTTAATGTATGACTTGGGCATGTTATTTTGGGTAAAGTGATGATGCAGAAAACAGGGATCCAGAAAGAGAAAGGACCGGTTTATCCATGGGAACTGCATCTTCATGGTACCCTTAAAAGATATACAGCAAACATCTTTTTGGAAAAGGGAGACCCAAACAAGCTCCAAGGGCAAAAGCCCAGAATCAAGTGGTTATGGATATAAACACTGTTGGTGGAGGGAACCACACACCAATACAGTGCAAGAAGAGGGACCATGATACAGTAGGACTTGTCACAGCAAAGGCAAGGCAGAATGTAATTGTCTGTTCCATCACTAGGAAAGAACTCCTAAACTTATCCCCTTAACACCCAATGAGGACTCCCTCCTCTTCATCATGGAGATAACTGTGACACAGACGATGATAGCACTGGCATAATATGCCACTTGCTATCACTCAAATTCACAGCTACAACAGACATCTTCTCTGGAAAGTTGGTTTAAAAAAAACATATTTGGAAAGTGAACTGAATGCCGACATGGATTGATTACATGTAACACACAGCAATTACCATTAACAAGTGAATCTCCACTTCTGCTTATAATGACAATGAAAAGGGTATGCATGGTAAGTACCCTCCTCATCTTCTTACACAGAATACAGTAGTGTATGCCAGTATCGGATTAGTAATGCATGCAGTTCACTCCTTACAGAGTCATCAGCAGAATCAAACAGCTTGACTATACCAATAGATTTGCAGATTATAGAGGCAGAAAGGATGTTGTTGTTGATGATGATGATGAAGACATAGTTATATTTATGAAGCAGCCTGAGGAAAATGGTATACAGCCCCCAAGTTTAATGGTATGATCTCAGACCCCACAGCATGTTAAGAGTATAAGAGGAAGTGATACTTTATCAAAAAGTCAAGCACCTGCTGGCATGGCAGCAGAGGTTGTACAGGGGAAAACTCATGCACCTCTACACCAGTATCTTCAAATTTGATGAACGCTTTTTGGTTGATGGCAGAAATTTACAAGTTATGATATCCATAACAACTCCTTTACAAAGGAGTGACAGGCACAGGTATTTGTCACAGCTTCCCCTGTAAACATGTAAAGCATTGGCTGTCCCACAGCAAATATGACATGACATTCTTAAGAATGAGACCACTGCCACAGAGAGTTAGATAGAAATGGTCAGAGTCCTCCGGGTGTACATGAGGATTTCCAGCATTATAATGAAATGGCAGAGAGTAGGGATAATGCCATGATCCCATTGATGCATAGTATGGTGGTATACCAAGCATCTATGTCCATCTCAAGCCATACATTAGTTAGGACTTACCAGACTTAAATAGGAGTCAGTTTTCAAAGGGGAAGAACATTGTGTACTGTCCAGGCATGTGAGGGCATATCACACTAAAGACCTTGTCAAGAAGATGCAAATGTGACTAGTAGGAGGAATGGGAGGGGGCAAGCACAATAGGTTTCATGCAGGCTATGTCAGTGTTTATCTACATGTAGCAGAACCTCTCATTCAAGCCCCCAGTTCTGGCAGCTATGGCATCAGTGTCCATAGGATCACCTGCATCAAGTATGTCACTATGTTCCAGTGAAATCAAGTCATCATCCAGATCACATGATAGCCTACCCTATCCTTAGGAGATGGTGTGTATGACACATCTGACCTTGACCTTTGCCTACTGTGAGTCAAGCTACACATTTCTGGCACTTACAATATGAACTTCACAAAGAGATGTCAGTGTTTAACCTGAAGGGAAATAAGGTATTAAAGAAGATAAAAAAAGACAATCTTTGATAAAGGCAGAAGGGCATACATTTCCTATTTATAACATAGGTAATAACCAGGGCTAACTAGTTAGATCATTATGTAGATCTTTTAACATTTGTCCAAAAGACCCCATTTCCATGGCACAGAGGGATGGAGCCCTTACTGTAATATAGACAACTGATGTTCACTAAGAAGTGTCAGCACAGGATGAAGGATTGAAGGAATAGCCTACTCACCTCTCCTATGGAGGGGGACAGATAAATGCACTCAGGGGCACATGGAGTTGAATTTCTCTGGCAGAGACCAGGGAACCTACCATTCATGCTTCCCAGGAAGACCAGGATTGCTTGAAAGGCACACCCATTGCAGAAATGATGAGATGGTCTCTGTAGTCAGCCCATTGCATAACCCCTGCCAGTGCTTTGTTGAGTGTATGCAGGAGGAATAGGGCACAACTTGCAAAAAGACAAACCAACCCTGACTGCTGTCTAAATGATGGGCTGTCTCAGCCAACTCTGACTACAATAATTGAGAAGGAATGGGTCTAATGTTTGGAAAGGTTGCTGATGATGAGCAAAAAAAAAAGTCCAAAGAAGAAGTCCAAAATCCAGAAAAAGTTGGCAGAAGACAAGAACTCAGTAAAAGGTGCACCAAAATAGCGTACAAAAATATTTAATCACCGCTTTCATCTCACGACTTCATCAGAATACAAATAAATTAAAACACACTGACTTCTTAAATACAGAATTAATCAATCAATTAAGACAAACTAATTAAAATTTAAAAACATACTTCTCAATTTCCAAAGAACCTTAATAAATCTTGTTCTTTTTTAATACTTAATTCACGGTATTTTAAAAAACACTTAATGTTTACTGTGTCATTTAAACCTGGATTCTTGTCAGAACATAATCTAACCTGCCATAATGTCTCTCACGTTCTATATAATTTTTGAAGTCTCCTGCCCTCTTATCTGGTTTACAGACTTCCAATACTGAAAACACAAATTTTTAAAAAAATAAACAATCAACTGAATGCTTGTATAAAGCATTATTCTCATCCTTACATTTTATACTATAAATGTGTTCCTTAATACGTGTGGCCAAACTGCGTGTAGTCATTCCAATATAGAATGCTGGGCAAGAGGTACACATCCCAATATAAACTACACCACTAGTATTACAGTTAACAAAACCAGGAACTGCAATGGTCCTGTCACTGTTGACTACTGAAATGTATGGTCCTACTGAAATATGGCGACAAACTCTACATCCTTGACAGCAGAACATTCCTTTCTTAACTGTAATATTACTATCTAAAAAGAAGTCATTACATTCTAGTATCTTTTTAATATTATTAGTGTTTCTAAAAACAATTTGTGGTTTGTGTCCTATTATCTTTGTAATGTCAATATTACCTAGAATAACTTTCCAGTTAGTATAAACTACAGATGAAATGCTGTTCATGTCACCACTCATGTCAAAGGAACAAACAACCCTAGAATTAAAACTTTCTTCTTTTTGATGCCTATTTGGAACAAAATTAGTACTCTGTGAGTCATTGAGAATGGCTGGATAGTTAGTATACCATTTACTAAAAATATCACTACCATCCTTGAACAAAATATCGTCATTATAACCCCTGTCTAAAAACATGGATGTTATAAAATGAAATTCATTAACTAAATCATTAGATCTAGTGGTCATCCGACAAGCTCGAATATATTGACCTCTTGGAATATTATTAATCACATGTCCAGGATGACAACTTTTGTGATGTAAATAGCCATTAGTAAATGTGTGTTTTCTATGTATCTTGCTGTGAAATCTGTTTTCCTGTACATCCCACCATAAACATACATCTAGAAAGTTCACTAACAGTCCACTATCACCTTTAGTGAATTTCAAAAATTCAGAACTCCTATTAATGTCGTTTAAAAACATTAATAGTTGTGTCATCACCCTCAATAATAAAGATCAAGTCATCAATAAATCTACTATAAAATTTGATGTTAACTTTTTCACTCAACAACATTAAAATTTCAGTTTCCCACCATGCCATCACTATATTAGCAAAAGCAGGGGCTGCAGAAGACCCCATAGCTATACCTCTCCTTTGTTTGTAATATTTATCATTAAACATAAAAAAATTATTCTCAAGTATAATTTCTAAAAATTCACATATAGTCAAAATGACATGGTTGGGAAATAATTTCTTTTTAGTCAAATACCAACGTATTGCTTATATACCACCATCATGCGGTATACACGTATACAGTGATACTACATCAAGTGTAAAAATGATGTGCTTGGCTGGATCAAAAACTTTGGTGTTAGAAAATGCTTTAATTTTCTCTAAAAAATGCCATGAATCTTTTGTAAAAGAAGAATTATTATTCAGTAGTGGCCCCAACATCGCATCAATAACCAAGGAAATACCTTCTGTTACAGAATGTGGAGACGACACTATAGGTCTAAAGGGTGGTTTTTTTGGATCTTTATGCAATTTTGGGATGCCGAAAATAACCCCAATTTTAGGGTTTTCGACTACACAAAAATTGTACAAATCAATACTAATACGACCTGACATCAATAAATCATACAACAATGAATTAATGAAGCTAAATTGTTTACGAATTTCATATAAAGTTATTGATTGATATTCATCCTCATTATTCAAAATATTTAACATATTAATCTGATAAATAGATTGCTCCATAATAACAATATTAGAGCCTTTATCACTTTTCATGAATCTATATGTATTTCTCAAAGTTTTAAGATTTTTTAAGGCCTTTCTCTCATCAACATTTAAGTTGTCTTTACCACGCCTTTTATTTTTCAATATTCTGTTTAAATCTTCCATACATAAATCTTCAAACACCTTGATGGTATGGTGTAATCTAGGTGTGTATGTTGTGGGTTTAATCAAAATTTTGTCAGAATTCGGTATTTCATTCATTAGATATGTTAAATTTAAAATTCTGGTAAACTTTTTTAGATCAATAACAGTCTTACTATAATTAGCTTTGCTATAAGGAACAACAGTAAAACCGTACTTCAAAATACTCAGTTCAATATCAGTAAATACATGTTCTGTTAGATTAATAACAGTAAAACAATTTATTTGTTCAGTCAGGCCTCGTCCCCCGACGATAATACCATGATCCCATTGATGCATAGTATGGTGGTATACCAAGCATCTATGTCCATCTCAAGCCATACATTAGTTAGGACTTACCAGACTTAAATAGGAGTCAGTTTTCAAAGGGGAAGAACATTGTGTACTGTCCAGGCATGTGAGGGCATATCACACTAAAGACCTTGTCAAGAAGATGCAAATGTGACTAGTAGGAGGAATGGGAGGGGGCAAGCACAATAGGTTTCATGCAGGCTATGTCAGTGTTTATCTACATGTAGCAGAACCTCTCATTCAAGCCCCCAGTTCTGGCAGCTATGGCATCAGTGTCCATAGGATCACCTGCATCAAGTATGTCACTATGTTCCAGTGAAATCAAGTCATCATCCAGCTCACATGATAGCCTACCCTATCCTTAGGAGATGGTGTGTATGACACATTTGACCTTGACCTTTGCCTACTGTGATTCAAGCTACACATTTCTGGCACTTACAATATGAACTTCACAAAGAGATGTCAGTGTTTAACCTGAACGGAAATGAGGTATTAAAGAAGATAAAAAAAGACAATCTTTGATAAAGGCAGAAGGGCATACATTTCCTATTTATAACATAGGTAATAACCAGGGCTAACTAGTTAGATCATTATGTAGATCTTTTAACATTTGTCCAAAAGACCCCATTTCCATGGCACAGAGGGATGGAGCCCTTACTGTAATATAGACAACTGATGTTCACTAAGAAGTGTCAGCACAGGATGAAGGATTGAAGGAATAGCCTACTCACCTCTCCCATGGAGAGGGACAGATAAATGCACTCAGGGGCACATGGAGTTGAATTTCTCTGGCAGAGACCAGGGAACCTACCATTCATGCTTCCCAGGAGACCAGGATTGCTTGAAAGGCACACCCATTGCAGAAATGATGAGATGGTCTCTGTAGTCAGCCCATTGCATAACCCCTGCCAGTGCTTTGTTGAGTGTATGCAGGAGGAATAGGGCACAACTTGCAAAAAGACAAACCAACCCTGACTGCTGTCTAAATGATGGGCTGTCTCAGCCAACTCTGACTACAATAATTGAGAAGGAATGGGTCTAATGTTTGGAAAGGTTGCTGATGATGAGCAAAAAAAAAAGTCCAAAGAAGAAGTCCAAAATCCAGAAAAAGTTGGCAGAAGACAAGAACTCAGTAAAAGGTGCACCAAAATAGCGTACAAAAATATTTAATCACCGCTTTCATCTCACGACTTCATCAGAATACAAATAAATTAAAACACACTGACTTCTTAAATACAGAATTAATCAATCAATTAAGACAAACTAATTAAAATTTAAAAACATACTTCTCAATTTCCAAAGAACCTTAATAAATCTTGTTCTTTTTTAATACTTAATTCACGGTATTTTAAAAAACACTTAACGTTTACTGTGTCATTTAAACCTGGATTCTTGTCAGAACATAATCTAACCTGCCATAATGTCTCTCTACGTTCTATATAATTTTTGAAGTCTCCTGCCCTCTTATCTGGTTTACAGACTTCCAATACTGAAAACACAAATTTTTTAAAAAATAAACAATCAACTGAATGCTTGTATAAAGCATTATTCTCATCCTTACATTTTATACTATAAATGTGTTCCTTAATACGTGTGGCCAAACTGCGTGTAGTCATTCCAATATAGAATGCTGGGCAAGAGGTACACATCCCAATATAAACTACACCACTAGTATTACAGTTAACAAAACCAGGAACTGCAATGGTCCTGTCACTGTTGACTACTGAAATGTATGGTCCTACTGAAATATGGCGACAAACTCTACATCCTTGACAGCAGAACATTCCTTTCTTAACTGTAATATTACTATCTAAAAGAAGTCATTACATTCTAGTATCTTTTAATATTATTAGTGTTTCTAAAACAATTTGTGGTTTGTGTCCTATTATCTTTGTAATGTCAATATTACCTAGAATAACTTTCCAGTTAGTATAAACTACAGATGAAATGCTGTTCATGTCACCACTCATGTCAAAGGAACAAACAACCCTAGAATTAAAACTTTCTTCTTTTTGATGCCTATTTGGAACAAAATTAGTACTCTGTGAGTCATTGAGAATGGCTGGATAGTTAGTATACCATTTACTAAAAATATCACTACCATCCTTGAACAAAATATCGTCATTATAACCCCTGTCTAAAAACATGGATGTTATAAAATGAAATTCATTAACTAAATCATTAGATCTAGTGGTCATCTGACAAGCTCGAATATATTGACCTCTTGGAATATTATTAATCACATGTCCAGGATGACAACTTTTGTGATGTAAATAGCCATTAGTAAATGTGTGTTTTCTATGTATCTTGCTGTGAAATCTGTTTTCCTGTACATCCCACCATAAACATACATCTAGAAAGTTCACTAACAGTCCACTATCACCTTTAGTGAATTTCAAAAATTCAGAACTCCTATTAATGTCGTTTAAAAACATATTAATAGTTGTGTCATCACCCTCAATAATAAAGATCAAGTCATCAATAAATCTACTATAAAATTTGATGTTAACTTTTTCACTCAACAACATTAAAATTTCAGTTTCCCACCATGCCATCACTATATTAGCAAAAGCAGGGGCTGCAGAAGACCTCATAGCTATACCTCTCCTTTGTTTGTAATATTTATCATTAAACATAAAAAAATTATTCTCAAGTATAATTTCTAAAAATTCACATATAGTCAAAATGACATGGTTGGGAAATAATTTCTTTTTAGTCAAATACCAACGTATTGCTTATATACCACCATCATGCGGTATACACGTATACAGTGATACTACATCAAGTGTAAAAATGATGTGCTTGGCTGGATCAAAAACTTTGGTGTTAGAAAATGCTTTAATTTTCTCTAAAAAATGCCATGAATCTTTTGTAAAAGAAGAATTATTATTCAGTAGTGGCCCCAACATCGCATCAATAACCAAGGAAATACCTTCTGTTACAGAATGTGGAGACGACACTATAGGTCTAAAGGGCGGTTTTTTTGGATCTTTATGCAATTTTGGGATGCCGAAAATAACCCCAATTTTAGGGTTTTCGACTACACAAAAATTGTACAAATCAATACTAATACGACCTGACATCAATAAATCATACAACAATGAATTAATGAAGCTAAATTGTTTACGAATTTCATATAAAGTTATTGATTGGTATTCATCCTCATTATTCATAATATTTAACATATTAATCTGATAAATAGATTGCTCCATAATAACAATATTAGAGCCTTTATCACTTTTCATGAATCTATATGTATTTCTCAAAGTTTTAAGATTTTTTAAGGCCTTTCTCTCATCAACATTTAAGTTGCCTTTACCACGCCTTTTATTTTTCAATATTCTGTTTAAATCTTCCATACATAAATCTTCAAACACCTTGATGGTATGGTGTAATCTAGATGTGTATGTTGTGGGTTTAATCAAAATTTTGTCAGAATTCGGTATTTCATTCATTAAATATGTTAAATTTAAAATTCTGGTAAACTTTTTTAGATCAATAACAGTCTTACTATAATTAGCTTTGCTATAAGGAACAAAAGTAAAACCGTACTTCAAAATACTCAGTTCAATATCAGTAAATACATGTTCTGTTAGATTAATAACAGTAAAACAATTTATTTGTTCAGTCAGGCCTCGTCCCCCGACGATAATGCCATGATCCCATTGATGCATAGTATGGTGGTATACCAAGCATCTATGTCCATCTCAAGCCATACATTAGTTAGGACTTACCAGACTTAAATAGGAGTCAGTTTTCAAAGGGGAAGAACATTGTGTACTGTCCAGGCATGTGAGGGCATATCACACTAAAGACCTTGTCAAGAAGATGCAAATGTGACTAGTAGGAGGAATGGGAGGGGGCAAGCACAATAGGTTTCATGCAGGCTATGTCAGTGTTTATCTACATGTAGCAGAACCTCTCATTCAAGCCCCCAGTTCTGGCAGCTATGGCATCAGTGTCCATAGGATCACCTGCATCAAGTATGTCACTATGTTCCAGTGAAATCAAGTCATCATCCAGCTCACATGATAGCCTACCCTATCCTTAGGAGATGGTGTATATGACACATTTGACCTTGACCTTTGCCTACTGTGATTCAAGCTACACATTTCTGGCACTTACAATATGAACTTCACAAAGAGATGTCAGTGTTTAACCTGAAGGGAAATAAGGTATTAAAGAAGATAAAAAAAGACAATCTTTGATAAAGGCAGAAGGGCATACATTTCCTATTTATAACATAGGTAATAACCAGGGCTAACTAGTTAGATCATTATGTAGATCTTTTAACATTTGTCCAAAAGACCCCATTTCCATGGCACAGAGGGATGGAGCCCTTACTGTAATATAGACAACTGATGTTCACTAAGAAGTGTCAGCACAGGATGAAGGATTGAAGGAATAGCCTACTCACCTCTCCCATGGAGAGGGACAGATAAATGCACTCAGGGGCACATGGAGTTGAATTTCTCTGGCAGAGACCAGGGAACCTACCATTCATGCTACCCAGGAAGACCAGGATTGCTTGAAAGGCACACCCATTGCAGGAATGATGAGATGGTCTCTGTAGTCAGCCCATTGCATAACCCCTGCCAGTGCTTTGTTGAGTGTATGCAGGAGGAATAGGGCACAACTTGCAAAAAGACAAACCAACCCTGACTGCTGTCTAAATGATGGGCTGTCTCAGCCAACTCTGACTACAATAATTGAGAAGGAATGGGTCTAATGTTTGGAAAGGTTGCTGATGATGAGCAAAAAAAAAAGTCCAAAGAAGAAGTCCAAAATGTTGCCTTCAGGTGATCAAAAAAATAATAAAGGAAAATAATTTATTCCACATCAGAAAACATCAGTAAAGCTAGCTTCATAGTGGAAATGTAAGGCATTCTGACTGTGAAGGAGGAGACCTTGATTAGACTACTGGAAGTCATGTGTAACTAGCCAGCTGAGAGGATGGTAGGGAGGGCTGACATTTTGTTAAGTCACTGAGGGGGATAACTGATTTCTAGCTAAGATAGTGACCTGCAGTGAAGATTAAGGACTGAAGCATGGGTACTGCACCCGTCTGTGGGTGTAGAACATCAATGGCATTATTGCAGTGGGTTGACTACAGATGCTCTCATGCTAGTACATCTTGACATTCTTGCTCAGTGCTAATTGCTTGAAAAACCATATGCTTGGATTCCCACTAACTCGACATCCTGTTCCTGAATAGCCTTCCCAACATAGGATGCTATACACTGCATAGCCCTTCCAGAACCTAAACCCTAAAGCCTGTTTCCACTTCCTAATCCTACAACTTCAACCCCTTTCCCTAAACCTAAATTCCTCAGTCACTCCCTAACCCTAAGACTTCATTCTCACTCTCTAAGCCACCCTCCTGAGTTCAAGCACAAGCAGCTCTCCTTCCCTGTGGTTGTGAGCAGCAGCCTACCTGAGCTACAAGATGCTTGAGTCCCTGGCTTCCAAACAGTGAGTTTCAAGTACTTAAGATTCAACTGCTTGTAGAAGAACCTGTTACAATACAGATAGGGCATTAGACCATCCATATATCTATGGATGACTGCTCATCTCAACTCTCTCCACAGCTGGTAATATGTCTATGGCCAGCTACGACATCATTTCTGTTTTCTGAGGGCACAGTAATAGTGCAAATCAAACAAAGGAACAGTTCATATTTTTTGCTGAATGAATTTCAAATAATAGTTCTTATGTATGCTGTAAGAATAGATCAGTAATAAAATGCATGCATTCTCCATAAATGCAACTAAAATGGATCATAAGGTGTGTGAATACTCTCCTGTTCATGTACTGATTCTGTTATTTCATGATTTACAGTGACAAAAGAGCTGGTGCAGTGTGGATTTCTGATAATAAGTTTGACAGACATACTTCAATGCTATATGCTGAATCAACCAACCAAAATATTGTTATATAATAACATATGTAAGGTTGATATAATGCAGATGTCAGTGTACCAGGTTATACTTTCAGTCACATGTTTAAGGAAGTGGTATGGTAAAAGGTATATTACTGATAATGAAAAGCAATATCAAAATTACTTATTTATTTATTCTGTTTAATATTTGTTTCCCGGGAAAATTTGACTTGGAATGAAGCAAATTTTCAGCAGAGGCCCCGGGAGAAACATTCCAGATGCATGTCTTTGTAATGTAGGAGGAATCAGGAGCACCCAGAAGAAACCCACACAAACGCAGGTAGGACACGCAGACTCCACACAGAAGGCACCCCAACCAAGAATCAAACTGGTGAACCTCTTGCTGTGAGGCAACAACTCTGCCACTGTACCATTGCATCAAAAATTAGGTGGATAAAACAGATTGTGTACCAGATATGACATTTTTGATCTATGCGAGTCTAATAATTTCTGGCTACAGCTCACCAAACAGATTATAAACTGAAAATTTAAGGTTTATCTATGAGCTTGTATTCTATCCCAGCACCTAAAATGCTACCTTATTTGATGATTTCAGTTGCTTCCTCCTTTGGGTCTATTCTCTGCTTATAGTCTTTTTGATTTGCATGCATTTTCCTGTACTATGTTCTATGGAAAACTATGCACAACTTATGACATCTGCAATTTTGGGTACAATATTTTGACTTTCTAACTAATAATGAGCTAGGCTGGCCATTTGTTAATTACCTTTTTTAATGATTTAGGAAATTTTCAGATGATATTAAAGTGCTCATATGAGATTCAGGTTTGGAATTTCATGGCTGAAAAAGTATAACTGCCCTCATTCATAACTGAAAGAAATAAAATATTCTCCATTTAATGATACGTTTAGAAACTGCATATGGTGAAATATAGGACATGAAAAACTGGACTATCTGAAAAGGTTATCCACAAACTGTTGAAACTGATAAACCACGACAAGGCTCCTCAGTAGTTCACTCGAGTAGAATTTATTCACAATGCACCAAAAAACACGAACAAAAGTAAAATAACAGTAGTAAGTACTTAGCGCTTTCACCCTGTATAACCTTTAGGGCATCTTCAGAGTACTGAATAAATATCCATTCAACTATAGTTAAATACATTTTTCTTAAATTACACAACGCCTGTCATTGGTTAATTGATTAATTATTTAAATGTTTAAAATTCATTTGTACTTTGTTATTAGTAAATATAGTACAATAGATTAAAATGCAATGTATTAAATACTATACCTGTTAATAAATATAATACATAAATATTATAAATATTATAAATATTCTAAAAATTAAATTAATACATCAACATATAAAAACCTATGTGAGCTAAAAATATTATAAAACATGACTGGATGTTTTAGTTGAGTAATAATATTAAATAAAAACAAGTCAATACTGTAAACCCACTATTTTATGATATTCTTCACCTTAAGAAAACATAAAATATAAAATAAAAATTAAAATAACCATTTGTGAACTGTATTGTATTATTATTATTATTGGGAGAAAGGAGGGGATTATAACAATTTGCTAGAAGCAAAAGAATGTTTGTGGCAGTTAAGACTTAATGCCAGTTTTTTACCGGGTATTAATGGACATATTTCTATTTCAAGTATTTTAAAACAAAGATCACATTGTATTTGATATACTACTGCCTTTACAGCACAATACAGTTCACAAATGGTTATTTTAATTTTTATTTTATATTTTATGTTTTCTTAAGGTGAAGAATATTATAAAATAGTAGGTTTACAGTACTGACTTGTTTTTATTTAATATTATTACTCAACTAAAACATCCAGTTATGTTTTATAATATTTTTATCTTACATAGGTTTTTATATGTTGATGTATTAATTTAATTTTTATAATATTTATAATATTTATTTATTATATTTATAACAGGTATAGTATTTAATACATTGCATTTTAATCTATTGTACTATATTTACTAATAACAAAGTACAAATGAATTTTAAACATTTAAACAATTAATCAATTAACCAATGACAGGCATTGTGTAATTTAAGAAAAATGTATTTAACTATGGTTGAATGGATATTTATTCAGTACTCTGAAGATGCCCTAAAGGTTATAGAGGGTGAAAGCGCTAAGTACTTACTACTGTTATTTTACTTTTGTTCATGTTTTTTGGTGCATTGTGAATAAATTCTACTTGAGTGAACTACTGAGGAGCCTTGTCGTGGTTTATCTGAAAAGGTTGTCATAAAGTTTAAAGCATATGCCATCATAATAAAAATCTTAATATTTAAAGTAGTTTTGAAGTAATTCAAAAAAGAGATAATGTAACCACTGGTTAAAACAAGGGTATCATTTGTTCTTTTGAGCTAAATGGTTCTTGCTTAACCACCACTGATTGCTGAAACAGCTCAAGTGTTCATTTAGTTTTTCGGTTACTATTTCTGGGAAATCTAAATGCGTTTATCTCTTCATGAAATCTGTTAGAAGAAGATTAAATAATTGTGTCACTGAATGAACTAAAAGTGTCAACTTCTTTGGGATTCATTAACATTTCATATGCATACTTAGGTTTAAGACACTTATTTAGATGTATTACTGAAACATCTCTGTAGCCAATCTATGTCAGAATAATTTATACATTTTATAACTAATAATATCTCTTTAAAGTATCAACCTTACCCTTGCCTTTCTGCATGGTTACAGTTTTTTCTAGTCATGTTATTACTTCTCCTTGGCACAAAGCTTCTGTTTTTGCACTGTATAGCTATTTAAATAAACTATATTATGTTTTAATGTAATGTTAACTACATATGCACTGCTTTCATGTTTCTCTTGCGATATTTATATAGCAAACATTATTATTTAAATACTCTCAGAGTTTAGTCACTGGAGGAAAGTGATTGCCATGAAAGTCACTTAACTCACTTTTTTGACATCATATTATCAAATATCTACTATCTCCTGTTTTAATTCACATACCTTATATTCTTGATCTGTTTTTATTGTAATATTTTCTTTTCTACCTGTGACATGCCTGGAAATACTGTCTCTGGGTAACTCTACCAACCTGCTTGCCAAATATTAGGTAAATACAAAAGTAAAAGCAGCTCTTATTCCAAATGGGACTTGTATGCTTATTCATTAAGTATTTTATTGAAATCTTCTGAATTAATTTAGAGATATAAAAATCCTAATAATGGAACTATTTATAGACAAGCACAGCTTGACTTGGAAATCAATTGTCTCAAAAACCGTACCTAGTGTTTTGACCTGTAAGTTGTGCTCAGGAATAGAGATATTCACAAATATCACTAAAGCTTGAAATGACAAAGTATCAGCACTATCAATCAATGAATTATACTGACCTCTGCAAAGACAAGGAGAAGGGGGTTGAGATGGATATCTAGGTGATTACCTGGTAGAAACCTGAGATGAAATTATACAACAGAGATTTTCTTTACTACTGTATTTGCAAGATGATCATTGCAGGGACCATTTTAGTAAAAACCTTGCTTGTATTCATTTCTAAATGTGCTCACTCTGAGATCTTCCCATTATTGGAATAGTGCAAACTGGGAACAGTCATGTATTTAAAAAAAAATTTCTCAACAGTGTGCAAGATAACATAACACCTTTTGAAGCTGGTATACAGGCAAATGTAGGTAACTAAATGCAGAATAATGTTTGGAAATTACTTCTACCAACACGTTGGGAAACATATCTCTAACACTGGGTGAAATATCAATGAAGGAAATGGATCATGTAAGGGATCTAAACCCACTAATAGGAAATAAATTAAATCTTCAGTTTAATTAGCAGGTTAGAATGTCTAATAGTGATAGTATGTTTCTGTTTTAATAACGTAAACTATATACAAGGCCACTGTTTTTTTCCTTTACATTTGGAGAAGCAATATACAAATTAGAAATATGAAGTACAGATGAAAAGTACAAATACAATACACAGAAAAAAAAGAAGAAGAACAGCACATAAAAATACTAGAAGGCTGCCTAATGAAAACTTCTAGTTATCTTAGTAAGGGGAGTTAGTACTGAGCACTAAGTGATGGGTTAGTATTAAGATAGAAAATTATAAGTACAACGTTTATTGTAAACTGACTGAAAGTGCACTGTTGTGGTAGGATGGATTTGAAATAGGTTCTGGGTAGGCAAAGTCACAAGGGAGGTGGAGCAGTGGTATGTGGGTGGATTAAGGGCCATGAAGTTGTGGACACTAGAATGGAATGAGGGGGGTAAAGGAGAATGCTGGATAGACAATGCAGAGAATTTTGGGTATTGTTGTTAAAATAAAGGCTTCACTGAATAAATAAGGAATGAATGCAAAATATTATTCTGGTAGGATAGTAAGGGAGTTTCGGAGTTAAGCAATACCTTGTAGGGAAAAGCACATAAAAGCAGCTCTTGCATGTAAGAATTTATTGAGATGATGTCTGAATTTCAGGATGGCCATGATGTCTATCTAGTTTGTTGGTAAGCATTCACATATCTGAGATTTTATTATGAGTAGCTGGGGTTAGTGGATTGGAGTTTTGTAAGAGACATGGAGAGGGAAATTGAGGGCTGTAACCTATCCTTATAAAATGTGGTTCTTTCATAGAGTTTGCTAGAGAAGAAACTAGAGATCTCCTGGTATATGAATTGTCATTTAGGCTGACTAGGAGTGGTGTGTATCTTTCATTCACTGAAAACATTTTTCCTTTTATTATAAATGAGCAGTGGTCTCTTCAGAGGGCATCGCTGAGGCACATATTTGATTAGATAGCATCTACAGAATTTTGTATTACTATTTGAGACTTTGGGAATAATAAGCAAGCCTTTATCAACCTATGGTAAGGGAACCTAATGCTAATGGCTAGTCTCCCTTCAGCTGTGTGTTTTTGGACGAGAAATGTAGAGAGCATTTACTTTAGATATAGTAGTGGTAATGAGAACGTGAAAGTTTAATTACTAGTTCAGACAGATGCTATGTAAAATATATTGTGTTTTTAAGGGGTCATTAAAGTTATGTAGCATCGGCCAGTTTTGGGGGAATTCATATAATTGTTGCCTTCTGCTAAAGATAATGATTTTAGTGTATGTGGTATTTAGTATGAGGTCATTCCTAAAGAGCCGTAGTGTGAATTGCATTTGCCTCCTTATGGTCTGTCGTGTGCTTGAAAAGGATCTTTAGACCAGTGCACCTACCCAGTTAACAAATGTATAAATAAATGAATAATGCATTAAGGTCTTTTAATAGTTTTCCTTTATGGAAGAGTGGCAGATGTCAGACTAGTAGATTATCAAGTAAGATGGGGGTCTGAGTTAGATGACCTGGTACGGTGTTAAGGAAAATTATGACTGGGGAGAAGAAAGAGGTGATCTTTGAGACACTTCTTTTGATATTGAGAAATAAAGAGAGAGGGAGTGTGTGTGTGTGTGAGAGAGAGAGAGACAGAATTCTTTATTTTGACATTGAAGTGCCTATTGGTTAGAAAGTGGTGGAACCACTGTAGGCAGTCCAGACTTATGCCTAAACTAATAAAGAATTAAGAAGCAGTGAATTTTCTGCAAGGTCAAAAGGTTTGATGGGGTCTATAGAGACCACATTTGTAAGAGTTCCTTAGTCCATGTTCATAGGTTCATGCAGACTTAACAGGCTTGTAATCTATGAGGATCTTAAAAAAATCTATCCTAACTTCTCCATGGTAGTTTTTATCTTTTGAGTACAAATAACCCAAATATAGGCTGAACAAGAATATGTTGGACATTTGCATGCCTTCTCTATCCATTAGGGACAGGCTATGTTAAAGTGGTGGTGTATCTGTGGTTAGCAGTCTATTCATCCAAATGACATTTTGAATGGAGTAAGAGAAGCCCTTTGCTTTATGCAGAGTGGAAGAGAAGCAGTATTGTATGTGATACAAACCCATCCTTCCTATATTTTCTATTTATTTTTCAAAAGAGATTGAGATCCCTTGAGTGGGTGTTTGTGATACCATTGGACTAGTGAAAATCTAATAGGCCACACAGAATATGCTCTGTTGAAACTATATGCTAGGCAGATGTTGCCTCTCTGTAGCCTGTATGAAATTGAAAAGAGGAATAAGTCTTTCATATGGTTTGCATTGTTTTTACAATTTTGGCCCTTGATTTTATTTAGTGAGAAAGCATTGTAGCCATTCCAGTTGTGACAAGAGTCTGGACAGCTATGTAATGAAAGGGGCATGATCAACCTAATAAATGCCAATTGCAATGGCTTAATGACATCCCTGCATCTGGATGTTCTATGGAATATCACAATTTAGTGTGAAAACAGCAGTCATGATGCTCCTACCAGACCAAAATTAATGTTGGTCAGGAATAACCATGTTGCATTTTTTGATGTATGATGTAGCTTCTGAGAAGATGTGTTTTTCAGTACTTTTCCTAAAGTGGGAAGTATAAGAACTGGTCTTAAATGTTTTATATCTTTTGGGATCAGGACATTTGGTAAGGGTTTTATAATGGTTCTATCCTGGGCATGATGTTGTTTGTGATGTGTAGGTTGTAAACATGGAGGAGTAGAGGATGGACATGTTCCTTACAGACCATATGACCTATGGGAGATGGGATCCTGGTAAAGAGGCATCTGAAGGTTTTTTGTGTAGCTTTTATAATATCTTTGGCAGTCATTTTTCCCATGCACTTTTCATTCTGCTGCTACCACATAATTCATCTAATGAGAGCAGACCAGATACAGAGATTTTTCATAAGAGGTAGAAAATTCTTATGTGCATTTGCTTATAATAAAAGACTGAGAGATATAAACCTTTACTCGGTAGTATACAGGCTACCTGGAGGCAATTAAAGTGTGATATTTAATAAATGACCCAGGGCAATACTGCTTGAGGAATTATATTTCATCACATACATATGACTACCAGTCACCAGACATAAAAGTGAATTGAAAATAGTTGAAGTTATCATGCTTGCTGGGGAGGAGGCGGACAGACAGAGAAAGCACGAGAGAGATTTCTTATTCTGCATTTTATCATATTATGGAGCACAGTCTCTTTAGATATGAAAGAAAGTAATTCATTTCCAATATTTTGAAACAGACTGCACACTGTACTAGGGCCTGTGAAGTCTGGTGGTAATATATTGTACTTAATGCTCCTTCTAGGCTTCTAGTCTGTAAGCTAGTTACATTCTATGAGTCCATGACACAGGCAGAGGAAATATACCACACACCCAGATGTGTTCTACCTGTCCTGTACTTGCACTGTCAGTGTATTCTATAAACAATTTACATTCATTCAGAGGTCATGAGTATTCACTCACACACTGATTCTATTTGGGAGGTTGTTCATCAGGAATTTCCTTAACGAATAAAGTATGCTGAAAGCTTTTACTCTGATAACTTCTTTAGAGTACAGCCAAACAGACATTACTCACAAAGTTTTGACTCAAGAAAATCCAGCAGAGATTAAAGTTTTCTGTTACTTAACATCCCTGCTGTGAGAGTTTTGATTTGGAATGATACCAGACAAAAAAGATAAAAACACTTCTTCAAGTTCAGACAGTGAAACAGTGACTGAGCTGAAAGCCAACATAAATCCCAAATCACTCTTTACAGTATCTTTTGTTACAACCCATTTCCAAATAAATTCACTTGAGGTGGTTGTTTTTAAATAACTGAGAATCCTATATGATCATTTGTGGAGACACATACTGTGCAAGGCTGCAGTGTATGACCATTAACTAAACTCTCTGTACAGAATGCAGACCCATTAGTTAACACAACTTGTTATATTCTGTTAATACCGTTGCCAGAAAAGCACTTTATGCCTTCATCAGATTACCTAGTTTTCAGTGACACTTCTGCTACAAATGCATCTTTGCTTTACTGTTTCTTCTCTTAAACCTGACAACACTCCAGTCTATAATGGCATTTAGCCTGTTTGGTCTTTCAGTAATATACTTTAGCTAATCTGATTTTTACACTAGGAAAGCGCATACCTTTAGTGTCTGACATACCATAGTGTTTGATCGATTGCTTTATTAACATTACTGCTTAGCTCTTTGCAAGTGCATCTGATTCTCATTGCATCCCATGATGAAAGCAATTTACAGTGAACTTCCTGCAATGTTGCTCATCATACAGAACAAAAATAGTTACAGCAAACTCTTAGTGCTGTGTGAAAGTCAAAGGAAATCTTCAGAATTAAAATAACATGCATTTTACATAAAACAATGTTTAACATTGTGCTGTATCACTATGCTAATTGTGATAATTTAGCATCCAGTAGCATGACTGACTATTAGCCATATGGAACCACCATTATAGGTTCATAGTTTAGTACTAAGCTAACTGCCCTTGCGAGCCATTTTAAGCCTAGCCAATTATCCTTTTGTGAGACTCAAACCCTATACATTGTGTTTGTAAGGCAAATACCTTAGCTATTAAGCCACCCTCCCAAACCTTGAAATTCTGCTTCATAATGATCTTGCAGCTTCAGGTAAATGTTTCATAATGCTTCCACAGGCAACACTGATATGGTAAATGCAAGAATTTATTGCAAGAGACAACTGAATAATCTGTACTATGTTAACAGATTTCAATGCAATTAATTAATAGTTGTATGCTATATTTCTCTTTTATTCAGTTAATAATTTATGAGGATATTGTTGCTGGCAAAACTATATTGTATAAAATCATGTCAATAATAATTGCGACAGCACAAATGTTGCATTTCTGGTTAATGGTCTTCCCCCTATTCCTATGCACATTTCAAACTCAGTATAAACTAGCCACTTTGATCTGAAAGTATGCAGATTCTTTAACTTCTATGTATGCACATTTTGAACTGCAGTTTTTTTGCTACAATCTGGCATATTATGTAAATTGCATCATAGTGGAGTACATTAAAATAGAAGGTGAACAAAACCCAGAATTATCATAACATAGCTAGTTATGTGACAATGGGGTGCAGTTAGTGATATTGCTATAAAGAATTTCATTTCCAGCTAGGGAGCCTTCTGTGCAGACTCTGACAGGGGACAAGACCTTACACCCCATACTATATATATAAAATGCCAATTCAGGAATTTCACAAACTGCTAAGTGGGAGAATGTGAAGAAAACACTTGTTTTTTTCTCTGTTCTCTAAGTCTGTCACGGCAAGATGCTATTGATCTTTCATGCTGATGTTTTGAGTAAGAAGCATTAAGCAAAAGAAAAAAACTGTTCTTATTTTTATGCAAACAGTCCTATTTTTAAAGGGGAGTTATGTTCTATAGGCGTTAATGCAATTTTAAGCTAAATACAAGCCAATGATCAGTTAATGTATACCAAACTGAAAAATAAACACTAATGATTGTCTGAAAGCATATTTGTTTTAATATGTAATTCATTTGGAAACTATTTCACAGTCACAGACAACAGATAGCTAGAAACTATATTCAACAATCCAAAATCAAAGCCTCCCAGTAGGGTAGAGAGATGGTCCTTAAGACTTCAACCTTTACATTTCACAGTGCAGTATAGAAAAAAAATATGATACTGTTGATCATTTGTTAAGACATTTGTCAGTTTTAGAACAGAAGGGTGTGCCACATATTAGAGTGGTTAATGTGTATGTGAACCTGATTGTGGAATGTGGCCTTCATAGATAAACATTGCAAACATTGAACATGTAAAAGAAAATTATACTGTTGAGCAAAAAGTAAAGTAGTACTGTAATGATGACACTTGGAAATCCACATACAGGAGCACAAAAAAGGTTTGACAAGTATAAAGAGATAACACTTTCAGAGAGTGTGAAGAGTCTGATTAAAGACCTAAAAACAACAAGGCATAGAGAGTTCTACAACAGCTGTACCAAGACACAGCATACAAATTGTTTACAGTCTCTAGACTTTCTAGCTGAAGAACTCTGAATACAACAAATAACAATGGGATGACAAAGGCCCAAAAATAGGCATACATTTTAAATATTGCTCTTATGAATTTAGTTAGATGATAAAACTAAAAATTGTGCATGAGTGTGGAGTTTCTGAAGGACATGAAGTCTGAAATTTAAAGTCTGTCATTATTTACTGACTTACATCCTCAGTGATTTTCCAGAAAACCTCAAATTTTACCAGGAGGAAAACAAAGATAACAGGTAAAAATATAGACATGCTGATAAACTCTAGAAAGTTGAGAGGTATGTCCATGCTCCATTTGTTTAATAGTCATTGCAAGCTTGCCCCACCCCCCCACTCCCCCACGGCACTCATTGCTAGGACCACTTTCAAGGGGTAATCCTTAAAAATTGAGGATGAGAATTTCTTCCGCCCAGAAGTGTTTCTGTCTTTGCATTAAACTATTTCCAATAGAAAATGCTGCTAATGCATTTTGAAGTGATATAAAATATTCATGAAATAGTTACCAAACCCATGCATCTTCAAGATGGACTGCCTGCCATATTACAAGCGTGCATTCACTTTGTTGTTATCTTCCACAATGACAAGTGGACTTGCTGAACCTTTTTGCATTCTGTCTCTATCTCACTCAGTTTCTGTCTCACACACACACATGCACAGAAACTCAGATGCACGCACGCACGCACGCACACACACACACACACACACACACACACACACACACACACACACAGACACACACACACACACACACACACACACACACACACACACACACACACACACACACACACACACACACACACACACACTTTTTTCTTATTTTTTATTTGATGGAATGGTCTTTATTTTCTCAGATTATTGTATGGCTTTAATTATCAGCATGTTTTAAGGGCTTCTCTTGAAAGAAATGGAAAGCTGGGTCAGTAGCATTTGATATCAACCTACTGCATCATAGACTGTAGTTACAGAAAGAGATGTTTGCCAATCACTTCTAGTTAATAGGGGCACAGCTCCTATATGTTATGCAGCCAGAATGAAAGTATCAAGTGAGTTGCTATTGTGAGCACCCTTATCCATATAGCTACTGTAACTTACAATAATCTGGTATATAAAAGTGCAGAGAGATAATTACATGCATACAGTTTTAGAAATATAACAGAGATCTAGTATAAAAAGAGTAGAAATCAAAACTAACAGTGAAAATGCATGGACCTGCAAAGATCATTACATGTCATATTGCTTGAGAAATCCCATTTTAAAGATCCTAACAGATGTATTTTATCGACATCTGCTTAATTCCCTAACACAGTGCTAATTTCAACTTTTCTTAGAAAATTATGAGTTCCAGCTTCTAGAGTAGACATTTCTTGGGCAGGTTAGACAGCAAAAGAAAGAGATTGAATTGTCTAATTTATTAACAAATCATCCTTTTCTGCTGTTCATGTTTGTGATCAGTCATTACCACTGGATATGATATCATTTTTGCTTTAATTAATCTATGTAGCTATATTTTTTACTCAAATGTTTTTTTTTTTAAAGAGAAATACAAATATCTTGGTTAAGATTTTTATAAATATGTAGACAATGTAATAGAAATAACTATATACAATATTTACATTTGGCCTGAAAATAAGATCATGAAAAGAAGAAAAAAAAACTGATTCAGTTACATACAAACATTAAACAAATATTTGTTCAAAAAAAAAAAAAAAAGGGAAAAGGATAATCAAGAAGAGATTACGTTTGTTTGTATAGTGTCCATGAGAGATAAAATCTTCCTCCAAGAATTATTGCTCCAAGGTTTAGGACAGATCCTAAGTTCTTTAATTTTCATTTCCTCCAATGCTGTTTTCTTCAGTAGTGTTAAAAAGTCTTCAATAGAAGGATCAGAGTTAGATTTCCACTTTCTGGAGATGCATTTCCTGGCAGCTGCTAGCATTGTCCATAGTCTATACAAATTACTTTTCTTCATATCTAGTTCTTCATTTACATTTAACAGAATTAGAATTTTGGATAATACAATTTAATCTGTAGATACAGCTTGCAAAAAATTGTTGATCTCCCTCCAGAATTTTTTAACAGCATTACAATCATAAGAAATATGTATCCAATCCACTTTACATGCATGTAGGCATCTCCAATAAGTATCATTACTGGAAGAACTAATCTTCTCTAACTTATTAGGTGTAAAAAAGGCTCTATGCAGAAATTTTCAAATATATATTCTCCAAAATTGTATGTTAGATGATAATTTGACAGATAATAATATATTAGATTTACTTTCTAAAGACAGCCATAATGAGTGCCCTTTAGTGAAAAAATGCCAACATTTTTGTTGGGGTTTAGTTTTATAGGTAATTAAAATGTTATATAATCTTGAGATAATGTTGTCCATACTGTGATTGTTCTAGATAATTTCATGTAAATAGTTTATAAATTTAGGTTTATCTTTAAAAGAAGAGTTATTGATTATTCTGCATAGATCTTGAGAATATGATACAGGGTTTGTATGAACTGTTGATAACATTGTAAAAGTCAGAGGTGAAAGAAATTTATGGAATGGAAGGTGGAGGTTGGAATCTGTTTTGCAATGTGAAAAATAGATGGTGAAACACTTGCCAACTGTTATTTTTGTGGCTGGTCATGAGGGGACATAAAGGTACGCTGGCCTGAAGGTATATTGGCCATCTTAAATAATGTTTCTTTTGTGAGGACTTTTCTCATTTAACTAATTATTGTGACAAGGTAAAATGAATGTAACCAGTGTGGGGAGAAAGGACATACAGCAAGAAGGTGTGTGCCTGAATGCAGATTATGTAAAACAGGACATTTTTGAATGGATTGTCGAGAACAAACAGTAAATAATGAAAACAGAAAGAGAAAAGGAAGAAAACATACCTGAGGAATTTCAACAAGAGGCTGGGAGAGAGGGTGAAGTAGGTGAAGAAGAAGAAGAAATGGTAGACAAAAAATTAAAACATATAGAGGATAAATGAAGGGAGCTAGTGCATACAGGAAGAGAGGTGAGGAGAATGGATTGAGACTAACAATTTATTGAACTTGTAACCAGTGAAAAATCTGATTCTGAGGACCAAGGATTATTTGTACATAACACCAGGGAAAATATTAAATTGGGGAAAGAGTAGAAATAAAAAAAAATGAAAATTTTAAAATATTTCAAACCATTTAGCAATATGGATGGATGTGGTAGAAGAAAGATAGTATATTAAAATAGAAAAGAGAATAAAAGAATAAATGAGAAAGTATGAGATGAAATTAGAGACTGGGAAGCAGTTATAGAGGGTCATATAACCTTGAAGGACTTCTGTAAAAGTTGAAATATATATATGTGTATGTATATATATATATATATATATATATATATATATATATATATATATAAGACAGAAAATGCGAGAAACTGGAAAGTTTAAAAAATCCAGAATGAGTTAAGGAAGAATTTAAAAAAATATATTACTGAATTACTGAACTGGATGAAATACTTTGGAAATTATATGTGGATTCCTTGTCAGGCCCAAATGCTATAGATATGGAATGTACAGTAAATAAATGGACTGGCAAAGAGAATATATTTTAAATGTACAGAATGAATTGTTGAAGTAGGGGTTTGTTTATGAAGAGTTATATTGTAGAAAGTAAACATTTATATGGAAGAAAGATGAGAGATGGAAGGGATGTCAAGAACTGCTACTGAAATTATGGATGATATTATATGTAGAAGAAAGGATATGAAATTTATGGTAGGTGGTATTATCATGCAGTTTATACAGTAGAACATAATGTTTTGTTGGATATTATGAATTATGGAGTAGATAACAGAATTTGGAGTGTTTTTGTCAGCATATTAAAATAATAGAATACGATTATAAGTGAATGGGTGGCTGAGTGAATACATAAGTATGAAGTATGGTATAAAACAAGGATGCCCCATGAGTGGAATATTGTTTCCATTGGTAATTAATGCAATGGTGAATGAAATAGCTATGAAATGAAAATGGTAGGAAGTGATGATTCCAGAAGTTTTGATATAAGCAGACAATATAGTTATAGTTGCTAAGAAGAAAATATAGATAAGAGAAATACTGATTTGTCTGAATGGATGTTTAAAAAAATGTGAATGACCTTGAATAAAGATATAAAGATGTGGGGATGTGGTGAAAATTGAGGAGGTATATTTTTTCAATGAATGAAGTAGCTTTATTAGAAATAACATTTGGGAAAATGTATTTGTTGTTTGGGATATACTTTTCTGAGGTGCAGGCCAAAACTGGTGGGCTATAGCTGACCAACTTTGCAGATGACTGCAAGCTTGGAGCTGTCATCAATTCCCCTTGTGATGTGGACATCCTCCAAGATGAATCAAGCAGTAGCCAGCCGTAGTGTGCAGCAGACCACAGCTGTAGCCAGTAAAATAAACTAAGAAAATGGCCAAGCCACATTTTCTATAAAACAGAGAGCAAAAAGGCAAGATTGTGAAAATGTGTTGTGGCAGTTTTCCTTCACAATTAAATACTGGATTTTATTTGGTGCTTTTCACCTTTTTGCTCTCTGTTTTATAGAAAATGTGGTTTGGCCTTTTTCTTAGTTTATTTTACTGGCTACAGCTGTGGTCTGCTGCACACTACGACTGCCTTCTGCTTGATTCGTGTTTTCTACCAGCTGTACTCCCTTTTGGTTCATCCTCCAAGATGGTCTCACCCAAACAAATGACTGCTGCCAGAAACATGGCCTCAAACTGAATTCCAAAAAATGCATCATCATCCTCTTTGGGGATAGTGACATCCCCGCAAATTATCACATTAATAACAAGGTTCTAGGCATGCAATCAGTCATGAGGGACTTGAGCACCCAGGTTGATAGTGAGCTGACTTTTGTCCACCATATTGCCTCGGCTGTACGGAAAGCTTTCTACATGGCTCACCCCATTAGTAAGTGTATCTCATCCTGGAAAAAGGTGGGTATAACATTCCTATATTCTTCCCTTATAAGACCCATTATTGAGTACAATGACCCTTTCAGCATGTACCTCACAGAGAACATGCAGCAGCTGGACAGACCGCAGAGATTCCTTACCAGGAGAATCCAGGGCCTCAAACATCTACCCAAAACAGATAGGTAAATGCCCTGTCCCTCTACTTAATCTCCTACAGACTCCTCAGAAATTACCTCTGTCTGGCATACAAAGCCATCTCAGACCCAGCCTCAATGAGACTGCTGCATTTCCACAAGTCAAGCTCCACACGCGCAACCTCAACCTGGTCTGTGACAGCAATAGGACTTGTTGGTGGGACAGATTTGTATCCCAGAGACTCCACCTTCCGTGGAATAGTCTCCCACCCCATGTCAAGAAGAGCACCTCATTAACCCTTTTTAAGTGTAATCTGGATAACTGGATGGGGAACAGAAAGTAACCCCCTGGGATTCCACCTGTGTCCCTGCTGGACAGGGGCATCGGGTGCTGACTTGTCGGATCATGGGCTAAATTCTTGGCGAGGCCTCAGGGCCAAGAGCCTACTAACTTCCTATGATCCTATGATCCTGTGTGGTTATGATGCAATGGGAGGGTTTGATAAAAGAAATATGTCTTTGGTGACGGATGTATACATTAGGATTTGGGGAAAATGTTATCTGGTGAATGTGGTATTAATGGGAAAATAACATATATGTCAAATATTTATATGATCCCAGGAAAAATATGAAAAGGAAATTGTACAACTAGTGTTTTCTTTCATGTAGGGTCCAGGATTTAATTCAGTGAAAAGAGATGTATTGTGTATACGTGTCAATAAAGGAGGATTAGGTTTATTATATCCAGTTGTGTATTCTGCTTCTTCAAACTTGTACAGAGTATTAAAGTGGTTAAAAGAAGAGAATGAGAATTTAACCTTGCAAATGTTTAAATAATTACAAACAATTCTGGGAGATGATGAGAATAAAAAAGGCAAAAATAATATATAAATGAAGAAATTAAAAATTATTGAGAAAAAATACTAATATGGAAAATAAGAAAATATGATATACAGAAAGATAGAAATATGTGCTATAATACTGTTATGAAACAATGTTATTATTTAAATCAATAAGATAATTTACCAGAATAAGTGATTATAGTCATTAGAGTAAGAAAAAGTGGTTTACCAAGGTAGCAGAGTATCAGAATTTCCTATGGAGATTAGTAAAGCAGTAAAGGGGGATATGCCACATAGAAAGAAAGGGGAAAGAGTGTGCTTATTTTGTGTGGAAAAAGGGGCAAAAGGGCATGTTTTCTGAAATGTAAAAAACTGATGAAACTCTGGAAAAAGTTTGAAATTTTGTTTTGAGACTAGTAATGACATAAACAATATAGGTATGAATATGATTATGTATGGATATTATAGGAGCAAGAAGAAAGAATGTGTGAGAAGTGTAGATAAGAATTTTATTTTATGTAATGTGGGTTATTTGGAAGGAAAGATTGAATGAAATTTTGTTTAATGAGAAATGGACTTTGGTAGATGTATTACAGTTGCAGAAGAGGGAGTGGGGGTCAATTATAGAATAATAGCAATGAAGATGTTATAGGAAAAATGATAAAATAGTAAAAAAAAGAAATGTGTATGTATGTGCTTGTAAATAGTAACATGCTGTAAATATGAAAATATGTGTTTTTTATATTGTATTAAATAAAGGACCCATACTCTTTTTGATAGGTGCTATAGAATCCATCTAAGCTATCACCAACTCAGACTTTGAAAATAAATCCACTCACCTGGCATGGGAATAGAACCCACAGCCCTCTGATCTTCAGCTACCAAAGGTGAGTATGCTACCTGTTGAATCACTGGCACAGCTAATGCCTTCTCTTTTGATCATCATGTGACAACAATAATTAGAAACACAAAGGTAATATCATCTAGATCCAAAGAGGTGATTGCTCTCTTATTTTCAACATAAATAAGGCCGATTATTAAGAAAGCACCTCCCTCAGAAAATACCTTGCTAGATATATCAAAAACTGGAAAGACCCAACAGGTTCCTAACTAAAAAGGTTGTGGTCTTAAAGGCACCGAGTTACTAGGAGAAACTGAAAAACTTTTTTATCTTATACAATCGCTTCCCTTCCATGTCATTAGATATCCAGGTGTCTTGGATTTCCACAAGTCTAATATTCCACAAATACCAGAAGCAGGACCTTATATCTTCACCAGGAGATATATAAAATGTTATGGAGAGACTGATTTATCATGTAGTGCCCCTCCCACCTTTGCAATAGATTGCCCCAGCATATCAAACAGTACTGTCACCCTAAAAATGGAGCCCTTATGATTGTATGGGTAACCAGAAATGTACTCTTAGTTTCATAGTTTCATAGTAGAGTACTAGGCTATCAGCCCTGGGGCATTTGTAAGCCTAGCAATAGTGATGTGGTTTGACTGCCATAGCCCTTCTAGAGAATAGTGATATGGCCACATGGTATGCGATGGCAAATAATCAATAGACAAAATTGCACAGAAATTCTTATGACTCATATGACACCAGCACATCAATCAATTGAATTCCATCTGTTTCTCTTAGAATAAAGATGATATTGTAATTATGGCAATAATTAACTAATTCTCCTGCAAATAAAGGAAGTTCACAAGAATTGTTTTGGACCAGAATAACGTATCTTTCTCTTTCTCTTTATTTGTGGGTGAAATGCAGCAGTCTATCTGGTTTCTGTATCAAGTCTTAAAACCATTTTGGCACACATTGAAATGCTAACACACCTAGTCACTAGGCATACTAGCTAGATTTACAATTCCCACTAAACTTAGCATAAAATGGTTCTAGGCTAAGTGGATATCTGATGAGTAAAGCCTCACATTAAGGGATAAAAAATATGACCTAAAAATCAGAAGCTCGATGCCTCCTCTCCAAACTGTCTTACCTCCCACAACACATGTAGTCCATATAAAATAAAATGTTTTACTGATTATACAATAAAATATCATTATTTTAAAACTGCAGACTGGACACAGCAATTAGTCTCCCCACTATAAATTCACTATTAATTATACAGTGCCCTATCAATGTGCATATCTTTGCATACTAATGACCTTTAAATCTGTAATTTAGCTTTATGCCAACAATAAGTATATCCTACATTAAATATATCCAGTCACAGATTGTTGCTAAAAACTAAAACAGGTGCTTACCATAATGATGGGGAACTACACTGTCATATTACCTTTTTAAGTAGGGCTCAAACTCTTTTCAAATGGCCCTTCGACAGCCAGCCTTTTTTCAGTAATGGTTTTTGATGTCAAGCTCCAACAATTTTCTTTGGTTCTCTATTTTAATGCACATTCATTCTCCTAAGCTGAGTACTTTGGAGGAAGAAGACTTCTGGACACTGTCTCCATATGATAAAAGGTATTTTTCTCTTATATACTACTAATTTTGTAAGCTATGTAATAAGTAAGCAGACAATAAAGTGATTGATAAGCTATACTACAAATACTCTCAAAGACTGCTATAACCTGCAAGAGCTTGCGTAACCAATTTCCTAAACGTTTGTTTCACTTTTTTCATTCTCACCATACATTAGTACTGTGGAAATGAAGAACCCTTTGATATGCACCCAAGGCAGACAAACTTATCGCTGCCCCTTCTCAGTTGGCATTTGAATACCTAAACTTTCATTCAGACTGTTATTAGAGAGAACACCTTATTCCCATATAAGGTGGCTATTATTTTTAATCTTGTACCATTCTTGGTTATTCCTCTGTCCTTACTGCATCAATATTTCCCTAGAACTAAACATCTGATGTGTCCATTTGCTTCCATTGCTTCTTCTAGTGTCAGGTCTATTTCTGTAATCTATTCCTGTTTTAATCAGCTAGAAAACATTGACCTACTCCCATATGAAATGTGTAACTTACTGAAAACTTCTCTTCTTTAAGGTGAGGTAGGATGAGTCTCTGAATGCTAATATACTTCTTCCAAACTTCACTAGTCTTGTAACAAGCTGCTATTGCATGTAGCTGCTATCATTACCATTAATCTGCTGCAGTGGTCCTGATGCAGAAAACTGAACAAGAACTGCCTTTTACCTAAAAGCAACACATTCCTCAGATATCCATCTATGATCATAGAATGAGATAAGGTAAGATAAGGTAAGGGGAAGGTCCCAGAAAAAACAGAGAATAAACACGGGAAGCAATTAAACTGGCAATGGTTGCACCCAACTGCATCTTCTTTCTGGAACAAGTCATAACGGAAGTCAGCTGTAAGGTATTATAAAAGCACATATCCACAATAAAATGAAATTAAACACTTACAAAAGCATTATGTTTGCTGTTTATGTTTGGAACATGGAATATTTGCTATGAATAGCTCTTTGAGGGACTTAAGGGTTAAAACTGTATTTTGAATTTTAACCCAGACTTGGTAAAACATAAGGACTACAGTTTACATTTAATGCAACTCAGATCTTTCAGCTCTATAGATATTTTATAATTTCAGACAAATTTGCCTGGAAGTGAAAAATGAATAAGACCAAGTGCTGGAGGAAGCAACCATGGCAACAAGAGGACTTCATCACTAAGCCAATCAAACTACACTGAAAGTAAGTATTGGTTATAGTTGAGGAAATAGCTATATATGTATATATATATATATATATATATATATCTATATAAAACTTCAGTCCGCCTGTTACATGGTGAGGTTATCCTTCCTCCATGTCACTGTCGCAGTCTAGACTATGGCATGGCTGAGGGAAGGATTAATAGACATAAAATCCAAAGTTTGTTTGATGATATGGAACTTGCAAGCCTCCAACATTCCATTGGTAATTTAACCCTACTTATGCAGCAGTTAACTCAGTAAATGGATTTTTATATTTCTTCTTTTTTTCCCAGTTCACAGCTGCTCAGCCAAGAGAAAACTTGAGGCCTTCAAATATTCCAGTAAGTAGTGAGCATTCAAATAGGAGAACCACATTTTCATCAGGTATTTATTCAGTTTCAAATATTTTGGCTGCTAATAATAATAACATTTTAATATAACCTGCAAACAGTTTTTCAAATAATCCACCAGTTTTAAGTGAATTGTTGGAACCCCATTTTAATCTAATTGTAAACCAACAGACTGATTAAAATCCAAATCCAAATTTGATAGTAAGCTGAGTGAGTTTGATTATAAATTATCAAAAATAAAAAAGTTGCAATTAGAGAATGTGTATTATGGGGAATGTCTAAGCACAAACATGGTAATGAAAGATTTGAGGATATGATGGTAACCTTCTGGACTTTTGGCAGGTTCCCCATTACATAAAGACCTTATGGCATTATTCGATTGGCATGGGTGCAAATATATGACTTTATTAATCAAACATAACACCATGCTGATCAATGAACTAATAAAAGAGACCCAAACACTGGATGCAGACATTACTAGTGATACCCAACATAAATTTGACAAATGTGAGCATGCAAACATCCTTACAAGTATTTATACACAAACACAGACTATACAAAACTGTCAGATAAAAAAGCTGGAGAGAGGCAGAAAAGATTACACTTGTAATAAGGCTTATCCAAACCTTGCCCCCTCACAAAATTGGGGAACTAGATTCAATTCAAACTAATTTCCAAACAATTCTGAACATAGAACTGATACAATACATTTTAACCATTTTCAGGTCTCGGAACAGAATAACCAGTCTAGACAAAATGTTTTTTAGATCAAGGGGGGAATTTATCCCAAGGAGATTTGAACACCTGAAGGAGAGACAACAATACCAATTTCCCCAATCAACCAACAGAACTTTCCCCTGGGGAGAGGCAGGGGGATAAGGAAATACCGGAATCAGAGGGATTTGAAAATGGTACATTAGAGGCAACAGTGTCTATTGTTCAGAACATGAGTGGGGATCTTAAAGTTTATAATTATTCTTCACAGTATGTTAATACCAGATGTTCTGATTTATTTGCAAGGGATTTTATGTTTGTTTAAAAAATGTGCTAATATAGCTAATACATTTATGAACTTGAAATTATATGAGCAAAAACTTAATTTCAACGTAATGTTTCAACAAGTGGATGAGGCTTTGAGTACGTTTACAATCCCCCCTTACATCCAGCCACTCACCTCTATGAGATGATATGTGAACTGGACTCCAGAAGAGAACTGAATGTAATGCCTAAGGTTCCAAATTTCAGTAGTCTGATGAAGGAAATTACAAACAGCCTACACAAACTCATGAGTAATTCAGAGATTCATATTATGAAGGCAGACAAGGGGGGAAGAGCTGTGGTAATGGACAAGAAAGATTATTCCAACAGGATGAAACAACTGTTTATTAATGAGACTTACTGTGAAACTTCTATTAATTAATTAAATGGGGGGATACAGACAAATTCAAGCTAACATTCAAAATCTATTTATAGATCGTCAAATCTCAGTAGATGAATTCAACTATTTGAATGTGACAACACTTTTAATTCTATCTGTCTTTGGGATGCCCAAAATTTGTAAAAACATGGAATCCCCCCAGTAAGACTCATAGTAGACTCCCGGGAATCAATTATATATCCCAGCACTAAATTTCTTGATGAAAAATTAAAATCCCTAGTTATAGATGAGGAACATGTCTGTAAGGAATCTTGGCGTTTCTCTGCAAGATGAATACCATAGCATTCAAGGAGTCATATACATTTATTACAATAGATGTAAAGGACCTGTACACTGTCATCATACATGAATTGGAGTTGGAGTGGTTTGTTGAATTTTCACAGTAAAAAGGAATATTAATCTTTATGAGAATTTACTGGAGATGGTGGTAAAAAATAGTTGGTCTTTGAGAAAAAGTTGTACTTACAAAGAAAGGGTGTCACTATGTGTTCACCATGTAGGGGTCTGTTTGTGAACATCATAATCTTCCAATGGGAGAAGAAATATTTGGTTCCTTCAGAATTTTTTTCCCATTGTAGATTCTACACCCAATTCCTGGATGATATGTTTATCCTCTGGGACTGTGAGACAGACGACCTCCCGAATTTCATTGAGTGCATTAATGCAACTACAGAGTTTTTAAATTTCACACATGAATGTAACAACTACCAGATTACCTATCTTGATAGACTCTTGATGAAAGACACAACAAACCAGATGCTTGTGTCTGAAATTTATAGAAAGCCCACTTATTCTTCCGGCTCTGATCTGTTAACTCAAAAGAGATCGGTAGTGAAGGGAGAATTTGTTTGGGCCACAAGAATGGTGACAGTTGATAAAACTTTTGGGATGAATGTCAGAGGTTGAAGGACATATTTAGGGTACAAAGTTACCCCAATGACTTCAATGACAACTTAATATATGAAGTCATGAGTAAGCGAGAACAAAAGATATTCAATCCAATTTTGGAAAATAAGAAGGCAATCTGCCATAACAATGGGAATTGGAGTAAGAGGATTAAGCCTACAACTACTCAGACTATAATCACATCCCAAAATCGGAATACCTTTAAGTATGCCTTTATTACCACTTTTACAACTAATAGCATGGCAATAAAGGACATTTTGGTAACTAACTGGCCCATATAAAGGAGCAAGCAGAGGATAATTGAAAATATTTGCTCATGCCCACATGTGTTATAAAAAAGGAGAAGAACTTAAAGACAATGTCTGAAAAAGGACTGAGCATACCCAAGGCAAGTATTAATACTGACAACCCTGGATTGTTCAAGTGTGGGAATTGCCCTCAATGTCAGCATATTCTTGCAAAGAAGAATTGCCTTATTTCCACTAATGAAATCACAATTAGAGGGCATTTTGACTGCAACACAAAACAGATGGTATACTGTGCACTTTGTTCAGCATGTACATGCTTTTACATTGGTAAGACAGAGAGAAGACTCAGGGAGAGAGTGTATGAACATATTTATAATATAAAAAAAAAAACAGAAAAATACAAGTGCACTATTTAAACATTTACAGCAAAATCCTACCTGCTGTTTTAAATTCATCATACTTGAACAAATTGCAGTAATGAAAGTGGGGAACCTTGGACTTCAACCCTTGAAAAGCATGAACTTTATTGGCAACTTTATTTGAATTCTGATCTCCAGCCAGGTTTAAATGAAGAAAATGTATAAATGGCTTGTTTATTAAAAATATGAGTGCAACAGAGATAATAAATGTTTATAAGTTGGTTTTACTGAAGAACAACTTTCAGTGTTAAGTCCAAATTTATAATTATAAAAACTAGTTTTTGTGGGTCAGTCCTTGGTTGAATGCCATGTTCGGGCATCTAGAGCCTAGTTGCCTGCCCCAGATGAGAGTTGAACCCTGCACCTTTTGCTTGTGGGGTGATGCCTTGACTAAGCTAATCTCACATGACTGTGTTTTATTTGTGTTTTATTTACATATTATAAACTGTTATGATCTAAAAGTGTTTCATGAACTGGGTGGAGCTTGTTGGGAGGCTTGGAAAATCACATGGTTACAATAAGTGATTCTAATTGGACCAGAGTGTAACCTGATTGTTTGTCTGATGAAAACGTTTATGTAAAAAGATGAAAGCACTCAATATTTTATGTATAAATAAAAGGATTTGATTTTAATCCTATGAACAGCGATTTTAATAAGATTTAAGGGAATTTTTCTTTAAGTACAATTCTGGTGGCTGTATTTCCAGCTGTCAGCAAGCCGTTTGTTCCAAGTTTGTTTTCAATAATGTAGTAATAGTTAAAAACAGACACATGCAGACAAACCAAAGTATAGAAATATATTCAATCACATCATGAAACCATGGCTGCATAGTGTTGTAGCAGTTAGTTTTGCTGCCTACAATGCTTGATTTTCAGTTTGGCTCACAGCAGTGATGCTTTTTAGAGTTTGGACATCTGGCTGCTTGAGTTTCATTCCACATCCCAAAAATGTGCCATAGGTGAACCAGCGATCTATCTAATTGCCAATTTCTGTGTGTGTGCTGTTTGACTGAGTGACTGTATATACCTTATGATGGGCTGACCAGAATTAGTTTCTTTGTGTTACGCTCTTGACTGCTGAGATAAGTTGCAGCTCACCATTATCCAAAAGTGGATTAACTGAGTACTGAGAAAATAAATGAATGAATGAAAGAGTGACTGAGTGAATTAATTTAAGAATGAATGGCAAAAGACAAATATGTTACTGAGAATGACACAACTTCAAGATCCTTATGCTATACACTTTTTTTTCTTTTTTATATAGTATAAGAAAGAACCTTTCAAACAATGATTATGACCTGGTATTCCTCTAAACCTTGTGAACACAGACAAAATACACATTATCTCATTCCCTAATCTACATTGCTATCAGAACCCATACATCATTCCACAGATAGAGGAAAATGTGTGGGGGACCTCCAAAATCAAGAAAATGAAATTTGAAATTAATTAAAGTGAAATATGAAGTATGTCTAAAAGTATCTTATTAAGCCAAATTCATGGAAGATAAACTTTCAAGCAATGCCACATCATAAGAATGTAAGTGACATGTCAGAGATTCACTGTACCAGCAGAAATCCATCTTTCACAAACATCTTACTCTGAGGTGTACAGTGTGTGTGTGGTGGGTGTTCTGCCATATATCTGTCAGTTTAAAGTACACACATGCCCAAAAGGGGGTACTTCTTATTTTGATACACAGAGACAAAATGTTGATATTATTTGTCACTGATTGATGCAACCAGCAATGACTTTCATTCTAACCTGAATTTTTGTAATACAGAAGGTAAGTGTTCCAAAAGTTATTTATAAGCTAAATATATCTGTGCACCTTTTTCCAACTTCCATTTGCTTGGCTAGTTTGTCTAAAATAAGTTTGGTTCAGGTAAGGTTCATGTACAGTGAACTACAGAAATGAAAACAACATATGTTTCATTATGTGTTGCACAATTATAGGCAGTGCAATTGTATTTGATGCTGTAACACACATTTTTTTACTCATGGCTGCCACACTGATATGCTTTTGTTTTATAAACCACCTTTTTTGTCCCACTAACAATGTATGTTGTGTACCTATAATACTACATGGACCATACACTATAAAATCATATGCATTGCATCAGCCCTTACACTGGTTTTATAGTGCCTCAGTATTTCTTTTTTTCTTGAATGAGTCTGATTTGTGTTGAGGAAATTGCTAAAAATATATTTTACAATACATTTAAACCATAATCAAAAGTAACTAAATTACAAGTTTTTGCTTTGCCTTCAAACTGTAGCTCCCAGTAGCGTAACTCATCATCCCTACAGAATACTACTATGGTATGGATTTCCCTTATTTTCCCTAACTAATCTACTCAGTCATTTGTAACTAACAGTTCAAACATCATAAGCCTGACCGGGCAGGCTTCAGTAAACTTGTTAATATTCAGGATGGATTACTGACCTGGAAATAACTGAAGCTTGATTTGGTCTAAGGTTCTTCTCATGTCAAAAAAAATAAGCAAAATCTCACAAATGGAGGGCGACTAATTATTTAATAAAGACACAATCACCACAGTATACAGTGTAATGCATTCATGTCTTCATTAAATAGTTGTTTGTTGAAGAGCAGAAGTAGATGAGTATGTATGGGAATGTGGGTGAGTGTGTGTGTGCTTCTAGGGGTGCCTTTGCTAATCCAAAACATGGGCAGTTAGAGATAACAACAGTGACTTCTGAAATTCCTATTGTGCCGTTCAGGGATCTGCCAATTAGCCAATAAAGAGATTTTTTCACTACAGCCATAACTGTCTCTGAATTGCCTTTTCTCGATTGGTTGGCTAATTAAACAAATTATGTTGGAAGATTAACAAGAAAAGTGAACATTTTTCTGAATCTTAAGGAAGAAATATTTTTTACTCTTTTGGAAGCTATTTCAGTGAAGTGAAAAAGTAACTGATGACTTAAAGGTTGTAAGTAATATAGCAGCTTTGTCACAATGTAGATGGCAACCAACAAGAATGAAACAAACTAAAAAAAATACTTAAAACTTCATATTAGTCAAAAACAAATAATGTGAAATATTATAAAAATAACAGACAAACTTCAGAGACATGGATAAACTGTGAGTGTATTTCTTGGTTGTTCAGCGAAGGTCATAGTTTATTATTAAAGCTATTATTGATGAAATGGGGTCTGTCAGGAAAGAAATGAAAAAGGGCTTAGATGTGAAACTATTTTGCATTTGAATTTAGTACATGATTCTTTAGCAGATTTTCAAAATGCATTGAGGGAGCTAGTAAGTATGATTTGTTGATCCTAATGTATTCAGATAGTTATACAGCCTGTGGATAATGAGCATAGCTTTTCAGTGTTAAGGAATGCTCAATGTTTTGCTCATCCTGAGGGTTTTATTTCATACATTTCCCATTCCACTTTCTCTTTAATTTACTACCTATTGCAGGTTGTGGGGAACATTATATATAAAATGTAAAGAATCCTACACTGGTGGCACAGAGGGAGATAAAGCCCTAACTATGACCTTTGTTTTACTAGTGATGTGGGTGCTTAATGGTGTAGGCAGCGAAGATAAATGTGCATATCCTGGGGGAGAATAGGGAGGTGTGTGCACTCAGGGTGCACTCACATGGTCGGATTCCCCTCATGGAAAAAACATTGGGGCTGTCTGAGGGTGAGCAGGGCATACTGCTGACATCAGCACCAGGCAGAAACAAGGTACAGTACAGCAATGACACTCACTGCATATCCCATCCTCATGGTATCATTAGGTGTGCATAGGGTAGGTGGGGAATTAAGAGAAAACACTGCCCAGCAGCAGTTTGACATTGCCCTCGGTTTCTTGATCACCTCACTTACCTAGGGTGCGGTTGTTACTTCGGATGCTAAGTAGGGTCTGGTTGACCTCGTGGGGAAGGAAAAGACCAGAAAGCATCTAATGGTCAGCTGTGGGCAGTTATAAACAGTGCAAATAAATATAATGATGTAAAGTACTCTTGGAAGATTAAAGCAAGAATGTTTCTTTTAATATTAACCCTAGAGAGTTATTAAGGTTATAAGAAATGCAGAGAGATAAGAAAGTAACAAAGAAAGCTTTTGTGGGAACATAAATGTGATTAAAGCTTGAAAAATACTAACATTATTAAAAGAATGAATAGTAATAGAAGATAACAAGAGATGGAAGAATATGGAAGTTTTGTGAATAATGTTAAAACTGAAGTGAAGTAAAGGACATGAGTGGAAGAAGAAAGAATTGTCTTCACCTGAAAAACAGGCTAATTCCTATTGGCCAAATCCAAGCTGGTTGAATAGATTTCTAATTTAAAAAGTGAGCAAAAGACAATTTCATCAAGTTCTAAAAATATGTATTAATTTCATGAGGTGAAGAATCTGTGCCCTTAAATTCCCAAACAAAACTAACTCCAGTGCTGTTGCACCACAGAGGTAAGGAGTTATCCTCTTTTTTCAGTGATCCTTTCCAAAGAATATGTTTTATGGCAAGCTGGTCAAAAAAGCATGTTTCAGACAACTCTACTGGCATGCTTCAAGCATGGCATGGGGCCCAGAATGCTCTCATCAAGTTCTTTGATGCTGCCTTGCATTTCCTGGATAAGCTTTGCCCCAGTGTGGCTATTTTCTTAGACCTTTCAAGGGTTTTCATGTCTAATGGATATTCATCAGTTATTGACAAAGTGTGTGTGTGTGTGTGTGTGTGTGTGTGTGTGTGTGTGTGTGTATGTGTGTGTGTGTTTATATTTTATCATTAGTCTTAAACTGATTTTGCAAGTGCATAAGCTGCATTACCTTATGAGTTCCATGGTCTGTGGTTATATGACTATGTCATTGTTAAAATAGATCTACCCTAGGACTCTTAATGCTCTTGTGGTTCTTTACTTCATTACAGAACACAATAAGAGCAGAATATGTTGCTATTAAACATTTGTCCCACTTTTCTCACACAGAGAATGCTTCTCACTTTAAAACCATTTTCAGCAGGATGTTTGTAATATCTACTGTGGGTCACAAATAACAAGCTTCTAAACCTGGGCAAGATCAAGGTCATACCATTTAGAGGCCCAAAGCAGGGTTAGAGTCTTTCTTCTCCGTACCACCTTAAGCACTTGAGAAGTCACAACAGTAGGGAAGATGTTAAAGTATGTTGTTCTCATTCTAAATAAGAGCCCATCATTGCAATAAAAAACTTTGCCACAAGCTGTCTTCTTCTCTTTCATTCTATTTACTACTATAAAGAGTAAAGATTATTTATTGATCCCTACCATCCTCTGTATCTTTTCCATTCCTTTTCTGTCTTACTTGTTCTTAGATTCATAGATCCTCCAAGGCTACTGAGTCATCTGACCGTTCACCTCTTGCCGGTATCCAATCATCCAAATGATGTTTAACAGAAGCTAGAGAGTCACACTGCTTAACAGACAGAGGAAGCTTATTCCAGAGGTTAGGAGGGGTCCTGGGTTATAAACCTGTCACTCCACAGTTTTATTTATCTGTTGGTGAAAAAACGTATCTGTCGGTGAAAAAACTTAAGTTGACTTTTTCCCATCAACTTAATACACCAACAAAATGTTAAATGCACTACTTGCTTCAAAATTTCTAAACATAATCACTTGTTACTAATCTGTACCCTTTCTGCAATAACAACCCAATGCACCTGGGATAATACTACACCTTCATGTAGTTTGTAGAGATCTAATAGATATTATTAGTTCTCTCTCTCTCTCTCTCTCTCTCTCTCTTTCTCCATACTAACTTCACCTTGCAAGACTGGGTGCTACCTCAGAAACCTCATGCATTCAGAATCTATTACATTAATATCCGTAATCTTATTCTCATGCCACTTCACTTAACTTTCTCATTCACTATAACAGGAAGGAAACTCATCTACAAAAAGGGAAGTGCACAGGTATCATAATCTAATCTGTTATTCAATATAGTAACTCCCTTACTCACTGCATTGTATTGCTACCATGGATCTATTTGAGCTGTCTGCCATTTTATTCACTTCTTCCATGCCTAACCGTGTATATTAAAAAAAAAATATATATATATATATATATATATATATATATATATATATATATATATATACACATGAGTAATGTGCTGTTTTTTCTTTGAATCAAAGACAGAACTCAAACCCAGAACAAAGAAAAAAGCTAAATAACATTTCACAGTGTTAATTCCTTACACTAAAATATTTTCTTCTTAAAACCTAAGCCTATAAGGTGCTACTCCACCCCATCCTCCATTTAGCATTATCCTTTTATTCTTCTAAGATATCCCATGTCTTCCCCTCCTTGCCCCTTTTCACACAAGTTAGATATCCATTTACTATTTAGCTTGCCTGCCTTTATTTTATGTACCTCTTCTTGTACTGCCCATCTTTGATAATTTCCCAACTCTTCATTCTTACACTCGTCTTGCTATAGTTCTTTAACCTTGGCCCATCCTTACATCTATCCAAGGTGGCCACCTTCTCTTCATAAGGTCTACTTTATATACACGAAAACGCATTCTGTTGAATGCTCATATGATCGAATAATCATAATATTGGAAATGGTATTTTGGGATTGCACTACAGTGAAGAGTGGGATATTTGCCCTTTCCTCACTGTAGTGTGACCTCGGAGTAGGACTATATATTTAGTGGGGGCTGTGGGGGGCACAGCCCCCCACAATACATATTTCAAAGTTATGATTATTTGCTCAAATGAGCATTCGACAGATTGCGTTTTCACATATCTGACATAGACACTCATATCTATGAACTCCCCTTCTTAGTCTTAAATACCTTCTAACTTCTCATAACTTCTCTCTTTGTCAGTTTTAGCAAACCAAGTCTTCAGATATGCTGTGCATGTAAAACATGTATTGTAATACTGTTGTTATGGCTTTATACCCTCTTCTCCGTCCTGATCTACAAGCATGTTGAATTAATTATTGTTTATTGCAAATTCAGTGCTCTGCCTAAATATGTGCTATATATATATTATGTTTCAACATGCTGGTCCCTTTTACTTTTAGTTATGTACTCTGAAAGGAACATTGTTATACCACAGCCATCAACTCACCAAATTATACAATAATATATTACAGGCGATGACTGGTTTGGTAGGAACTGTGGAAATCACTGTGATACACTATGAGGTGAGAAGGTTGCAATGAGCTTTTATAGCAGAGAAAGAGATGTATATGGAGAAACTTAGTTTCTAGGAATGACAATGTGATGTGGGATTATGGACACGTCTATAGTAGTGAAAGTAAATATAAAGTTCTTGTGTGGACAACTTAAGGGTTCATTTTCCTGACCTGAACTGATGTCTAAGAGCAGGAAAAAAGAGCCAGTGAGTGGAAGAGAAAGAGAGAGAGAGAGAAAATATAAACAGTTGGCTATGTTTGCTGTGGTAACTTCCAATAACACTACGGTGGGGAACGGAGTCTTTGAGTACTATTCACTATAACTATTTTAAAGCAAATGCATATGACAGTGGGGCAGTCAGAGAGAATGCCTGCATATTTAGTGAAAGACAGCAGTAAGAAGAGTCTTCATTTGGACTGTTGTGGTGGTTCTTTGAAGTCACTAAGGCCCCACTCCTGAGAAAACAACATTAGTAAAGCAGAAAGTGAAATGGTATAAGAATTCTGATTACAACTTTAAGAAGTGCTGTGGCAGAATGTCACCTCACAAACAATTTTCATATAGTATACCCTTGGTGAATGGGCAAGTGGGTCAGCAGTAGACATTTCAGGAACCATTAAGTCTGACCCATGAATCAGATCTGTAGGACAACCCATTTCAAAAAGACTATAGGCAGCATCACATCAAGCAGCTACAATATTTGAGAATACTGTTCCTTTTTATTTCATAACTTATAGAGGCATAGGTTCTTGGCACACATTTAATCATAGTATGCATGATGGTGAACACATAAAAAATAAGATCATGAAACAAATGTTTCAAGTTCATATTTAATGAATAAATGAAGGTGCGTAACTTTATTAATTAAATATTAGTGATGTTAAAGTGTGCATTCTCGGGCGTTGCATTCATTGCCAAATCATGTAATCATGAAAGGTTACCATTACAACACACATAATAAAAAACATACCACTTCTCCTTTTAACAACGGACACACCATTTTTCATCATAAGAAAATGTGTATGCCTATGGATAGGAACAGGCAGTATTTTTTTTTAAATAAATTAGTTAACTACTATTAAAAGATATAGCTAATATTACTATATGGTGGAAGCCAGGACAGGAAAGTCTCAGTCACTCTAACATGTCATGGAGCTGCATCACAGGAAAGCAAAAAACATCAGATGTGACACTGCCATTTTTTTAAAGTTGTTTTTTTCAAATTAAATAACAAAACCCATCATTAATAACAGTGTACTAACATCTCACATCCCCGTCAATTAATAAATTCTCACTTTTTTCATGTCCACCCATTATTAGAAACATACCTAGTCCACAATATAAAACCTAAAAAGTTTTAAATGGGATGCATTCTAGTTGTCTGCAAAGTAACATCTTTATCATCAACCAACCAATTCTAGGAATCCTACTTACCTTTCACTAATACCACCATCTATATATCACTCACTGTCCCCAGTCCACTCTAATACAACCCTGCAACTTTATTCTTGCATGCAAATCAGAATAGAATCCTACTACAACTATAGTCATTGCAACAATCTCCTTTATCAAATCAACAAACTAGCAAGAAAAATAGCAAAACCTATCCTTGCAAGTTTAAGTTTTGACACTATTTAACATAACTGACAAAAATGTTTATTTTCTTCTTACAAGAAGCAACATATAACGCAATCCCAGTCTACCCTGCCACCTACTGTGGCTTCCACCAGTACCAATACCTGTATCATACAAAATTTTAAGCTCTAAGAATATTCATAATTTTAAATACAGGTATTATATAAACAAGCTACAACAGCTGGACACTTTCATGGGTAATTACTACGCAAACCTTCTTGATATCATTGAAACCTGGATAAAATATGACCTTAAGCATCACTTCCCTATGTATTTAATGCTATGCCTGGTAGAAGAACTAGGGGTGGAATCTTATTATTTCAGAAAACTTTGTTACAGTTAGATACTGCAGCTCAGGCAGGTTCTTCCACTATGACCCAACTGGCTTACCACCCTCAACTCAACCTATTCACTTTGCCATTACCCATCTTCTGTCCACTGCCACCCTGACAATTTTAAACAGATGATACTTTGGTGTATTGAATCTTCCCCTCTATATAAAAAACATTATTATTCTATTTCTGTCAGATTAATATATTAATCTTAGGTCCCCGCAGATGTAAATCATGATTTCCTTACTGACCAAAATCTTTCACAAATAATACATTCTCACACAAGTTCAAAATTTAAACAGGCTATCACTTATTATTTGATCATATTATTGTAAACTCCCCAAACGTTCAGACTTTCTCGTATACTAGACATCCAAAAAAAAAAAAAAAAAATACACCAAAACTCATTACCTTCCTGCGAAAACATTCTGACAAAAATATAACAGCACCAAAAGCAGAGCTAATGTCCACTGATTGGTTTTCTAAACTTAGCATCATCAATCCCAAACAGGCTGCCAAAACTGACAACAAAACTGGACACATAAAGGAGAAGTAGATTCCTCTTATCTCCATGCTGCACTTATCCAAGCCAAAAACGTTTCATTACTGAATAACCAAAATCCTTGATTAAATCCAAGGATGTTGCCTGATTGGAATGGAAAAATTCTCCTAACTACAACAATAGAGATAAATTTTTTAACATGATAAATGTAACAAAAATGCTACAAGTATTCAAAAGATTTCCCTGTCAGTTCACAACAAATATCTCTCAAAGACCACCCCAGGGACATATGGAAACTAATCAATTAAAGAGGATGGACAGACCTCAGACAAAGAAATAGTAGGAAATGGTGTCATTAAATATTCTGCAATTTCCCTAATTACATTTCTAATTGAATTTTTGTAGTTGCCCATGACCCCTTTCTCCTAGTTGCCTCTTCCCATATAACTATCTTTGTTCACCCCCTTTCTGTTTGTCTACCATAACACAAAAACAATTAAAGAAAAAATAAAACCTGTAGCTGAAGTATCTGATGATTCATCATCTGGCTGTGATGAGCTACACCCAGCTAGTATCATTTGTGCTAGACACACACAGCCAGATCATGGTCAAATGGGGTCTTAGGCATGGTAATGGAACAGCCCCCCTGCAGCCATTCCAGTGTCCCATTACTTGTGCTCCCCCTTTAATATAAACACTGTTCAAATGGTCAACATGCATAATATTTTCTTCTCTACCTTTGAATTGAAGACAGAGATGTGGGTTTCACTTAAAACTTTTACTTTATCCTTTGATGATTAAGTTTGCCCCACTAAGCTAGTAGCCCCTTTCAGGGAAGACACTTGGTGGTATTTATACTACTAAAGGACATTTAGCCAGGGCTAATGTTTTCTGTTATTGCAGCAAGCTGTAAGGTAGCCGCAAGTGTGATGGAAAGAGGATGAAGGCAGAGGAATGAATAGTTAGATGAATATTGAGAGGCAGAAATGACATGGAATACGTAGAAGAGAAGTGAGTTATGGAGAAGGAGATGGTGTGTGACAGTGGTGGTTTAAATGTCATTCAGCTGGATAGTACAAATAGTGTGGGAAAGAACATACCGCACTTAATAATTTATGACATAGATAAAGGAGGATAAGAGATGCAGACTTTAATAAAAATGATGGATGAAGACAAACCTGATGAGGAAAAGGCATTATGGACTGAAATAGTACAAATGTGTTTTTCAGATAAAGAGAGAGGAATGGGTGATGAAATTGAAAAAATGATGGAAAATGGAATGGGAGAATGACCAAAACATATGCTGCAGTGGTATCAGAGCAAAAAGGAAGTACAAAACACATTTAAAGGTATAACCTTGACAAATAAGCATTTAGTTTTATAAACCAAAGAGAAACAAGGCATTCCTTTGGACAGATTTTATGTGTGGGACAATGTTATTGTACCTTTGAGGAAAAAACTAAATATGTGATAGCCTTTATACATAGAGGTTCAGTATCTTTTTTCTAATTACCTTTGAAGATTATGAAAAGGTAAAAACATTTGTAACTGCTTTTAATGATAAAATGCAATAAACTATGGAACAAATATGTGGTTAAAGGGACACACGGTTTATTGAAACACAAAGTTTATCTTGCAATTTAAAACATCTGATGATTTATTTTTAGTTTGGAATGGAAAGTTAGATGAGTTGTTATATTTATTCAAAATGTGAATATGGCCTGCAGTTACCTAAAGTTTACTTCTTGTTATGATTTAAAGAAGGTAAATTTTTTAGATGTGGAAATTTACAAAGAGGGAAAGGAACTAAGAGCATCTGGAGCATTTCTCCCCGGGCCTCCGCTGAAAACAGGCTCTGTGGAACCTAGTCAGACTTTCCCGGTCAACAAAATGATAAATAAAATATATAAGAAAGAGGTACAAAATAATTCTTATTTAGACTATGGAAGCATGCATCCCACAGGCATGAAAAATAATATAATTAATGGACAGTTAAAAAAGTAGGTGATTTGACTGACTGTAATGAATTGTTTTTAAAAGAAGGAACATCTACATGCTCTAAGTTTATTTATAGGGGCTATACCAAAACTTTGGTAGAAGAAAAGTGGAGTGAAGTAAATAATTTAAGAAGTAATAAGGAGAAAAACATAGGAACACTTAATATTAAGTCGAAAAAAGAGCTGTAGTTGATTATTATTATGAAAGACAATAAAATGGAAATGTTTTACAATATTTCCTAGATGGAAAACATATTAAAGAAATTATAAAAGAAAACTGGAAAATTCTTAGTAGTTTTCCAGCTATTAAAGAAGTAGTGGGAGAAGCACCTGTTTTTTATAAATAACAGAGGAAAGAATTTTAAGAGTATTTTTCAAAACAAGTTACATTTTAAAAAGGGAGATGAAGGGAAACGGGAATGCTTAAATATTTGAGTTGCAGTTACTGTAAATATTTCGAAGTTGATATGAAGCAATTTTTTATTGATAATTGTAAGATTCGAGGCTTCCATTTTAAAGTAGTTATTATACATTAGACAGGCTAAAAGGTAAAACAAATAGTATTACATTTATGCATAAAAGGCAGTTCAGCAGAAAGAAAAATAACCTTGCTGGTCAAGCATGAGATACAGTTTATTAAAAAGGAAAGATAAGCATAAAGTGTGTAGAAAATACAGAACTACAGAATGTTCTTTTTACAAGGGAAAGATACAATCTTGCCAGCTACAGAATGTTCCTTAATGGAATGTTAAAGAAAGCACATAGGAGGCCAAGCCTGGTATCGAAGGGAACCAAGGTTAAGAGGGTGTGTAAAACAAAACAGGGTTTTGGCATTATTAAAATATACTTCAGATACAGTTAGAAAAGTCAGTTAAGGTTAGTTAGTTCATCTGACCTGGCACTACAAAGAAGATTAAGCTAAAATACAGGCACTCAAGCCTGAGTACAGAAGACAGGTCAAATAAAGACTATTATTATTTTAATTTATGTTGTTTAGGATAATCAGAATATGGTATGCAGTAACTTAGGATATTGTTTATCAGCACTGTTAATGAAGACAGTATCTGGATATTGTGAACATCTAATAAAGCCTTATTACATGAACTACAGTGTTTGAAAAATTCATTCTGAAAAGTACACAAGACTTGGCCCATAAAGGAGAGACTGACACCTGATCAGCATGAGTTTGGGTAATTATCAGATAAAGACTTTCATTCTCAGTCTCATTACAGTGTTTCCAGTTAATTACGGTACAGTACAGTCATCAATTCTTATACTTAAAAATATTTTGTATAACAAGTTAAATTTTAAAAAGAGAATAAAAAGAATGAAGGGACATGGGGATGTTTAAATGTTTGAGTTGTAATTACTGTAAATATCTGGAAGTTAATATGAAGTGATTTTAATAATAATATAAAGTTTTAATTAATGGTTATTTTACATGTAAGCCTCAATTTATAGTGCATTTATCTATGTGTTCATTGTGCCCTGCTTATTATGTAGGCAGAACTACTAAAGAGTTGTATAAAAGGGTGTGTGTGCATTTATGTGTAATAGTGTAATAGACAAGATGGACATGAATAATACTTGGGGAAACATTACTGTACTATGAAATGTGAAGGTCCACCTAAGTTCTTAGTTCTTGATCAAGTGTCTGATTTAAAAAGTAGATTAGATGCTGAGGAAGAATTAGACTGGAGGGAATACTGCTAGATACCCAAGTTAGATGTTAGCAGCCCTCCAGGATTAACTCACGAAGGGAATTTTAAAGTATATTTAAAAAGAAAGAAGTTAAAACATCAGGGCAGGCAGGTATGAAGTTAATTATATGATTATTTAATTATGTAATTACTTTATTGAAGTGGTGTGGAAGGTAGTTTATAATGTCTTTTGTTTTTATTCATTCAGTCTGAAGAAGTCTAATCATAGACAAAAACACTTACTGGATGTTTTTCTACGTTTTTTTTGTTTTATTAAAGTTTTTGAAGTTCATTGCAGTGGTTGTTTTTTGGTTAAAACATCTGAAGTGACTGAAGGTGAATTAAATGTATTCTTTAAGGACAAATGTAATGAAAAGAATGGAAGTGAAAAAGACTTTTGATGAAAGAAAACTGTGAAACGGGATAGAAATTGTGTATTTAAAAATAAGAAATGGAATGATTGTACATTTACCTTGTATTATTGATGTAAATGGAAAAAAGGGGAGTGTTGAAATACAGGGTCAAACAAGGTTGCGTTCTTACTGTGGTACAGAAGATCATTGAATAGGGCAATGTGGTAAAAGAAAATATTATAAATGTGGAAAACTGGACATATTCCTAATAATTACAAAACACTATGTTATAAATGTGGAAGTGCTGTGTTTCTGTGTGAAAATCAAATCTCAAAGAGTGTGTGTGTCAGCTACTTGGAACAGAGACATGGAGCACACTAGTTTCACAGAGAATGTGGTGGAGGCCTTGGCTTGGAACATTCAGCTGAGGACTCAACTCTACAGGTTTGGTCAGTGTGAGGTCTTATTTGGGGTGTGGTGAGAGAGTAGGAAACCCAGCCCCGGGACGGGAGTGTGTTCCCTGTGTGCTCTTAAGGGAAATTGTGCTTGGTGCAGACAGCTGCATCTGGAAATACTGTGTATATCTATGTTTGCTCAAAGTGAACATCACTCACTATTGTCAGTGGTGAGGAGTGAGACTCCTTGACTACTGGTTCAGAGGAGGGATGTTGCAGTGTTTAAAGTGGTCTATTTAAAAAATGGATATAAGGCAAATTGCATATGTTTATTATGGGAATGAAACAAAAGCAGAAGTGAATACAGTTGATAAAATAATAGTTTTGTGTAGAATATAGGGAAAATTACTTTTCAGGTGCTTGTAAGTATAAGTGAATGTGGAGTATGAATGTTTTGATTCAGAACATTAAAAAATGCTTATGGGTAAAAGGATGAGGGGAATAAATGTTTATGAGATTCATTATTTTTGATGACATTATGGATATGTTTATAAGTTGATGGAATTATAAATGTTTACAGTTTAAGTAATGTTTGCAATAGAATCCCCCTTTTTTGATAGCTCAAGTGGATGCAAAAGAACTGACAGCACCTACCATCAATACAAGTAGATGGATCCATGGTTTAACATGTCAACCAAAGGATGACAAACTTAGTAGTGCATCAACCCCTTATAATGCACAAAAGTGTCAGCAATCCAGCTATAGGTATGGTAGTAGAACCCACAGCATTTTGCACCAAAGGCAAGTATGCTACCTGTTGCACTAACACAACTTACAAATGTCATCGCACTAATACTAATTGCCATTTGCTAAACAAAACAGTAGCACAGTGAAAACAGAGTTATGATGAACTAGAGTAAACTTTTCTTCCCTTGAAGCTCACATTTATTGAAAATACATTGAAATCTGCATTCATTGAAAATGTACTTGACCACTGGCAGATTGAGTGCAGCTTGGTACATGGACTGTTGTCGAACCATGGGTTCCCATACACATGCAATTGACCACTGGCGGATTGAGTGCAGCTTGGTACATGGACTCTTGTCGAACCATGGGTTCCCATACACATGCCATTGACCACTGGCAGATTGAGTGCAGCTTGGTACATGGACTCTTGTCGAACCATGGGTTCCCATATACATGTAATTGACAACTGGCAGATTGAGTGCAGCTTGGTACATGGACTCTTGTCGAACCATGGGTTCCCATACACATGCAATTGACCACTGGCAGATTGAGTGCAGCTTGGAACATGGACTCTTGTCGAACCATGGGTTCCCATACACATGCAATTGACCACTGGCAGATTGAGTGCAGCTTGGTACATGGACTCTTGTCGAACCATGGGTTCCCATACACATGCAATTGACCACTGGCAGATTGAGTGCAGCTTGGTACATGGACTCTTGTAGAACCATGGGTTCCCATACACATGCAATTAACCACTGGCAGATTGAGTGCAGCTTGGTACATGGACTCTTGTTGAACCATGGGTTCCCATATACATGTACTTTACCACTGGCAGATTGAGTGCAGCTTGGTACATGGACTCTTGTCGAACCATGGGTTCCCATACACATGCAATTGACCACTGGCAGATTGAGTGCAGCTTGGTACATGGACTCTTGTCGAACCATGGGTTCCCATACACATGCAATTGACCACTGGCAGATTGAGTGCAGCTTGGTACACGGACTCTTGTCGAACCATGGGTTCCCATACACATGCAATTGACCACTGGCAGATTGAGTGCAGCTTGGTACATGGACTCTTGTCGAACCATGGGTTCCCATATACATGTACTTGACCACTGGTAGATTGAGTGCAGCTTGGTACATGGACTCTTGTCGAACCATGGGTTCCCATACACATGCAACTGACCACTGGCAGATTGAGTGCAGCTTGGTACATGGACTCTTGTCGAACCATGGGTTCCCATACACATGCAATTGACCACTGGCAGATTGAGTGCAGCTTGGTACATGGACTGTTGTCGAACCATGGGTTCCCATACACATGCAATTGACCACTGGCAGACTGGTGCAGCTTGGTACATGGACTCTTGTCGAACCATGGGTTCCCATGTACATGTACTTGACCACTGGCAGATTGAGTGCAGCTTGGTACATGGACTCTTGTCGAACCATGGGTTCCCATACACATGCAATTGACCACTGGCAGATTGAGTGCAGCTTGGTACATGGACTCTTGTCGAACCATGGGTTCCCATACACATGCAATTGACCACTGGCAGATTGAGTGCAGCTTGGTACATGGACTCTTGTCGAACCATGGGTTCCCATACACATGCAATTGACCACTGGCAGATTGAGTGCAGCTTGGTACATGGACTCTTGTCGAACCATGGGTTCCCATATACATGTACTTGACCACTGGCAGATTGAGTGCAGCTTGGTACATGGACTCTTGTCGAACCATGGGTTCCCATACACATGCAATTGACCACTGGCAGATTGAGTGCAGCTTGGTACATGGACTCTTGTCGAACCACGGGTTCCCATACACATGCAATTGACCACTGGCAGATTGAGTGCATCTTGGTACATGGACTCTTGTCAAACCATGGGTTCCCATACACATGCAATTGACCACTGGCAGATTGAGTGCAGCTTGGTACATGGACTGTTGTTGAACCATGGGTTCCCATACACATGCAATTGGCCACTGGCATCTTGTCGAACCATGGGTTCCCATATACATGTACTTGACCACTGGCAGATATGAGTGCAGCTTGGTACATGGACTCTTGTTGAACCATGGGTTCCCATATACATGTACTTGACCACTGGCAGATTGAGTGCAGCTTGGTACATGGACTCTTGTCGGACCATGGGTTCCCATATACATGTACTTGACCACTGGCAGATTGAGTGCAGCTTGGTACATGGACTCTTGTCGATCCATGGGTTCCCATATACATGTACTTGACCACTGGCAGATTAAGTGCAGCTTGGTACATGGACTCTTGTCGAACCATGGGTTCCCATATACATGTAATTGCTGACTGGCAGATTGAGTGCAGCTTGGTACATGGACTCTTGTCGAACCATGGGTTCCCATATACATGTACTTGACCACTGGCAGATTGAGTGCAGCTCGGTACATGGACTCTTGTCAAACCATGGGTTCCCATATACATGTGATTGACCACTGGCAGATTGAGTGCAGCTTGGTACATGGACTCTTGTTGAACCATGGGTTCCCATATACATGTAATTGACCACTGGCAGATTGAGTGCAGCTTGGTACATGGACACTTGTCGAACCATGGGTTCCCATACACATGCAATTGACCACTCGCAGATTGAGTGCAGCTTGGTACATGGACTCTTGTCGAACCATAGGTTCCCATACACATGCAATTGACCACTGGCAGATTGAGTGCTGCTTGGTACATGGACTCCTGTCGAACCATGGGTTCCCATACACATGCAATTGACCACTGGCAAATTGAGTGCAGCTTGGTACATGGACTCTTGTCGAACCATGGGTTCCCATATACATGTACTTGACCACTGGCAGATTGAGTGCAGCTTGGTACATGGACTCTTGTCGAACCATGGGTTCCCATACACATGCAATTGACCACTGGCGGATTGAGTGCAGCTTGGTACATGGACACTTGTCGAACCATGGGTTCCCATACACATGCAATTGACCACTGGCAGATTGAGTGCAGCTTGGTACATGGACTCTTGTCGAACCATGGGTTCCCATACACATGCAATTGACCACTGGCAGATTGAGTGCTGCTTGGTACATGGACTCCTGTCGAACCATGGGTTCCCATACACATGCAATTGACCACTGGCAAATTGAGTGCAGCTTGGTACATGGACTCTTGTCGAACCATGGGTTCCCATATACATGTAATTGACCACTGGCAGATTGAGTGCAGCTTGGTACATGGACTCTTGTCGAACCATGGGTTCCCATACACATGCAATTGACCACTGGCAGATTGAGTGCAGCTTGGTACATGGACTGTTGTTGAACCATGGATTCCCATACACATGAAATTGACCACTGGCAGATTGAGTGCAGCTTGTTACATGGACTCTTGTCGAACCATGGGTTCCCATACACATGCAATTGACCACTGGCAGATTGAGTGCAGCTTGGTACATGGACTCTTGTCGAACCATGGGTTCTCATACACATGCAATTGACCACTGGCAGATTGAGTGCAGCTTGGTACATGGACTCTTGTCGAACCATGGGTTCTCATACACATGCAATTGACCACTGGCAGATTGAGTGCAGCTTGGTACATGGACTCTTGTCGAACCCTGGGTTCCCATATACATGTACTTGACCACTGGCAGATTGAGTGCAGCTTGGTACATGGACTCTTGTTGAACCATGGGTTCCCATATACATGTACTTGAGCGCTGGAAGATTGAGTGCTGCTTGGTACATGGACTCTTGTCGAACCGTGGGTTCCCATACACATGTAATTGACCACTGGCAGATTGAGTGCAGCTTGGTACACGGACTCTTGTCGAACCATGGGTTCCCATACACATGCAATTGACCACTGGCAGATTGAGTGCAGCTTGGTACATGGACTCTTGTCGAACCATGGGTTCCCGTATACATGTACTTGACCACTGGCAGATTGAGTGCAGCTTGGTACATGGACTCTTGTCGAACCATGGGCTTCCATACACATGCAATTGACCACTGGCAGATTGAGTGCAGCTTGGTACATGGACTCCTGTCGAACCATGGGTTCCCATACACATGCAATTGACCACTGGCAGATTGAGTGCAGCTTGGTACATGGACTCTTGTCGAACCATGGGTTCCCATATACATGTACTTGACCACTGGCAGATTGAGTGCAGCTTGGTACACAGACTCTTGTCGAACCATGGGTTCCCATATACATGTACTTGACCACTGGCAGATTGAGTGCAGCTTGGTACATGGACTCTTGTCGAACCATGAGTTCCCATACACATGCAATTGACCACTGGCAGATTGAGTGCAGCTTGGTACACAGACTCTTGTCGAACCATGGGTTCCCATATACATGTACTTGACCACTGGCAGATTGAGTGCAGCTTGGTACACAGACTCTTGTCGAACCATGGGTTCCCATATACATGTACTTGACCACTGGCAGATTGAGTGCAGCTTGGTACATGGACTCTTGTCGAACCATGCGTTCCCATATACATGTACTTGACCACTGGCAGATTGAGTGCAGCTTGGTACATGGACTCTTGTCGAACCATGGGTTCCCATATACATGTACTTGACCACTGGCAGATTGAGTGCAGCTTGGTACACGGACTCTTGTCGAACCATGGGTTCCCATATACATGTACTTGACCACTGGCAGATTGAGTGCAGCTTGGTACACGGACTCTTGTCGAACCATGGGTTCCCATACACTTGCAATTGACCACTGGCAGATTGAGTGCAGCTTGGTACATGGACTCTTGTCGAACCATGGATTCCCATACACATGCAATTGACCACTGGCAGATTGAGTGCAGCTTGGTACATGGACTCTTGTCGAACCATGGGTTCCCATATACATGTACTTGACCACTGGCAGATTGAGTGCAGCTTGGTACATGGACTCTTGTCGAACCATGGGTTCCCATACACATGCAATTGACCACTGGGAGATTGAGTGCAGCTTGGTACATGGACTCTTGTCGAACCCTGGGTTCCCGTATACATGTACTTGACCACTGGCAGATTGAGTGCAGCTTGGTACATGGACTCTTGTCGAACCATGGGTTCCCATATACATGTACTTGACCACTGGAAGATTGAGTGCAGCTTAGTACATGGACTCTTGTCGAACCATGGGTTCCCATACACATGCATTTGACCACTGGCAGATTGAGTGCAGCTTGGTACACGGACTCTTGTCGAACCATGGGTTCCCATACACATGCAATTGACCACTGTCAGATTGAGTGCAGCTTGGTACCTGGACCCTTGTTGAACCATGGGTTCCCATACACATGCAATTGACCACTGGCAGATTGAGTGCAGCTTGGTACATGGACTCTTGTCGAACCCTGTGTTCCCGTATACATGTACTTGACCACTGGCAGATTGAGTGCAGCTTGGTACATGGACTCTTGTCGAACCATGGGTTCCCATATACATGTACTTGACCACTGGAAGATTGAGTGCAGCTTGGTACATGGACTCTTGTCGAACCATGGGTTCCCATACACATGCAATTGACCACTTTCAGATTGAGTGCAGCTTGGTACATGGACTCTTGTCGAACCATGGGTTCCCATATACATGTACTTGACCACTGGCAGATTGAGTGCAGCTTGGTACATGAACTCTTGTCGAACCATGAGTTCCCATACACATGCAATTGACCACTGGCAGATTGAGTGCAGCTTGGTACACAGACTCTTGTCAAACCATGGGTTCCCATATACTTGTACTTGACCACTGGCAGATTGAGTGCAGCTTGGTACATGGACTCTTGTCGAACCATGCGTTCCCATATACATGTACTTGACCACTGGCAGATTGAGTGTAGCTTGGTACACGGACTCTTGTCGAACCATGGGTTCCCATATACATGTAATGCATGTGTTGTTTGATTCTTCTTCCTTATTTATTGTTAAATGCAACCCGATTTATTAGAGAGCATTTTAAAGTTGTAGCTTTGAACAGTTTTTCTCATTAAATAGTGAAACAAAATACATGAACCAATAATTGAGAAAAGTGCCCATTTCCAAAATTTTCAACCAACTCTAATCATAGCTATTATAGAAGATGAAGGCTCTTGTCTCTTGTAATGAAGGTGCAGTGTTTGAGCATAAGTTAATCAACTAACCAGCCGTGTCTAGTTAGAGCATCTCACACACACACACACACACACACACACACACACACACACACACTCACACACACTCGCACACACACTCGCACACACACTCACCTTCAGTACCTGTTAAGTTTCCTCTGGCATTCATGCTGCTTGTGCCCCAAAATTGTTCCTGCTGAATGTCTTGTGGCAAAATCAAACCTATGTGCTACGTTGGCTTGTACCAAGCTCGCCACAATCAAATCTCACATGATAGTAAGACACATGGTTACATATGAGTGCCATTTTTGTGGACAAAAGAGAGAGGGATGGAAAGAAGCAAATGAAAAAATTATTTTTTTTTATGTGTGGCTTTTTTAAAAGTAAATTAATATGTGATCTCCCTACCCCAACCTGTAGGACCAAGGCAGCTGGACAGGTTGCCTAGTTTTAGATCTGGCTCTGGCTACATGTTATACCACATCTGTAATCTGCTCTACTGTAATAGCACTATGATAGTTATATAGAAGCAAGACATAGTTTACACAAAAGTTGTTAAACCCTCCTCCACTAGTGATTTTAGGACCATTTCCATTCATACAACAGCTTTTCTAAAAAGTTAGTTTATAGTCAGTAGTCTAACTATATTTTAGCAATAACTAATGAGTGGGTATGGGATATTGATGATTTACCCATGGTTGCTGTGGTTTGATCATGAGGGCAAAGTCCGAGTGATTAAACAAAGGCAACCATAGGTAAATCTTCAATATAAAAAGACAAGCCAAAAGACCACAAATATAAAAACTAGCAAGCAGATCCAACAGGAAATCCAATGGTGGAAAAGTAATCATCTGACTCCACGGCAATATAAACACAAACATGTTTAATAAATCCACATCAGGTACAATCAGCAAGGATTGAGCGCTTTCATCTCCACCCTGGAGACCTCTTCAGAATCAATTAAAACAAGAAAAAGGCGCTACTTTTATATACACACTAATAAAATAATTAGTCACAGTAGTATATACAAATGTTATAATACAATTTAGAATGTGTGTACATCTATACTGGTGAGAATAAATATAAATACAAATAAATATAAATATAAATGTAAGTAATGTAACTGTTGTATGTATATATGCTACGATCATGCCATTGTTTTATTTATTTAATTACTAATTTTATATATATTTTTACATATTTATATATCAAATACTTGGCATTGTGAATGTGGATGGCACTTTAATAACATTGCTCCTTTCTTTTCATCATATATCTGAACTAACACACAAGAAAACAGTAGATATGAGTGGTTTTTCAAACCATTTTTAACTTACCATGTTACACCTTTAAGGGCTTTAGAGATACAACAGTTCATTAATTTTAACTGTGATTAATGTAATTATGATTAACTTAACTGTGACTAATTATTTTATTAGTGTGTATATAAATGTAGCGCCTTTTTCTTGTTTTAATTGATTCTGAAGAGGTTTCCAGGGTGGAGACGAAAGCGCTCAATCCTTGCTGTTTGTACCTGATGTGGATTTATTAAACATTTTTGTGTTTATAAATCTTCATTATACCCACACCCACAAGTTGGTTATTGCTATTATACAATGACACTATTTAAGAAAGAAATTACTTACTTTTCTTAAATTATGTCTTTGTATAATGGTGTCATGATAGTCTTCCACATTGTTTCTCATTCTTCACATTTGGTGATGTACTGCGCATGCATATGGGACTTACATTCAGACACTTACACAGTACATCAGTGCTTTGGAAAGCAAACAATGGAGTAGGGAATATCTCTGTTGCCTTTTTTTTAATGTAAAATTCAGAATTTAGAAAGAGACAGGACAAAAATACAAGGAGCATCAGGTAAGTTTCTTTAGCTTTACATAATGTACCTGATATTCATTGTATTTTTTCTGCCGCCCCCCCCTCCCCCCATACATACCTCTTGATCTCTTAGCTGAAGAAAACTGTAAAGCCATAAATAAGGGGGACAAAGTTGCCTATTTTAAATGTTGCACTTATAAACTTAGAAAGTTGCTAGGATATTTCCTCTAGCAGCAGAGACCAGAAAATACTACCTTTCTAGATTTTAAGTATTTTTCTTGGCTTTTTTCGACTTTTTGTGCCTTTCGACTACTATTTCTGCTTGTTTTATCAAAGTTTGCACTGTTTTTACTGTGTTTATAAGCTAAAACTGTTTACTGCACTTGCTAGTTTAAGTTTTGCCTAAAAGTTAAACTACAGGCTAATACACTCAAGTTTACTAGCTTTTGATAGCATTTAGTCGAAAATCATAGCATTTATTGTGTTTTCTGCTTTTCTGTAAAAAAACTTGAAAAAAACAAAAAAAATATCCTTGTTTTCCATACTTTCCTAACTAGTGTTCCAGAGACCAGATTTTGCTGATCCCTGGGCTTTGTCTTGGTTCCTGTGTTTCTCCATTTTCCTTGTTTGGTCAGGGGGAAGTTTCTTGGGGAGTACTGAGCTGCCTGTTTGTCCTTAGAGGAGTGGTTTAAGGCAGTAACTTGTAGTCTATTGGCCATTTTGGGTCATTTCCTGTCTTTTCCAGCCCCCTGCTATAAAGTGCGTTTTAGCGCGATTTAGCGCGAATTAGCGCGATTTAGCGCTGAGTTGCTACCGTTGCACACTAGGGCAGCGCCGGTTAAGCAGGTTTAAACTATTCGGGCTACCTAAAGTCCACTCTTAAAATTTTCCCTTAAAACTACCTTCCTCGAACTATACTACTGTTCTAATCAGCGTATCCTATAACTAAAAAGATCATCTCTACTTGACTCCAAGTAGACTATTCTCTATCTGTTAAACCTAGCACTTGTTCCTACAGTACTTATTACCTTGATACAGCACTCTTGTCATAGATAGTACCCCAAAAAGGCAAACCCCATTTCTCGGTCACCCACATCCCCGGAATCTCTTTTAAAGTTTTTGTCTATTCCTTCTAGCATGTCGAGGGATCAGTTGCTAGTATCCTCTCCTGCTCAGCTGGTGAACCTGGGAATATTGAGGCAATGTTACAATTGCCTCATGTACACAGACAACCCTCTCCTCCTCCCACAAAACACAAATACATGCGAGAGATGCAACTATACGGCCAAACTGGAGGCTGAGCTCTCTCAACATAGGACTGGCAAGACCAGTCAGGAGGAGAAGGTTACCACACACACTATAGACCCAGTCTCACATAGTACCATCACAACCTCAAATCATACACATAAACACACAAAGACATACTCGGAGGCTCTGATCAAAAATCTACCAAAACAGCAGAGGCCACCAAAGCAGACACCCAAACAACCACCACCTCAGAACACAACACCTGCAACACATAGACCTCACAGTCAGAGTGTCAAACAGTCACAGCCCTTAAGGCCAAACACAATGCCAGACACACTAGTCATTGGTGACTCCATAGTCAGACACACTGACGTCCCGCTCACCAGACTGAGTAAGGAGAGAGTTACAGTAAGCTGCCTGTCGGGCGCTAGAATCCGCTACATAACGCAAGCAAACGTTTTCCACAAACACAAGACACCACAAACTAGCGAAATTTCCACAAACACAAGACACCACAAACTAGCATTTTCCTGGACTAAGAAAGTTACTTCTGCTTTGCCAATATACCCAGGGTCGCTAGCTAAAAGGTTGGTTTTCGCTAGTACATAACGCAAGCACTCAGGTCTCTCAACAGCAGGTACAAATACGACTCAGTCATTGTCCACGCTGGTGTAAACGACCTGAGACGTACCTCCTTGGACTACATGAAAAGAGACATTGAGGAGCTCTCTGATTATGTAGCCCAGGCAGGTATGACCCTGACCTTGAGCAGTATCCTACCTTCACCAAGAATGATGCCACAATACAGAGATAAGATGATCAGCTTTAACAATTGGCTTAAACTCTGGTGTCATTCAAAGGGGATCCAATGTCTGTCTGCCTGGGATGACATGCTGGACAAGCCACGCTGCTTTGCAAGGGACAGCTTGCACCTGTCACCCCTGGAATTCCGGATATTGGCAAAGGCTCTTGCCACCCCCACAGTGCCTTTTTTAGGCAAGGCTCAAATTCTAAACCTACCACCCTAGAACACAAAAAAGGAAAACAACTAAGGGTAATGCTGCTCAATGCCAGAAGTCTAAATCTCAAAATGCACGCACTCGAGGCCCTTCTCAGTATGGAGAACATCGATGTCTGTGCTGTGACAGAAACCTGGTTCAAGGCTCCTGAGAGCACCCCAGCACTATCAGGTTTTACCTCATATCATGTGTTCCGGCCCCAAAATCCGGACAATACCAAGAAAGGAGGGGGGGTATCCATATTCATCAAGGACACCCACACCTCAAGACTGGTGGCAACACACGATGCATCGGAGACCATCCAGGTGCAATTAACCATAGGCAAGACTGCTCTGCAAATTGTAGCATGTTACAGGCCACCCTCACAAACTCAGGAACCTCACATGGCCTTCCTGAAAACACTAGAGGGATAAATGTATCACCAAACACCATCATACTAGGTGACTTCAATTACCCTAATATAGACTGGGAACACTACTCAAGCCCAAACACCCTAGCCCAAAAGTTCCTGGAATTCATAAACTCAAATGCCATGGAACAACTAGTCACCATCCCCACAAGAGGAGAAAACATACTTGATCTCATCATCATGAACATGGGAGCACAATGTTCAACACCGAAGTATACCCCTCACTGGTGAGATCAGATCACAAACTAATCTCACTGGAGGTCCTCATCCCACCCCACCTGAAATAAAAAAGACCACAGTAAAGAACTTCTCAAAGCCGACTTCACACTTCTAAAGACTAGTGTGGTCTCCTTTAAGGCCCCGAGCCGCGGAAAACAGTACTCAAGCCGCTGAATCACTTACAAATGCCTTCTACCAGCACCCGCAGGACTGCATGGATAAGGCAATCCCAAGCAAAACAAAGACTCTTTGTACCAAAGGCAAGCGCCCAGTCTGGTGGACCCCAGCCATAAACAAACTCTACAACAAAAGGAGGAAGCTACTACAAGATAGAGCAAAATCCTTAAAAGGTAAGACACCTTTGATCACTATAAGTAAAAAACTAAGAGCTCTCATAAAATCATCCAAAGCAAATTTTGAGAGAAAAATAGCTAAAGACTCAAAAGACAATCATAAGGCCTTCTTTAGCTATGTTAGAAACCTGGGAGGAAACTCCCAGATATGCTCAGAACTAGTTCAAAATGATGTGAAGATTACTGATCCTACAGACATTGCCAACATACTGGCTGACAGGTTCAGTGCAAACTTCTCCCCCCCTCCCCCCCAAAAGGAGAGATATCTATACCAAACATCTCTAACGCCCAAGTGAGAACTGCTCTCTCCAAAGCAAAAAACACAGCATTCATGGGACCTGATGGTGTCCCTGGCTGTGTGCTCCATGAACTCAACGAGGAATTAAACCCACAGCTAGGACAGCTGTTTAATCATAGTCTCACCTCTGGATACGTACCCAGGGAGTGGCGCACTGCAACTGTGGTCCCACTTCACAAAGGCGGTGCCTCCACCGATCCTGGAAATTACCGGCCCATTAGCTTGACAAGCCTTATCTGCAAAGCCATGGAGAGGATCATAATGGACCTCATAAATAAAGACATAGGGAATTTGCAGACTTTGGATCCAACCCAGTTTGGCTTTGTCAAAGGCAGAGCATGCCTTTTAAACTTGGTTGACTTTTTCGAAACAGTCACCAAAGCCATTGATGAGGGAAAGGCAGTCCATACAGCCTACCTCGATCTGGCGAAGGCCTTCGATACAATACCCCACTCGGGTATCATTGAAAAACTCATCAGCTTAAATGTTAACCCATACATCACAAGATGGGTTGCAAACTGGCTGAGTGACAGAACCCACAGGGTCAGAGTTGCTGGGCCATGTCAGACTCAAAGCCTGTCACAAGTGGTGTCCCACAGGGCTCAGTCCTGGGCCCACTCTTGTTTGGCATCTACTTTTCCGAAGTACAAGCAAACACAGGAGGGTTATGGCTGACAAAGTTTGCAGATGACTGCAAACTGGGCCATAGTCGAAAACACATCTGACACAGATATCCTTCAGAAGGGTCTCACAGAGACGGATAGCTGGTGCCAGAGCCATGGCCTAAAGTTAAATGCCAAAAAATGCATAGTCATACCCTTCGGGAAAAACAAGGTTACCCCTAGCTACCATATAGGTGGCAATCCACTGAGCACAGAAGAAGTTATCAGGGACCTGGGGACCCAGGTTGACAGTAGCCTGTCATTCGACACCCATGTAGCTAAAGTAGTTAGGAAGACCTTCTACATTGCCCACCTTATCATGAAGGGATTCACATCTAGATCAAGGGAGGTCATAGTCTCCCTGTACTCATCACTCATCAGACCAATGATTGAGTACAATGCCCCATTCGGAATGTATCTGACCAGACACTTGCAGCAGCTGGAGAGGCCACAAAAGTTCCTCACCAAAAGGATAAAGGGTCTCAAAAATCTGTCCTATGCTGCCCGACTGAAAGAACTCCAGCTCTATTCAGTAAACACCGCTTGCTCAGAGGTGACCTTTGCCTGACATACAAGGCCATGTCAAACCCAGATTTGACGAATATGCTTCACCTCAAAAAATCTAGATCCGTCAGAGCCACAAGGGCGGGAGACTTAAACCTCGACACGGCTATTAATAGGACGTGCTGGAGGGATAGATTCATCACCCAAAGACTCCCTATGCTGTGGAACAAAATCCCGGTATATGTGAGGCAGAGCACCTCGCTGGCCTTGTTCAAGAGAAATCTTGACCAATGGATGGGAGATCGCAGATATACCCCAGGGATTACCTCAGTGTCACTGCTCGACAGAGACACAGCAAAATAATGGGTATAGTTCCCCATACTAAAGGGGTGGCGTAAGCCACAAAACTATGGGCTAGGCTTGTAAATGCCCTCGGGCAGATAGCCTAGTATGAACCTATGAACCTATGAACCTATAACAGGATTTATGCTATCTGGCATTGAGTTCCATAGCATTGATATATTATTAATAGAAGAAAGTCCAGTCAGACTTCAGCAGCCGGACTTTTTTCTATTTGGTATATGTTCAATTTTACAACTGGCACACACTGGCTTGGCTGACCAATCAGCATGCACATTTTTGCATACCAACAAGCTACTATTGTATAATTGGAAATATAACACACTACTATCCTCCAACAACATTTTTATGTGTACAGATACAGTAAATATACTGTGTATCTGAATGGGTGAACCTCTTCTGAATGCTGACAAAGAAAATTTATCAAGGCTAGTCTTCATTGAAGTTACTAAAGCTTTTTCTCTGGTTGATCATGACTATTACTGCTTAAAACACTCAATGATTTAAGAATGATCAGTAAAACCCTTGAATGGTTCAAGGATTTTCTTACTAAGAAAGCATTCTGTGCAAAGTTAGGTGCAAATATGTCGCCCACTGCTCCTCTTCTAAACGTGTATCCTAAGGTTTAATTTTAGCAGCTCTTTTGTTCATCACTATTATATGGAATGAAAGAAAGAAGATGAGATAATAATAAATAGCTTGCAGTCTCACCTCCTGGTTTTGCTTAGGGTCAGTTTACTTTAAGCAGTCGGTGTAATTATTTCATTATTACTTTAAGTTTGTTGACAACACAGTTAAGTCTTTTCTGCTGAGGATTTTAAAGTTTTCTTTTTATTTCAAAATCACAGCTTTTATGGTTTTAAAATGGAAAACAAAGTACAGGATAACTGAGTTCTCAGCATCTGGTGTTCTGGCACATATATAGGGTGCAAAGTTATTTTATTTGGTGTTCTGGCACAGATGTAGGGTGCAAAGTTATTTTAAGAAACCTTGTAAGCTATAATAAAAAATGACCTTGTTGCCATTCAAAACTGACATGCCTAACTTACTAAGCATGTAAAATAAAACAAAAAGTACAGAAGATCTAAAAGCTGGGCATTCTCTATTATTATTCTCAAATTAAGTGGTTTTATCCAGGTACTAAAGACTTCTTCAGAATAAACATCAATAAAACCTACAACCATATCAATGCCCCCTTGACCATATGACCAATTAAGTATTTAATTCTAACATTGAACCTAGGTAAATTGTATAATCAAATACAGCATTCCATCCTATGACAAAATATAGGTCCCCCAATTGAAATTGTTTTAATTACAAATTAAAAAGAGGTAGAAAATAAAAACAATATGAAAATGGACTATTAACTAAAAACATAGTTTGACAAAACAGTAATTTATAAAACAAACATAGCCTTCAGCTTCAAAGCACTACAAATGGATACAATATCAAGAACAGGGAAAACAGTGGCTTGACATTTTAGCTGCCACTTTAACTCTTTAAATTCTAAAAATTCATCCAAGGGTGCTCCCCTGGGCCCCATATCAACATGATCAATTACCATAAATAGGATTACTGTTAATATGTTTAAATAAAGCATTTGTTGTCCCTTTTGTTGACACTGTACTGATGTTGGTATATCCTATCCCTCAAAGCTCTTTTTGTTTTCACAGTATAAAATCCTTCACATTCCTGACACCTCCCCACATAAATGACCCATTTGCTATCACAATAATATCTACGGGGAAGTTCAATGGTCTCAAAATGACCCAAGAAAAGACATGACCCTTCCAACACAAATATGCACTCCCTACAGTGCCCACATCTAACCATCTCTCTCCTTACTGGATTTTTAGTCGATCTCTTCAACAGGGTTTTAAAACTTAAACCTTTCTTATATACCACAACTGGCTTATCCCCAACCTTTCTTAAGTGCTTTTGGTCAATAGGAAAAATATTCCAATTCTTAAAAATGATAGATCTGATCTGGTCAAAATGTAAATTAAATAGTAATACTAGGGTCTTCCCCTAAAGAATTGGAGTTCTCATTCCTAGGGTACTTATTTCCAACCCCTCCATAGTTATTGGCACTATTACCCATTCCGAACAAAGGTATATAAAAACCTTCCCTCCTCTTGTCTTCCACTTCTTCAAAAATACTTTGCACAAAAGGTAATGGGTAACCTCTCAGTGCCAACATTTCCTGAAGCTCGTTGCATTCCACCTTAAATAAAAGATCATCACTGACCATTTGGCCAGGCTGACACATTATACCTTCACAAGTGATTTCTTCTGGTGAAGGGGGTGCCAGCTATTAAAATGCAAAAAGCTGTTGGAATAGGTGTGTCTCGTAAACAAAGTGGAAATTAACTTACTGGAGACCCTGTACTTGAAAATCCTAACGTCTAAATAATTCATGGCCTCGGCATCTAAATTCATTGTAAATTCCAGAAAGTCAGTAGAATTAAAATCAACTAGCTTTTCCTTAGAATCATTCCAGAAAAGAACTATGTTATCAAGGAATTGACCATATGAACTTAACTTGTGGCATCCATTGACAACTTAACTGACCTAATTCATGGCCTTACTTAACAACTTTCAGTGCTGGTGAGTGGGCAGTTGTGTGACTCATATGGGTGGATGAACAACCAGTGTGATGACCTTCGGCTTAAAGTATTTTTAATTCCTTGATTACACCAGAGTAGAGAATGGGGGTTGACCAATGGAATTCATTTTCTCCTGGTAATAATGCAAATGGAGAGGGTGTTGCTGCCAATTATAGTGGATTCAGTGAGGGAGTGCAGACTTCCACGTGGTTCTCGCTCAATGAATGGCTTTCTAGAGGAAATGAATGGCTGATTGAAAGTGGAAGTATGGAAGGGCATGGTGTTTTGGTCGATAGGCAGCTAAAAACTTTGCAGGAGCATGTTTTTAAATATTGAAAACTTCAACTGGAAATCGACTGTCTAAGGGAGTATTTGCGGAACCAATTGGTACCTGAAGGACTAAGAAGTTGGAAGTACCCAACTGGACTAGTGAAGGACTCAGCATTACACTGTGAGTTAATTTCTCTATTTAATAGACACAGTTGTGAATTACTTGAGGTCCTGATAAGGGACAATGATAGGAGAATGTCCTTGCTATCAGAGATTATTTCTAGGTTGGACTCTCATATATGGAAAGACTTATTGTTTAATGTTAAAATTAATGACTACAAAGCTATTTTTTTAGAATTGATAAGAACATAGGTGAAATGAAAGCTAAAAAATTTAAAAAATGGCAAGGGATAAGAATGACTATGCAGCCGGGTTGGCTTATCCAGCTCCCCCAGGATAATTTAATAGTTTGAATAATGGAATTAGTATGAGTGAAGCAATTTCTTATAACACTGGAGTCAAAGGTAATAATGATATGGATGGCTATGTTGACCCCAATGGTAACAATTCTAATCATAGTCCCTCTTTACAGTATCCTCCTTTGAAGAGGTTAGAATGGCTGTTTAATCAGAGAGGTGGTGACTTAGGGATACCTGGAGGGGGTTGAACAACTCTGGCTGGGTTGCATTTCAACTGAGGGTCAGCGGGAGAGGGAGAGGGAACATGTGCTAACTGATGATGACAATAACAACAATAATGGTGATGTAGATGATGGCAACTGTGATGTTTTTGATGACAATGAGGATAATGATTTTGAAGATGGGGGCAACCAAGACAATAATGAAAGATGTGTTATTATCACCAATAGTAGTGGGGATTTTCGAAACTACAACTACAGTGACTTTGTGGGTCCCACACTTCAGCTAACTTGTTTGCTAAGGGATTGTCCTTTGTACAGCTAGGGGTGATAATATTGATGAAATACATATCACCTTGAAATTGTATGCTAGGAAATTAAATTTAGATTTTTCTCTTTCTACAAGACCACTGTGGGGTTTCAAATGGGGCCAACAGGTGTATCAAACCAAGTACCTTTGATTCATCTTTACAAATGGTGGTAGAGTTGTTTGAGAGAATGTGTGAATATGACATTAGGAAGCTTCTCTCCTACCCCATAGGGAGAAGCCCTAATTTAACTAATGATGAAAGGAAGTTGTTTAAAGAGATTACAGGGAATAAGCAAATCAGGGTAATGAAACCCAATAAAGGTGGGGGCTTTGTGGTGATGAATCCTAATGACTATGCCAACAAAATGTTAACAATATTATTTTCAGATGCATATGAGGACGTTTCTGTGAACAAATGAATATAGCTTATTGGAGGTTAGATTCATTACTGGAAGATCTTCTATTTAATGAACAGATTAATGAGGGTGAATTTAGGTTCCTCCAAATAACATACCTGAGGAGGACCCCCCACCATTTTTGGTATTCCAAAAATTCACGGGAGCCTTAGTAATCCACTACTTCATCCTATAGTTGACACTAAGGCCTATAAAACTTTCTCTTTAGCCAAATTTGTAGACTTTCATCCATAAGGGTTGTTGGAAAAGCATTCATTTATGCCTAAAGACTTATGGAATTTTTTGTCTAGGGTAACCGATGATTTATACAAGGATGATTTCATGTTTATAACTACATGCATCAAAGATTTGTTCTCTGTTATTCCCCCATGAGTTAGAGGTAGAATTTTTTTCTTTTTTGTGTAATTATACTGACATGGACCATTCTAGGATTCTAACCCTTAGATCTTTAATGGAAGGCATTTTGAAAAATAGTTTTATTATATTTGAAAGCCAACTATTTAGACAGAAGAACGAAGTGGCTATGGGGGCAGCTTGTGCCCCATCTTTGCCAGTATTGTCCTGGCTTATTGGGAGAAAACTGTTGTATTTCTTTCACATTTTTCTGGATGTTGGGGCTTATATGATTATTTCTTGGTTGACATAGTTATTTTTTGGAATGATTCTAAGGAACCACTAGATAATTTTATTTTCAATTTATAAATAATTCCACTGACTTTTTGGAATTTACTGTGAATTTAGACACCTACACTATAAATTATTTAGATGTTAAGATTTTCAAGGACAGGGTCTCCAGGAAGTTTGTTTCTGCTTTAGTTAGGAAACCCACGTATTCCAACAGCTTGTTGCATTTTAATAGCTGGCACCCCCTTCACCAGAAGAAATCACTGGCAAAGGGGCAGTGTATCAGCCTGGCCTGAATGGTCAGGGATGATATTTTATTTAATTCTGAATGCAACAAGCTTCAGGAAATGTTGGTACCAAGAGGTTACCCTTTACCTTTTGTCCAAAGAATTTTTGATGAAGTTGAATGCAAGAGAAGGGAAGGTTTTATATACCATTGTTGGGAACGAGTAATAGGACCAATATCTATGGAGGGGCTGGAAATAAGGACACTAGGAATGAGAACTTCAATTTTTTGGAGAAGGCCCTGATATTACTATTTAATTTACATTTTGAACAGATTAGATCTATTATTTTTAAGAATTGGAATATTTTTGCTATTGAACAAGAGCACTTGAAGAAGGTCGGGGATAAGCCACTTGTGGTATATAAGAAAGATTGAAGATTTAAATCCCTATTAAAGAGATTAGTCAAAAATCCAGTAAGGGGAGAGATGGCTAGATGTGGGCACTATAGGCAGTGCAAATTTGTGTTGGAAAGTTCATGTCTTTCTTTGGGTCATTTTGGGACCATTGAACTTTCCCGTAGATATTATTGTCATAGCAAACGGGTAATTTATGTGGGGAAGTGTCAGAAATGTGAAGGATTTTATAGTGGGAAAACAGAAAGAGCTTTGAGGGATAGGATATACCAACACCAGTACAGTATCAACAAAAGGGACGAATACTTTATTCAAACATATTGACAGAAATCCCAGTCACTATTTCAAATTTATGGTAATTGATCATGTTGATATGGGGCCCAGGTGAGGATCCTTGGATACATTTTTAGAATTTAAAGAGTTAAAGTGGCAGCTTAAATGTCAAGCCACTGTTTTCCCTGTTCTTAATGATATTGTATCCATTTGTAGGGTTTTGAAGCTGAAGGCTATGTTTGTTTGATAAATTACTGTTTTGTCAAACTATGTTGTAAGTTTATGGTCCATTTTCATATTGTTTTTATTTTCTACCTCTTTTTAATTTGTAATTATAACAATGTCATTTGGTGGACCAATATTTTGTCATAGGATGGAATGTTGTATTTGATTATACAATTTACTTAGGATCAGTGCTGAAATTAAATACTTAATTGGTCACATGGTCAAGGGGCTATTTATATGGTTGTTGGTTTTATTGTTGTTTATTCTGAAGAAGTCTTTAGTACCTGGATGAAAGCACTTAATTTGTGGATAATAAAAGAGAGTTTCTAGCTTTTAGACCCTTTGTCCTTTTTGTTTTATTTTAGTTCATGACAGTTTCTATTTTTATTTCTACTAAGGCAGCAAGCTAATTTTGTAACTGTCCTTCTATCCCAAAAATAACAATGCAGTGGTACCAAGATAGTGGCAGCACTGGAAATTATTAGAAACAAAACTTTTTGCTGACAGCAGTTTAAAAACTGATGAGTCCATGACATCTATAATACTGACAAGGAAAAGAAGAGTTGAAGTAAAAAGGAAAGCAACCAAAAGAAAACTCAGGAGTCTGAAAGCAGAGTTTGGAAATGCAGATGGTAATGGCAGCAGAAGGAGAAATTTCTTCAGTCACCCTACAGAGAAAGATTAACCAAATGCATTCTGGGATTTTCAAGATAAGGAGATTGCTTTTTGAATATATAGAGAGAAATAATAGAAGCGTGCAGAAAAGAAAAGTCATTTATTTTGTCATTAACAAATGACAAATAAATGTTTTAAACAGGCATTCAGAGGGACTGGGCTGAATGATAACTCATGGAGAGACAGTTTCAGCTTTAAGATAGCACTAGAGCAAGCTCAAGAGAAAGCTTATAAATACTTTATGAGAAATTGCCTCAGCACATGAACTGGGCTTTCTATTGATGATATCAAAGCAGAGACAGCTCATAGTGTAAATAGTCCCAATGTAAGGCCAATAAAGTGGCCAAGACCTCTACTGATTAAACTTCTAATGCAGCAGCAAAACTAGCAAATTCTTATTGTTTTGTAAAGGAAGGGAACCATATTAAAGGTTGGAGATGCAAGAGTTAGTAAGTAAGTAAGTAAGTAAGTAAACTTTATTGTCATTCAGACTTTACAACCATAAAGTACACAGCTAAACAAAATTACATTCCTTCAAGCTCATGATACAACACAGACCATCACAACAATAAAACACAAGCAGTTACATCACATGAACAGTAAACACACACATGACACAGAGTGCCAACAAACTGAAGCTCCATCTCCGCACCGGCAAGTCCCAGTCCAGTTTCACCAATCCAAAAAAACAGACTTTCAAGAGTCCGTATCCACACACATCCAAGCAGACAGTCTGATATCCACCATCTGCCCTCATCCAGGTCAACAGCCACAGTCTTCACAATCCACCATACACTCTGACACCAACCTCATCTGTGCCAGCAACAGTCTAGTTCCACCATCACAATCCACTCGAATCTGGCACAACACCCTCTGACACCATAAAGCACCCAGTCACCACCATCCATTCCTCTCAGTGTGCCTCTCCACATACAGGCCTGAACAGCCATGACCAGGCTAATCACTCCAGCCATGCCTGCCATGCAACCACTCCAGCTACCTGAGTTAGTCCAGAACAGCCCCCATTCCAATCAATCCACCAACACCACAGCTGCCTTCTCTCCACACTCATTCACCAGCGACTCTGGAAATATTACCCAACTATGGAAAAACAAGACAAACAATGGGATCTGAAGACACCGCTGCCGTATATGGTGCCTCCATCTTGTAGAACCTTGCAAACTTACTCAGTTTACATGAGTAATGACATTTCATTACAAACAAGAGCTAACAGAAATTCTTTTATTCCACCCAAAAGACTTGCTTTAGTTTGAGCCTTCATTCCACTAGGATTACAAACCTAAGACCACCCTTAACAGGCAAACGTTAAACTGCCTAAGGGAAAACAACAGCTGGAGACAAACAACCAATCAACTGGTGCAGAAAAAAAAACAATCAAAGATACTTCAAGGGAGAGATTTCCTGCAAAGATCTTTCCTGTTTTATAAAATACAATGATAGTAAAACAAAGTAGATGAAAATGTTTTCAAAACTCCATAAAAAGCAATGCACTAAGAACATTGAATGAGGATGTTACTTAAAAAATATTAAAATTTATGTGGCAAAGGATGCGATAGTCTGTGGACTGCATTCTGAAGAGCACCTGAAATGCTCTGAAATCTGTAAGTACTAGACAGACAATGTTTGATTATGTAATAATATAAGTATATTATGTAACAATGTTACTTTAAAACGAGTTTATATTTAACTGAATGAGGGCTCTGTACTACATGCTGTCAGATAACACTCCCAATTTTCAAACAGCAAACTGTCTCTGTTTTGTTAATAAATGTACTATGACAGTGCAGCAGGTAGTGAGTGATCAGAAAATAACTGATGAATGAAAAAGAAAATTCATATATTATGTGAAGAAGACCAATAGACAATATTGTATAAAATTAATTCTGTTTATGTATATGCTAGGACTTGGAATGCATGCAAACCTACTGAGATACATATGTTGACAAAAAAGTGTCTGTTTAGCAAGATTCACAAAAACAATGTGCTGGAAACACTCTGGGAAATTTGTTGAATGAAAAGAAGCTGGTTTGTATAATTGAAATGCCAAAATCTCAGAGCCAAAAGCAACCAAATAGAAAAGATGAAGTCCCCAGGAATCACACACACTAAGCTGGAAGTTTCCACTAGTAATTCTGATGATGTCCCCTGGATTAAATCACTTAACTAACTATTAAGAGTTGCGCATAATTTCAACTGTGTTACTGATTGCAGTTTACTTGTGAAAACTTCCAGCATGCTGTGCATTATAAGTTACCAACTCAAGAAAGCAGTATACAAATGATATTTGATAAGTTTAAATATTTTGTAAGCACAGCAAAATATTAAGTAAATGAAGCAAAAATAAAGAATGTAGCAGTGAAGTATTTCCTAACAGAATACTTGAAAGGGAGTTTCCCCTTTTTCTGGGGCCATGACAGGATAATATACTTGAGGATTTGGCTGAAAGGGATATTGAGCAAGGAAATGTGGACAAAACTACTCAGATGTTTGAAAGTAAGATAAGACTATGGAAACTATTATTTACTGGTCTTGATAATCAGATAAAAACAATTAAGAAGTATTAATCCCACTGACTTTGTATGTAGGTCAGCCTGTTATGTATCAGCTGAACAGCAAGATGTATATAAAATATGAAAACATAAATTAAGACGTTTATCTGGGATAACAAAAGGGAAATTATGCAATGAGAATAAAACTAATGCTGACAAAGGAATAGGGTGATTTGGGGCTTCCAGATTTGAAGGCATACTATAAGGTCACACAACTTTGATAATATATTTGATTAAGGACATGGACTATATGCCCAACTAGATGCAAAATATATGCATAATACCCAGAGTGGTGGCTACAGGAACATTTGTGGACATTTCAGCAGATCTAGGAAATGGATATAAAAAAATATCCACAGCCCTATATGTGTCTGTGTGTGTCTGTGTGTGTGTGTGTGTGTGTGTGTGTGTGTGTGTGTGTGTGTGTGTGTGTGTGTGTGTATATATATATATATATATATATATATATATACATATATATATATATTGTATAAAGCAAATGCTAATGTTAAAGGAAGTTAGACCCTAGAAAAATTGACAAAACCAATAGATTATAATTTGTATAGTAACAAGAAAGATAAAAGAGCAGATGTTATGAGCATGTTAATAAAATGGGACAAAGCTAGACAAATATTTTGGTTGTTGAACTCAGATCAACTTGCTTATGTGGGTCTAATATTAGAGTTCATGGACAATGCATAAACCCTGGAAAGTAATTTTGTTTAACCACACATAATAGATTTTACAATTGAGGATAGAACAGAAATGGCAGATCAGAAAAGAGTACTAGGTAGAACATATATTGCTATATTAGATCCGAGAAGACAATACATCAAGAAAATTAAAAAAATTGCATCAAAATATTTACACAAGCTAGAGGCATATGTTGGAGTTGTAATGGTTCAGAAAGAGGTTCTTGGGAGCATATATTCTGGGAATGCAAGGAGCTGCTTCAGTACAAAAACAACTTTAATAGCCTGTTAAATCTTATACTTGGAAAACAATTTAATCTCACTATAGAGATGTTTTTGTTGAGTTAATATAAAATAACATTCTAAGGAAGTGAAAGTGTTGCTTTCTTTAGTATTGAGGGTCACTAAATAATTACAGAGATTAAACATATGGAACAGAGAAATATCAGTCACTGGAAACCAAACTTCATACTAAGAAAATGGAGTCTTTGTGGTGGTGTACTGAAATTAGAGTTTGAACAGGATGTTGAAATGGGACAAAGTACATATGATCTGTAGGCCACTGGCTGTTGACAGTGTGGTCATTATTTATTTAATATTTCTGTCAAACTATGGTGGTATGCACAGAATTTTTCTACAATGTATTTAGGGCAGTATACTGTTTAGGAGCAACAATTTAAAATGCATTACTGTTAGTGTTATTTTTTCACTTTCTTGACAATCAAATATCGAACACGTATAAACATGATTTTTTTCTTTCTTTTTTTTTTTTTTTTTTTTTTTTTGAGGGGTGGGGTCGTATGGGTAAGGAGGCATACTGTTATATACTCCTTATGACAGCAGGTTAAAATATGTTACTGTGTTTTATTTGTTCTTTCAGTTTTGTCCCCAACTGACATCATAGTGAGATATATATATATATATATATATATATATATATATATATATATATATATATATATATATATATATATAAGGTAGCAGTCTTTTGGAGATGGGGTGAAGTGACATGTTGTATAAATGCTTTATTTTTGCTACCTGAAATATCGATCTGTCTATGTATCTTTATAAGTATAAATAATATTTTTAGAATGGGGGTTGGGAGGCAAGCACTTTTACAAGATATGATTTATCGATTTATGTATCCTAGCAATCATTTATCATCTTAGTCTTTTGCAAAATGTTATTTTATTGGACACAAAATAAAAAACAAATCATAAGACTGATTGTTTTTCTTTGATCACAGTTTTGCCCGGACTATCATTGGATCAAAAGGTTGGACAATAGGTCTAAAATGCACTGCACTGCACTTACAGCTCCACGGCTTCTAGGAGCCTAATGGCTTCCAGACCCCATCTTAATTTAGTTATTTCAGTTATTACAGTGCTAGCTGGCCCAGATGGGAAGTGTTGAATGGATGCAGAAAAAAAGAAAAGTTGAAGAATAAGACTGAATTTCTTTCCTAGTCATGATTTTTATTCAAAACATCATTAAATCAAAAGAGTGGAAAAATATGTAAAATGTATCCCCAGAATATACAGTACACCCATGACTTCTGGAGTATAGTGACCCCTGACCCAGGCTTAATTCAGTTATTTCTTCCACAGGTACTGCAGTGCATTCTGTTCTAACTAGAGAGGGCTAAAGACTACAGAAAAAAGGTGAAGAATAAAACAAAATGTAAGAATTGGTTGAAAAAGTGTAATCCAGAAGATGTATGGAGGCCTACATGGGGGGATCTAGCGGAGTTAGAGGAGCATTGAAGGGTGTGTGTGTGTATGTGTGTATGTGTGTGTGTGTGTGTGTGTGTGTGTGTGTGTGTGTGTGTGTGTGTGTGTGTGTGTGTGTGTGTATGTATGTATGTCTGTGTGTAGAAATAGAGCTCCATTTTAGCTAACTAAGGTCAACCCTGATAACATGCTCAGTGGATAACACAGGAGCTTCAGCAACCTCAGTCTGTGACATTGCAATTAAAACTCTGAAAAAAGCCCTGTCGACCTATAACACTATTGGTCTTTCATAAACTATTAGTTGAGTTATCAAATGTTTTGCCTTGTGCATCAGTTTAGAAACAGAAAAGATGAAGAAAAATAAAGTTTTGTAACCTAAAAACTTAGTAGTCAGTCATCTGTTAAAACAGAAACACTAAAATAGAATGCACTAAATTGACATTGTAAAATGACTAATCTGTAAACGTGATCATGAAGAGGCAGTACCATAATGAGAGGAATTCCAGAAAAAAAAATGTTTCAAATGGCTTGTCAGGTATCCATTGATGCACATGTCATTTAATGACACAACGATCCTTAAAAGCCCTTGTAAAACTATTCCATAGAATGTGCTTTTCAGCCCCTGGATCCTCTCCCTGCCCACTACCCCCCCCCCCCTTTCCAGTACATGCTAAAATGTTAAGCTATAGATAATTAGGTAATCCGAGACAAAGACAAAAATCAAAAATGTACATCCTGAAAACATTACAGACTGATCTTTATCTTAATTTACCTGTTGAAGAGTGAAGTGAATGGAAAGATAGTCCTTAAGTAAATAAAATACAAAATTACTTTGCATATTTGTCTGCATTTTTGTTGCAATTATATTGAATAAAAGCAATCAGATAACTCTGAAGTTCCCTCATTATTCAGGAAAATCTGATTTGTTGAGTCTCACACTAAACTTAAAACGTGTTATCTTGCATTATGAAACCACTGGCTACAGAATAATACACCTGGGTAGCAGATGAGATGTATTGTGTTGTAAGACCATTTCTGATAACAGCTTTTTTATCTTCAGTGTGTGCAAGGCATCAAAGGCAGCTGTGGTGAAATTATTGCCTACATGACTATTTTTGCAATTCAGTGCAGTTGGAAACTTACATTGCACTTCAGTATAATGAAATAGCAGCTACCTTTCATGTAGTTTACAGTCATAAAGTCTCATTCACAGATCAACAGACCCTTGTGCATCACATGCGAGTGGGAACCAGCAGAGCTGGCCCATCTTACATTTTAAGTTCTTGTTTTAATCCTGCCAAAGTACTGATTTTACATTTTGTCAAAGTTTTATGTTTCAGAACAGTGTTAATAAGATGGAGCTCTTATTATGAAAATGATAACTTGTCAATGGTATTTTGGAGAGAGAGAGGGACAGTTACAAACAAGAGTTTTCAAGTTTAGTGATTTAGAATTGATAAGTCAAAACAGAGTGGCAACTAAATATGTTTTTTATTATAGTTTATACTGCTTTTCAAGATTGTATTTAATCCTCTAGATATACTAGTACTAATTCCTAACTTAGTTAAAGAAGTCTGGACAAAGTCAAAAGCAATGGGGGGACAATGGCCTAAAAATAGGGACAGATTTTATAAATTGCTCTTATAAACTTAGAAAGTTGCTACAGGAACAGGATTTGCATTGGCCTGCATTTTCTGAAGGATATGAAGTCTGAATAACAAATGTCTGTTTTTATTAATGACTTCAGTCCTCAGTAATTTGCCAGAAATCCACAATTTTTATGAGAAACAGATTCCAAATATGAGACAAAAATTTGAACATTCTGTGAAAATCTGGACAATTGAGAAGTATGTATGATTAGGTGCCAGGTTTGGAGACTGAAAAACTCTAAATATGTTGTATGCTATATTTCTTTACTAAGGAAGTGCAGACGTGCAGTATTTTTTTTTCAAAAAGGCATTGACTATTAAAATATAAATACTCTGGAACTTGTAAATTAATGGTGTTAACTATTTCTGCAGTGTGCAATGCATATTGTGCTTCTCCTCGGGAATAGTTTGAAGCTAGTTTTAGTAAACTGTCATTCACAATATTATTGCAACATCTAGACCAATTTTTGTGCACTATGTGTAAATTAAATTCTTGTCATAAGTTCATTTCAGAATATGGTCAAAACTATAATATGTATACATTGAAATACATAAAATAATAAAAAACAGTTCCAGAAAAAAATCATAAGCTCTGACAGATCAAAAAAAGTGTAAGCTGTATGTCACTTACGTTAATTGGATTTATTTTTGCACTTTTATTTTTCTATTAGTTCATCATACCCTTTGCATGTACTGCATTGATCATTAAATGGGTAGGATTAAAGCAACTACATGCCAAGTTGCCTTAAGACATCATGAACATTGTTAATATGCTGTGCAAAGGAACTCATGTACAGATGAAGTGTTCAACTAGAATGGTGTCTCGATGATATAGTGCCAGAAAAGGAAGTAAAAAATCACATTACACAATGACTTCTTCAAGAGGTCTGTAAAACGCCATACACTATACAATTTTATTAGTATATAGCATTCATTTTGCCTACATAGGAAGTATAAGTCAATACTTTTGTCATACATCTACTGAATTAAGACTTGCATATCTATGTCAAAACATAAACTCTAAGAAAGTAAAGGGTAAAACAGTTAATGTTTATTTGCACAGTTTATATCCAGCTCTGTGAGCAGATCCATACCGATAACATGCTAATTAAGCTGCTGTCAGAATTTGGCAAAATGGTGCTTGCATGAAAATGATTTTGATTTCCAGATCAACCATCCCACCATAAATGTGTAACAGGTGGGATATGATATCTTACCAAGAAACTCAGCTTATAGAATTGTATCAAATTATTTGATACACAGCATTTCTCATATGAGTGGCAGATTACATCACACATGACTCCAGTATAATTCTATCACACTGTAATGCTGAATAAAATTGCAACATCTTTGCATTATTAATGTATATATATCAGCTCTAATGACACTTTATCACAATCAGCAAGTCGGACAAGTGTTTTGTGTCTGATGGGCAGACACAAGAAATGCATCACTGATGTATCATGTCCCCCCAGGTTGAGTATCCACTTGTGGTTGCTAATCAAAGGGTGACTCAACATTGCCCTGAGAAGAATAATCCACAGCCTAGATTGACTTGCAATGCTTCAGTCTTTTGTACTGGGTACAGACTGCTTGATGGTTTGACTTAGTTTTAGGAAGTAGCTTCAGAAAGCATGTATGAATAATGCATGGCTCTTATTTATGTATAGAAGGTCATTGCCTAATTCATATGTATATATTCTCTGCCTAGAATTTAGAATGGTATTAGAAAAAGAAAACTGTTCCAAATTACAACTGTTTGGTTTTACTCCCAGTAAGAACAGAATGGAAACATACAATGGCTTCAAGATATTCACTCATTTAGCAAAAAGGTTTGTTTTTCAAAATGAAACTCCTCTGTTCTTTTGCCATTTTTATGTTGTTAAGTTTGTGAGACAGCTTTCAGATCCACTCTGTTAATGCAGTGCAATAGTGAAAAACAAAAGCCTCAGCACATTACCATGAACAGGTAATGAGATAAATTGGTTTTCCCCTGGCTTAGCATAGAGGAACAGAGCACTAAATATGACTCAGCCAACCACAGTTTGATTACTGGCTGAGGAAGTTGAGTATGCAATGATCATAGGATGTGAAAGATCCATGTTGCTGGTTTGACAACTCCAGGAGGGAGGGAGAAGTTTCTGCTAGCAATAAGGACTTATCCCTAGTGATGAGGGTGGTGCCAATAATCATGGGGTATATTGCAGTTAACTAAGGTGTTTCAGGGGGAGGCTGAAACTCAATGATACTATGTGCTATAATTCTTTTGATTTCACAAGCTCTGCCCAGTTAGGACATACCAAAATATATAGTGGTATGCAGAACCAAAGCAGGTGACACTGTCAGCTTTTTCACTCACTTCTCCTTTCATACCTGCCACTGGTAGAGTCCCAGAGAACACTTAAGGTAAAATGGTGCATCCGAGCAACTGATAATCAATTCAAGGACATGCATATGGGAGAAAATTGTTTGTAATCATTTTTAAAAGAGTAGTACTACAAACTGTTGGCTTGTTATCTTTAAATCAGTGTGTGCTCTCAAAAAGTACAATCTTAATAAAGAACAACAAACAACCAACTAAAAAACTTCAGTTAAATAAATTTCCCTTTAAAACTAAGAAATGAATAAGCCAAAAGAAGTAAATATTGAAGGTTAGCCAATATATATGAGAAACAGCAAAGCAAATGAAAAAGCAGCTAGTGCCAGATAATATAACATATAGAAAAATATCTCAAGGCATACCCAGCCAGGTAGCACTTGAGAGTGGTTGACTATTCACATTCTAAAGAATGTAAATGAAATCCTTTGAATAATGGGACTAAAATGTAAAAGGGAGGAATATATACTAAGTTTAAAGTTATAATACCCCAGAGCATATCTTTCAACCTCTTACAGCAAGAAATTGGAACAAAGCCATAAGTAATGGGAGGACAAAGGACCAAAAATAGGGACACTTTTTTAAGTATTGCTCTTACAAACTTAGAAAGTCGATAGAATAACAGGTTTTACATTAGCATGCATTTTCTAAAGAGTATTATTTTCCGACTTCAACCCTTCATGAATTACCAATGATTTGCCAGCAAACCACAATTTTATGAGAACCACTTTAAATATATGAGGAAAAAATCTGGGCATTCTGTGAAAATCTATACAACTGAGAGGTATGCCCCAGAGCCATCCCTTTGTTCTGAAGTACCTTGATGTCAGAGTTGGTATATATATATATATATATATATATATATATATATATATATATATATATATATAAGTAGCAGGAATGAGAGAGGAGAAATCCTCTATGTAGAGAGATGTAGTGGGTAAATCTCCCCTTTCAAAAATTCCTTTAAATATGCAAATGTGAGGTTTATAATTTGTAGAGTTTTGTGTGGGTCATGGTTTTATTTGTGAAGTGTTGGCACTTACAGCACTGGGTCTTGATCTTCTGATAATGAACCATTGATTGTCACTAAGATAAGCAAAACATGGGCCCATAAGAGAAGAGGCAGGTGGTCAGATTCAATAATTATGTCATTATATGTAATATAGTCATAGATGAGACTGACAATATTATTTTTACATGTGGCAGGTGATAATGGTTGCCAAATGCCAAGCATCACCTGTCTCAGATGGCAAGTTTAAAAATCTAGCAAAAAGTAAATGCAAGTTTTGATAAATTTAGAATGTTTTACATATACACACACTTATAGACTATAATATTTTTCATCTAAGAAACTTATTTTATATTACAAAATAAAAATGTAATCTTACACATATTTAATCTAAAATATATTTAACTAATTCATATTTCTTCTAAAATGTAGCATACAGCCCCCCTGCACAGGCCTCCTACTTAAATATGATAGCTATAGTCACACAACTACAGAGGAAAGAGAAAACACCACACTTATTGAATCACTGCTGGTACATAAACACAAGGTTGTAGACATGGGAGCACAATGTGTGGTGGAGCATTAGCAAATTACAAATGGTGCACCAAACTAACTTACCTTGTAATTCCTCCTACTATCCTAACACCCTAAACCACATCAACATTAATTCCCTCTAGCCTGCTACATGTTTGTATCAAGTGTCTCTAGCCTAAATGTGTTTCAGATTACATTTTCAGATATTTTGTGATTAGATAAAAACAAGTGCTAGATCAAAAGATCTCTTTTACCTATGCATGATTTCATTTGTTTTTGTCTAATGTTTCTTTAATCAGGTTGCACTGTTAGCTTATTCACCTTTGCCAACTGCGTGGAAGTGAAGAAATAAAAACACACCAGCAGCAACTAAATGCGTGGAAGTGGACTTAGTGTGGGATTGTGTGGCAGTAAGGTTTAGGGCCGCTTCCATTTTCCCAACTACTCAGAGTTGGTATATATATACACACACACACACACACACACACACACACACATATATATATATATATATATATATATATATATATATATATAAGTAACAGGGAGTGTAGAGGATGTGTGTTTTAGGGGGCTTGTCCCAACCAAAATAAAACATTTCTGTGTGTTTTTTTTGCATGTTCCATGTAATCTGTAGAAGGCAGGATTTTGCAGGCAAACTGAATTTGGAAAAGCTCCATTTTGGCCTTTCGTTATACATGATTACACACACACAGGCACACACACACACAGACACACACACACACAGACACACACACACACACACGCACACACACACGCACACGCGCACACGCACACACGCACACACGCGCACATGCACACGCACACACGCACAGACACTTGATAGTCTAAAATACATTTAATTAATTCAGCTGCTTACAGGTGGATTTCCTGGGTTCCTAAGCTTTGTGTTCCTCATCTGTGACTTCCTCGTGGACCCTTTGTGACTCTAGTTCCATCAAATCCTCATTCCTCAGCTCCTTACTGTGACATTCCAACACTTCATAGATATCTTCTTCCTCAATTTCCCATTGCAGTTGCCTGCCCAGTTTCACCATCTCACTGGCCAGTGAAGGCACTGTCTCTTTAATTCCCTTAAAGTTGTTGGTAAACTGTGGGCATAGCTTCCTTCAAACACCATTCATGTTGGTCATCTTTACCTCATGCAAGGAAGCATCAATATTCTTAATTGCCTTGTAGATGTTGTACTTCTTCAAACACCACTATCCCCTTCTGTCTCTTTCACAGCCTGTAAGAAAGTTCTGCGCAGGTTGTAAGCCCTAGAATTTGCTATGACTCCTTAATCCATTAACTGAAGGACAGAGGTGGTATTGTGAGGCAGGTATACCACCTTAATGTTATCATGAACATTTTCCAGGAATGGTGGATGACCTGGGGCATTATCTAGGAAAAGCAGAACCTTGAATGGCAGGTTCTTGTTGTGGCAGTGTTTTTCCAACTTAGTTGAAAAGGTATGGAAAAGCAATCTTTAAAAAGAGGCATTGTCATCCATGCTTTAGGGTTAGACTTCCTCACAACAGGAAATGAAGTTTTGACAAAACCATTGAGAGCCCTCTGGTTTTTGAAATGATAGACTAGCATAGGTTTAATTTTTCAGTCGCCAGCAGCATTACCATCTAACAGGAGTGTAAGTCTATCCTTTCATGATTTAAACCCAGGCACTGACTTATCTTCTTTCACAACGTATGTATGTTCAGGAATTTTCCAGTATAACCCTGTCTCATCAACATTAAAAACCTGCACTGGTATGTAAATTCCGTCATCAATAATTGCTGGCAATTACCATAGGAAATTCCCGTGCTGCTACCATGTTCACACTGGAAGCCCCCCACCCACCTTTATGTTGTACAAGTTTGAGTGAACCTTAAATCTACAGAACCAGCCATGGCTAGCTGTAAATGTTTCTTCCAACACTCTCACTGTCACCAGGCTTATTCTTTAAGTCTTCAAAGAGAATTATGGCCTTCTGCAGAATTAAGTTAAGATTTATAGGTATGTGGCGCTAATGCTGGTCTTCCATCCACACACTCAATAGTTTTTCCATTTCTTCCATCACCACACTATTGTGGAATGTATTGGTACAGAACCTTTCTCATGTATGATGCTTTCCTTGTCTTTTAAAATTGTTGCAACAGTAGAATGATTCATCCCAAGCACACTTGATATGCCTGCAGATTTCTCACCTGACTCACTTCAGTTTATAATGTCCACCTGAGTTTCCATGGTAATAGTGTAATGCTTCTTGCATTCACCACCACTACTGGCTTCTCTCTTACACTTTGGAAGCATGTTGGGGATATTAAATTTCTAAAAACACTCAAATAACTATGAAAAACCCTGTCACTTTGATGTCATAAAGAGACAAGCATGCTGTGTTTGTTTGCAGGGTAAAGACTAAACGCTAACACCAAATCTTGTGTCATGGTTGAACTTACAAACCACTGCAGTATTCAAGTTTTGAACTTACAGACAAGTTTGTTCATAAGTCTGAAAGTTCGTACATTGAAAAGATGTAAGTAGGGGAGCACCTGTATATTGTTTACTGTTACTACTTACTATTAGTTTTTATAGCTATTGGTGGGGGGTTTCTAACCCACTTAGCTATTGTGTTCAACCAGCTGGAACACATTAAATCAAACACTGTCTGGTCTGCAAATGACGTTGATCATTTATTAATTTATTTTATTTATTTACATTTGATAACCGGGTAGTGTCCAACTGGGCCAGAAGCTTATTTTCAGCAGAGATCCAGGGAAAAAAGCTCCAAGGAAGATTACATAATTATAAACGTGTACATATGACAATTACAATAGGAGTTCAAATACAAGTTCCTTGACAATGTATCTAAAAGCATATAATAATGCTAGTACAATAAGCTTATACTACTCATACAGACAAAACAAAAGTATATATTTTTTGTTTTTTTGTTTTGTTTTGTTTTTTTCGGGATAAAAATATCACAAACTGAAGAAGGTTCAATTGCCAAGAAATATTAACAATGGGTGGTGGAGAAAAGGAAGTTAGACAGTAAGGGGTTAAATTAATTAGCGTGGTGGAGAACATGAGCAAAGCCTATGTTTGGTGAAATATTCCTTTAGGGACTGTTTAAATAAATGTGCATCATTGATGGACAGAATATGCTGAGGTAGGGAATTCCAGTGTTTGGCAATGATATGTGAGTATAAAGAAATGCTGTGAGAGTTTTGGGTTTTGTTAAGCTTCAACAATACTTTAGCAGCAGAACAAAGAGATTTCAGGTTAGTGTAGGGTTGGACAAGGTCAGACAGAGCTGGGTTGTTGTCAGGTTTGTATAAGACTGTATGGGCAGTTAATAGCTGAGTCAGAGTAAGCAGGTAAGGGATCTCTAACCAGTTCAGCTGGAGTAGGGCAGTGCAATGGTGAGATCTTTGAGACTGATTAGTGGCAAATTTGGCTATTTTTTTATAGCAAGATTAAATGCTATTCAGTTCAGATTTATGAAGGTTGGTAAATATTTGTGTGCAGTAAAGCAGGGAAGATAAAGATGGGTTCTGGCTGTTGCGAGTCTGGCATGGTCAGTAAGATGCAATTTAGCCCTATAGAAAGAGCCCAGTTTGACATGAACCTTTTTAATTGTTAGTAAAAGATGTCTGTCAAACTTAAGTCCACTATCAACTGTGACACCAAGAAATGTTGTATTTATTTATTTATTTATTGGCATTTGTGAACTGGTTAGTCCAGCTGGGTTTGTGGCCCATTTTCAGTGGAGACCCGAGGAGAAAAGCTCCGAGAAATAAAAATACAATTTTAGAATAAACAGTTTAAAAATAAATGCAAGGACAGTTTTACAATTCCATAAGTAATAGCTGACACATGGAGAATATTACAAAAAAATCAATACTTAAAGTCAAGGAAAAACTAATTCTAATACTGTAGAGTACCAAAGTATGTACAATATGTACAACAGAGAAAAAAATTAATAAAAAGCAATTTGGGGAGAAATATTATTTAGACCTACCATCTGTAATAACTGACATATGTAGATATGAGACACACTAATTCAAGTACTGTAAAATGCCTGATATATATACAATATGTACAACAGAGAAAAATACTTGAAATATATACAATATGTACAACAGAGAAAAATATTCAACAGAAATGTTTAGACAGATATTGTGCAAGTAGGCATAATACTAGGCTGAGGAGAGCTAGTGTGGATGGAAAGAAATGAAGGAGTAGGAGTTAAGTTAAGTTGGGGTTTGACAGGGGCATGTTTTGGAGTTAAGTAAATGAAGTTTAAGTTTCTCCTTGAAGTGAGATGGGTGAACAATGCTACAAATTTCTCTAGGAAGTTTGTTCCAAGCTTGGGCCATAGAGTACTTGTAAAGAAGTTTACCTACAGCTTTTTTGGGATAGTATATTTGCAGTAGTTGCTGATTTGATGTCCTAAGGGTACTGGGTGGAGAGTACTTAGTAATGAAGGAAGACAGAGAAGGACATGCTAGAGGTTTATGGACTATAGTGTGTAACATTTGCATTTGGGCTAGTAACAATAGATGTGGGAATTCAAGCCATTGGAGAGAGTTTAGAGGTAGGCAGTGATGAGTATTAAAGGGAGAGTTAGTAATAAATCAAGCTATCTTATGATAAGTCTGCTGGAGTTGTTTAAGATAGTAGTTTGAATATGGGTGAGCATGGGAGCAGCATAGAGAAGGGAGGGAAGGAGAAGGGCTTGAGCAAAAGTGAGTTTGGAATTAGTTGTTAAGAATTTCTTATGGCGATATAATAGACCAAGCTTTTGGTTTGTCTTTTTTATACATTGTAGAATGTGTAAGTTAAATTTGAGCTCATCATCGATGATGACCCCTAGGAGTTTAGTGTGGGATTCTGGTTGAATAGTAGTGTTATTTGAGGATGTAATGGCAAAGGAAGATTTGTGGTGGGATAATGATTGAGGGAGGAGTAGTAGGAGTTTGGTCTTTTTTGGGTTAACGATGAGGAGATTGCTAGATAGCCAATGTTCAGTATCTAGGAAGACCTGTTGTGTGAGATCTTGGAGTATGGTGATGTTATTTGAGGTAGTAATGAGAGTAGAATCATCTGCATATTGGATGAGGGATGATATATTGCAAGCTGTATAAAGATCATTGGTGAAAATATTAAAGAAAAGAGGCCCTAGGATGGAGCCTTGTGGGACCCCAGTTGGGACAGGTAGGAAAGGAGAGGAAGAGGAGAGCCATTTTACTGATTGTTGTCTGCAGGATAAGTAGCTAGAGAACCAGGCAAGGGAGGAGGAAGTCATATTGAGGTTAGCAAGTTTGGATAGTAGGAGAGGGTGGGAGACTGTATCAAAAGCTTTTGATAAGTCAAGGAAGAGACAAGATACCAGTTTGTTATTATCAAGGGCTTCAGTAATTGTATGAGTGAAAGATAGGAGGGCATTAGTTGTGCTATGTTTAGGATGGAAGCTATGCTGGGTGGGAGTTAGGAGGTTGTGTTCAAGAAGGTAGTTGAGTAGTTGAGAGTGGATGCATTTTTCAAGAATCTTAGAGGGGGGATAAGATGGCTATAGGTCTGTAGTTAGAAGGGTCAGTTGAGTTTCCACCTTTATGCAAGGGAATGGTGTAAAAAGATTTCCAAGATAAAGGGACAGTAGCCTCATGTATAGATCTGTTTATAAGTATGGATACTGGGAGGGCAATAGAATCAGCAGCAAGTTTAAGGAAAGAAGGAGGTAGGTTACCAGTGGAGGGAGAGCAGGGTTTGAGTTTCAGGAGAAGTGATCTGATGTAGGAAGTGGAAACAGGGTGCAAAGAAAAAGGTGGGTTTTTGGATGGTTTAGGAGGATTAGGCAGAGGAGTAGGATTACTGGTGGGAGCCATGTGTGATTTAATAGTATCAATGAAATGGTTATTGAGTAGAACAGCTGTTTCAAGAGATGCTGAGTTTGGGTAGGGGGAGTTTGCAGGGGAGCCAGGGGAAAGAATATTATTAATGGAGGCCCAGAACATTTGAGGGTTGGTTTTGTTATTAAGTTGGGCAGTGTTATAGTAGGACCTTTTGTCATTGTTGGTGTGCTTTTTGACAAGATTTCTCAGGTGTCTATAGCTATGGAGTAGGGGTAAGTCCTTCAATTTTGTCCCTGCTTTTCAAGCTTTGTCTCTTTCTAGCATTTGTTTCTTTTGAGAGCCAGGGAGCATACTTGGATTTTATTCTGATCTTTCTAGGGGGCAGTGAGTTAAGGTTGTCTAGGAAAATATTATTAAATCATTGTATGGCATCATTTAGAAGGATGTGTTTGAGGATGGACCAGTCTATGGAAGATAAAATAGAGTTAAATTGGATGAGATTGAAGTTAGAGAGTTTGCGGCAGACTCTATAGATGTGGGATTTGGAAAGTTGGGAGAGGGCACAAAGGACAGAGATGGGTAGGTGGTCGCTAAGTTGGTCAGGGTGTGTTGTAGGTTTGAGGTATAGTTGAGAGGATTTACTGAGTATCCAGTCAATTATTGAGTTAGACTGAGTTTTTGTGGTAGTGAGTTGGAGATGATATAAGTTGTTTAAAACCATGGAGGTTAATACTAAGTTGGGGAAAGTTTATTTTCAGTTTGGGCCAGTCCAAGTTGACATCACCCAAGATGAGGGTTTCATATGGAATGTTAAGTGAAAACCAGGATAGGATAGTTTCAAAGATTGCTAAGTTGTTCCCAGGAGGGATATAGATAGAAGCAATAACTAGTTTCTTATGGGAACCAAGGTAGCAGTTTAGTGTGATGAGTTCAGCAGGATGAAAGTCAGGAAAGGGTGTGGGTAGTGGGGAGAGGTTGAGAGTGTCTTTGTATAGGATGACAACACCACCTCCTTTTATAGATAGCCTATCTGAGTGAAAGATGTTATAGCCTGGTGGGAGAATTTCATTATTTGAGATATGTCACTTCAATCATGTTTCTGATAATGATATAATGTGAGGATTTGTGTGGGCAACCCATGCATGGAAGTCAGTAGTTTTGTTGGATAGGCTTTAGATGTTTAAGTGATTAGTGGAGGTAGAGTTTGTGGGAGTTAATGGGGAGGGACAGATTTTTGACTGGTGAGGAGTGGTTATGGAAGGTGAAAGGTTATGTGGGGAGGCAGAGGGACCAGGATTGGGGTGGATGTCCCCAAAGACAAGTAAGTTGTTGGTGAATTGAGAAGCTATAAGCAAGGGAAGATGCAGTTTGTGCAGCTTTAGTTTGGGTTTATAAGTAGGGGGATGTTTTTGTAGTCTGTATGCTTTATGGTGGCAAGAGATGGGGAGATTGAAAAGGGTAGAGGAGATATTATAAAAGGAAGAAGTGTTGCTATTTATAGTGGAAGAGGTGGGAGAGTGAAGTAATGGATGAGAGAAGTAGGTGTGGTAAGTTGTTAGGGTAGAGAGTATCAGGAGGAATGAAATTATAATTATAAGGTGTGTCATGTTTGTGGGAGGGGAGGAGAGAATAGGAGTGGCTGTGAAAAGTAGAGGAGGAGTGGCTATGAATATAACTGAATAGAGGAAGTGATGAAACAGGGGTTTAGACAGGAAGTTATTTGTTACTGGATGTTTGGGAAAGGAAGGGGTGGGAGAGGATGGTATAAAGGTAATTGTAATGAGGGTGTGTGGGAATGGGGGTAGGGTAGGGGAGCGAAGTGGAGCCCGAGTGTAGGGAGGGTGGAACGGAGTGGGGCTAGCACCCAGGTCTGAGTTTATCTCACAATCAAAGAAAGCATAAAACAATCAGGAAAGATAAAGCCAGAGAGAAGTAAGCAGTGAAGAAGGATGTTGTGCCAGACAGGAATGGAGTAGTAGAAAAGTTTGCCCAGACTGGCTCAGATTGAAGGTACAGGAGTTCTATTAGCGTAATGCTAGAGCAGAATAAGGGACATATAACCACAGTATGTCTGCTTGCAGAGGGAGAGTACAGGTGATGGGACTGGGAAGAAAAGGTAAAGAGAGGACACAAAAAGGACAGTGAAAACAAGAAAAAAGAAAGAAGTATATAAACAGGTTAGGGCTGCCAGCGTCTTTGGGTTTTATTCTTTTCCACTTGCTAGTGTCAGGATAAGCGACTAGCACATTTCTTAAAAATCAATAATTACAGTGGCTGTTTAATGGTGAAACACTACCCCAGGTTGTACAATGGTAAAACCTTTGTAGATTCAAAGGTTCACACACAAGTCTTTGAAATAGTTTCTACAGACACATACTTAGGACCTCTTTGTGGGTACAAATGATATGGTTGCAGAGCAAGTGGTTTGGTTGTAGAAAACACTGTGTATGGACATCAGGGGATCAGTTTCACACTCAGGGATATTGTTTTTCAGTGGCCTGGAGGAAGCAGCATGGAAGCTCCACTAAGGGTTAGGGCCTCTTTGTGGGTACAAATTATATGGTTGCAGAGCAAGTGGTTTGGTTGTAGAAAACACCAAGTATGGACATCAGGGGATCAGTTTCACACTCAAGGATATTGTTTTTCAGTGGCCTGGAGGAAGCAGCAGGGAAGCTCCACTAAGGGTTAGGACCTCTTTGTGGGTACAAATTATATGGTTGCAGAGCAAGTGGTTCGGTTGTAGAAAACACCGAGTATGGACATCAGGGGATCAGTTTCACACTCAAGGATATTGTTTTTCAGTGGCCTGGAGAAAGCAGCAGGGAAGGTCCACTAAGGGTTATGACCTCTTTGTGGGTACAAATTATATGGTTGCAGAGCAATGTTCAATGGGTTCTATTTTTGTGCCATTGGAGGAGGAAATAGAGATAGGTGGTTGACTGTTTGTTGTGGGGTATTATAGAAGACCATAAGCTTGATTTTATTGGGGTTAAGTATAGGTTGATGGGCTGTTAAGTAGTTTTCAATATTGTGGAGGGCTGCCTGAGTTTTTTCTTGGAGTTCCTTGATAGAGGGGGAAGAGCAGATTATGTAAGCATGCTGTATGATTGAGGCTGGACTTGCTGAGGAGTTTAGGTCATTGGTAAAAAATTGTGAATAAAAGTGGGCCAAGGATAGATCCTTGTGGAACTCCTACAGATATAGAGATGGGGGGAGAGCTTATTCCTATAAAGTGGCTTGTTTCCTATCTAACAGGTAGCTATAAAAACAGCTTAGGGCTTCAGAGCTGCAGTGGTAGAAAGCCAGTTTATTGAGAAGTATTGGATGAGATAAAGTGTCAAAGGCTGACTTATCTAGGACGGTAGCAGGAACTAGTTGTTTTTTGTTTTTCAGTTGATTTATGGTATTACTAGAGTTAATTAGAACTGTACTGGAGCTATGCCTAGGTTGAAAGCCATGTTGTATATTAGATAATAGATTATTTGACAGAAAGTGGTCCAAGATCTGTTTGTGTAAATATTTTTCTAAGATTTTGGCAAGTGGTGACAAAATGACTATGGGTCTGTAGTTGGTTACATCAGTAGAGGGACCACCTTTTTGTAAGAGTATGATGTGAAATATTTTCCAGAGGAGTGGCGTGTATTGTTCAGAGATAGAACGGCTAATGAGAAAAGATATAGGGTAAGTGATGAAAGTAACAGTTAGTTGTAGAAAGTCACCAAGTAGCTGGTCTGCAGCTAGTGCATAAGGTTTTAGTTTAGAAAGGAGATTTTTAACATAACTTGTTTTGATAGGTTTGAGATAGAGGAGGGTAGAGTTGTTGGAGGTTTGAGGTATGGACAAAGGCATATTAAATGGGAGTTAAATTAAGTGGCTACGCAATCATTTGGGTTGGTCAGAGTTGGGGCTGGGGTAATGGGTTTTCCTGAGTTGAGAAGGAGGTTGATTGTCTGCCAGAATCTTTTGGGTTTTTCTGATATTTTAGCTGACTTGTTTGGAAGTAGTTTTTTTTTTTTTTTTTGTCTAGTTTAATTAGTATTCTTGTTTGATTTCGAAGTTGTTGGTAGGTAATGAGATTTAATTTACTTGTATTATTCTGAAAGAGATTTTAGGCTCTGCCTCTTTGTTTTAGTAGAACTGTGTCTTTTTTCAACCAGGGAAGCTGTTTGGATTTGGTATGAATTTTTCTAATGGGGGCTAGGTCATTAAGTATTTGTAGGAAAGCACTATTGAAGTACTGTACTGCACGGTCCAGTTGAAGAGTTTTTAGAGGTGCCCTGTCATATTGTGAAGAAGAGTATCAAATAAGGTAGGAGAAAAGTGTTTTTTATTGCAAATGTAGCGAAATTAAATGTTACAGGAATTGTGTGCATGTTTTCTAATCAAGTAGGTAAGGAAGTGATCATTTAGTGTATCAGGAAGACACTGAGCATCATAGCTAATATATGATTTGTTTGTTAAAATCCAGAATGGATTGCCTATCTGTGTGTTTGTCGATGTGTGTGGGGCGGTTCATTTTTTGACAGAAATTGTATAGGTTTATAAAGTTAGTAGGGGAGTTAGAAGAGCAGGTAGTCCAGTCAAGGTTAAAATCTCCAAGTATAATGGTTTCATGGCTGAAGTTGGTAGAGGCCCATTTAAGGATGTTGTCAATATTTTGGAGGTTATTAGCAGGGGGGAGGTAGATTGCTGTAAAGATAATTGACTTATGATTATTCATATCTAGACATGCAATTGAAACTTTTGAGTTAGTGATATCAGGTAGAGTAGGCAATCAGGCAATCCCACCACCATTTCTAGATACTCTGTCAGTTCTGAGGATGTTATAACCACTGGGAAGAAATTCTTCAGATTTAATATGAGGCTTAAGCTATGTTTCAGTAATAATAGCTGTATCAGGGGAGTAAAGGGCAATAGCAGCATGAAACTCATGTACTTCGTTTATCAAGCTTCTGAGGTTGATGTTAATGATGTGAAGGTCAGAGTTACTTTTTCAGTGGCAGATATGAGTTAGGTGTGGAGTTAGGGGAGGTGTCAGAATGTTGATTTGGGGGGTAGAGAATGTGGCGAGGGTTGGGCCTGGATTAGGATGGATGTCACACTGGAGTTTAATATGGGTAAGGGAATGGAGGGTAAGACATATTAGTTTGGAAAACAGACTGTGATATATATCTAGTGTCGTAGCAGAGCTGTGGGTTTGAAAATATCTAAGAGAGGATAGTAGAGCAGGGGAGGTGTTGAAAAGGTAAGGGGAAATTTGAACAGCGGATTTGTCATGATTCAGATCTTCAATAACTGACAAGGTAGGGGAAGGGTTGTTTGTGAGAAGGTATGATTGGAAGGAGGTGGCAGAAAGGGCTAGGAATAACAGAGCTAGCAAAACAGGGAGAAAGATGACATGTTTTATTAGTGACATAGCAAAAAAGGTAGATTGTAGTTAAGATCAGGGGTGATAGATTGAAGATAAAGTAAAGAAAATATTTTGTAGAAAAGTCAGAAAGGAGACTTGATAAGATAATGGATGAAATGAGATTGAAAATTGTAGGTAGAGTACTGATTGGAGGATAAGGAGAAGGGGAGGAGCCTGTCTAGGAATAAAAGAAATCGATACTGGGCTGGGTGGGAATGCAGGTAGGGTAGGGAAGTTGAATGGGGAGCAGAGTGAGCTTGAGTGCAGTGAGGGCGAACAGAGTGGGCACCACCTGGAGCTAGCAAAGGGATAGCAGAAATGAGCCTGCAGAATAAAAACTATCAGTATCAGTGTAGACACTAACGCATTAAGTCAGGAATAGAGGAAAAATAGTATAGGATGGCTTTACAATAAAGACGAATTAGAAAAAGTACTTGCACAAGCTTTTGAAAGTCAAATAAGAATTTCATGCACTAGTCTGTGAAAGTCCAGGGGAAAAACCTGGCAGTAAGCTAGGGGGTCGAAGGTATCCTTTTGTTAGGGAATTATAAGCCCTGGGTCCAAATATGCTTCCAAGGAACAGGGTCGCCAAACTACAAGAAGTATTGAAGGGAGTCACTGGAGGGAAGTCTGCTAGTCTAAAGAATGAGGGGGGCTACAAGAGGATCATATGCAGCTGTTGCCACTGGCTTAGTGAACACTAGGACACTATATAATACTTGTAATGTTCAAAGTAGCTTATAAGTATAAAAGTTTAGGAGCACGTTCAACAGAAAAGAGGCACCTACATTCACTTTTAAAGTAAAGTAGTGTCCTGTCAATGTTATAATAAAAGCCATTGCAGCACGATCCACTGGAAGGCTGTCCAGGAGAGCACTTTCAGTTTAGGGGGGGGGGACAGCAAAATGTATGAGGTCACTGTTTTTTATTCACTTGAAGGCTGTCCAGGAGAGCACTTTCAGTTTTTTTGGGGGGGACCGCCGAATGTATGAGGTCATTGTTTTTGCATAACAAACTACAGGCTTAACTCTAGTCATAGGGTACACAGTCACCAAGGGGAACATCCAGCTGCAGAAGGGGATTCCAAAAATTGTTTACAGATTTTTTTTCCTTCATCCCTTTGTAGAGCACACCACAGCATTCTTTATCATAAGTTTGACTTACTTTCTTATCTGAAACAGATTTTTTCACTAGATCTGTGCATTAGCAGTCTCCATTTCTCAGCATTTAGCAAAAATCAGAAAGCTGTGGTTTCCATCCCCCACCAAGTGTCTACATTGCTATATCATTAACAGTATAGTGCAGCATAAGGGGGTGATGTACTACTGAGGTGTTTTCTTTCAGACAAGATTTCATATCCAGGTCCCATCTGCCTGAGCTGATGTTAGCTTAGACGGATACAAAATATTCTATAGTACTTACTGAAAATGCAGTAGGGAAATTGTTAAAGTTTGCTGGCCAAAGTACCCTAGTAAGTATGAATGTCCCCTCAAGTCTCTCCCTCAAATAGGAAATGCCACCTCTGAATAATCTGATCACCACAGGTAAAGAAAGAAATAAGAAAGCTCCCTGTACATACATTCACTTGAGATGAAAATAGATTTCCTTGTTTATAAGCTATACTACAAGCAAACTTGAATGTCATCTATGTTTTTCTTACTTTATTTATTTATAGCTCACCAGGTAATAGGCCAAATCCATTTTCCCTTTTCAGACATGATCTGGGCTACAAAAGAAAGGATAGATACTCTATAAATATGCATGCAAACACAGCAAGAGCATACAGACATCAGACAGTCAGAGAGTGAGTCAGTTATGAATCCTGGAAATATGAGACAGACATCCTCCCACCGAGCTACCATATTATCTTTCTTTATGGCAAAAGCTGTGTTCTGTATAGCTATAGAAAGTAGGGCTTTGTATCATGGATGCCTTTCAGGGATGGCCCACAACTATCAAACAGTTTGTACCCTGCAATAACTGAAACTTCAAACCTTAATTTCTTGATCTATTCCTATAGCTAAAATGTTTTTTTTTTCTGCAACAATTGTTTTTTAAATTATATCTCTGCTTCTGTGAAATTTGTTAATTGCAGGAATTAGCACAATGCATGACGTATAAGTTGCAGTTCATTATTATTATTTTTGTTCATTTTCAGATAGGTGGAAACATGGAATATGCTGCTTGATTAACACCAGTATGCCAAGCTATTCTCTGTTTTTCTCTCCTTGTTGAATAAACTGTATCATTTTTAATCTTTTTCTCCAAGATCCTCATAAGAACTGATTTCATATGCATTTTACTTCCCCATATGATGGACATTAATGCCCCCATGTATCTCTATCCAGTCATTTTCTATTAGTGGCCCATGACATTTGACTTTAGTGAGAGCTGAGCAGAGGGAGCTACTACCAGACAAGCATGAAGGATGCTCATGCCATTGCCATTCATGAACTATTAAGACTTCTTGCGGGTCACCCCAGCGCTATCCAGACTGTACAAACTAGCAGCCCAAGAGACTCACAAGAGAGGGCTACTACAACTGGAATCATCTCCATGCTGCTGCCTCTGCTGTTGCCACATCTCCTGGCTTGACAGCAAGATCCCTCAGGAAGCCATCAATAACACAGATGGCAGCAGCATTTCTAGTGAGCACTAACCCCTTCAACATGTGGTTGACATGAAGCATAGCACCATGTGCCATACTATACATATCTCATGAACATGTATGTTACAACACACATACCATACCTCTCAGGCTCTTAGCACAAGAAATCTGGACAAAGCCAAAAATAATGGGGGGACAAAGGCCCAAAAATAGGAAGATTTTAAATATTAATCTTATAAACCGAGAAAGATGTTAGAATAAAAGGTTTTGTGTTAGTAATCATTTTCTGAATGATATGAAGTCAAAAATTCAAATGTATGTCATTAAATGTAGTCAGTCCTTGATGATTTTGCAGAAAACCACACATTTTATGAAGAACAGATCAAAAATGTGAGTCAAAAATCTAGACATTTTGTGAAAATCAGGACAGTTTGAGAGATAAGACACACACACACACACACACACACACACACACACACACACACACACACACACATATAAAGTCTACCATCACCAGCTGCTGCCAGTTTACACTGCTGTACAGGTCTCTGTTTGCATGGTTGCAGTCAGCTGACTGGAACCATCTTTCCCTCACATCAAAATGAGAAAGCCAACATCAGCCACTCACCCCATCTCCCAATCCCAGTTTTTCAAGCATCCAAACCACTAAACGAACTTGTGTGATCTTGGTTGTAATAACAACGTCATGCCTTTATTCCAAAGAAACGGGCAAACTTAATTTTATGTATGCTATAAACTGCAGAATAGTATAATTGTTTATGATGCTACAGTGTCTGTAGGAAGGCTGTTGTATTTATCTACCACCTTTTCAAAGAAAGCTTGTTTGCTTTCCCCCTAAAATGTATTTCATGTAACACCGTGTAACTTGGTGTGTTTCCCTTCCCTATAAAATATATTTTATATAGCACAATGTAACTTGGTGTGTTTTGCTTCCCCCTAAAATATATTACATGTAGCACAATGTAACTTGAAACATTTAACTTGTTGGTCTTATACATCTCATTTAATTTTTTTATTTATTTTTAAGATGGTTCCCACTTGAACAATATGGATTCTGAAGAGTTATTTGCATGTTTTGTTCCCACCTCTCTCTTATTTTTTTTTTTACATGATTATACATATTTAGCTTTTCCGGACTCTCTCTCTCTTCTTCCCCTCTTTGTTTTCATTGGCTTTCACTGTATTGCCTACATTCTGTCTTTGTCACCACAAGGGTGCAGCCTCTAGAGCTATATAAAATATTCTACATGAGATCTTACCAAATGTCTATGTAGAAGAATGACAAATTCTCATTTTCTCCTGGTGATTCTTTCACGCCTGCACCCAAGTACTCCAATGGTCTTGCTTGCTGTTTTGTCAAATTATTTGCTTTCTTCCATTTAGCTATCCAATACAACCATCTCAATCAGGCTTTTGAATATGCCAAATATCTTTGTGGTTTACCTCTATTTTTCACCCTCGCCTCCATTCTCTTACTTTCATAGTACCTGCATTATGTCTCCTTTACATCATGCAGTCGACTCATTCTTTCTGTGGGTGTGAGGGACAGTCATCTCTATGTTATTGAGAACAATATGTCCTGTGTGCTATAGCCCAGGTAGCATCATAGGTTCATAGGTTCATAGGTAGGTACTAGGCTATCTGCCTGAAGGCATTTATAAGCTTAGCTGGAATTGTGTTGGCTTTCACCACCCCTTTAGATTAGTTGCCTGTGCCTCTGTCCAGCAGTGTCATTGCAGTGATCCCCAGGGTAAACTTTCTATTTCTCATCCACTCGTCAAGGTTTGTTAATGAGGAGCTCTGCCTAATGTAGATTGGAATCTTGTTCCAGAGCATGGGAAGTCTCTGGGACAGGAATCTATCCAACAGCACATCCTATTTATTGTTGTGGTGAAGTTTAGATCCCTAGAGCTTGTGGCTTGAGGGGATATGGTTTTCTTTAGGTGGAGCATGTCCATCAATTCTGGGGTGGACATGGCCTTGTATGTCAGGCATAGATCACCTCTGAGTAGGCGGTATGCCACCGAGTACAGCTGGAGTTTCTTCAGTCAAGCTGCATAGGGCATCTGTTTGAGGCCAGTGATCCTCTTGGTGAGGTACTTCTGTGGTCTTTCCAGCTGTTGCAGGTGTCTTGTAAGGTACATCCCAAATGGGGCATTGTACTCTATGATGAGTCTGATGAGTGATGCGTAGAGGGGCACAATGACCTCTTTTGATCTGGATGCAAACCCTTTTGTGATTAGGTGGGCCACATAGAAGGATTTTCTAACCACTTTGCAATGTGATTATCAAAGGAGAGATTACTATCTACTTGGGTCTCCAGATCCCTTATTACATCTTCCATACTTAGGGGGCTACCACCTATGTGGTAGTTTGTGCGTACTTTGTTTTTTCCAAAGGGGATGACTATGCACTTTTTGGCATTTAGCTTGAGGCCATGGTTTTGACACCAGGTATCTGTCTCAGTGAGACCCTTTTGGTGGATGTCTGTGTCAGCTGGAGAGTCAATTTTAGCCCCTAGTTTACAGTCGTCTGCAAACTTGGTCAGCCATAGACCTCCTGTGCTTGCCTGTACCTCTGAGAGATATGCCGAATAGGAGGGGTCCTAGGACTGAGCCTTGGGGAACGCCACTTGTAACTGGTTTGGAGTCAGCCCTAGCTCCCACAACTCTTACCATGTGGGTTCTGTCCATGAGCCAGTTGGCAACCCCTCTCGTGATGTAGGGGTTTATGTTCAGGCTGGTGAGCTTGTCTATAATACCAAAATGGGAATGGTGTCGAAGGCCTTTGCGAGGTCTAAGTAGGCTGTGTAGAACACCTTTCCTTCATCTATAGCCTTGGTAACTGTCTCAAAGAATTCCACCAGGTTTAGGAGGCATAATCTGCCCTTAACAAAGCCAAACTGGGTAGGGTCCAGTGTCTGGAAGTTCCCAATGTCTCCGTTAATGAGATCCATGATGATGCACACAGTAGCCTTGCAGACCAAGCTAGTCAAGATTATAGGGCGATAGTTCCCAGGGTCTGTTGTGGCTCCACCTTTGTGGAGTGAATAACCATTGCTGTGCGCCACTCTATGGGCACATAACCTGTGGAGATGCTGAGTTTGAACATTGTGTTTAGGTGAGGGGTTAATTAATTTCTGAACTCGTGTAGGATACAGCCTGGGACACCATCCGGTCCCATTGATGCTGTGTTTTTGGCTTTGGAGAGGGCTGTTTTTAACCTGAGTGTCTGTGATTTCTGGGGCAATACATTCTTCTGGTATGGTTATGGGCCCTTTTGGGGATGAGAGGGGGGTGAAGTTTGCACTGAACCTGTCTGCCAGGATGCTGGCAATATTGGTCAGTTCAGTGTATTTTGTGCCATTCTGCACTAACTCTGAGCAGATCTGAGGATTGTCACTTAGATTCTTGACATACCTAAAGAATGCCTTGTGGTTATCTTTGGAGTCCTTGCAATTTTTCTTTTGAAGCTAGCCTTGGATGATTTTATGAGGGATCATAGTTTCTTCCTGATACTGATCAGAGATGTCTTACCTTCTTGGGATTTTAATATTTTCTGTACTAGTTTCCTCCTTCTATTGTATAGCTTGTTTATGGCAGGGGTCCATCAGACTGGTTTCCTTTGCTTGGAGGAATAAGTCTTGTTTTTGCTTGGGATAGCACAATCCATGAATTCTTGTAGGTGCCCATAGAGTGCATTAGTAAATAATTTTGCAGCTTGGGCAGCATTATCCTTTAGCATGGGGGCTTTGTAACTTTCCATCTCGGTCTTAAGTAATGTGAAGTTTGCTTTTGAAAAGTTTTTCATGGTGGTTTCTTTGACAGGGGGTGGGGGTGGAATGTGGATATCCAGAGTGATTAGTTTATGGTCATATCTAACCAGCGAGGGGTTGACCTCTGGTGTGGAATACTGGTCGCCCATGTTGGTGATGACCAGGTCCAACATGTTGTCACCTCTGGTGGGGGTGTTGACCAGTTGATCCAGGGTGTTTGACTTTATAAATTCTAGGAAATGTTGGGCAAGGGAGTTAGTACTTGAGTAGTTCTCCCAGTTAATGTTTGGGTAATTGAAATCACTCAATATCAGGGTGTTTGGTAGGACCTTTATGTTTCACAGTGTTTCCAGAAATGTGGAATGGGGGTCCTGGGACATGGTGGCTGATTTGTAGCATGCTACAATTAGAATTGCAGTTTTGCCCATTGTTAGTTGCACATGGATGATCTCTGAAGCATCGTGCTGTGTCACTAACCTGGAGGTGTGGGTATGCTTGATGAATATGGATACGCCCTCACCTTTTCTATTTCAGTCCAGGTTTTGTGGCCGATATGTTTGGTATGAGTTGTAGCCTGGTAGTGCCGGGGTGCTCTCTGGAGCCTTAAACCAGGTTTCTGTTATTGCATATATATAGATTTTCTCCATACTGAGGAGTGCCTCGAGTGCATGTATTTTGTGGTTTAAACTTTTGGCATTGAGTAGCATTACCCTCAGGTTTTTGCGCCGGTGGGTTTGTCTTTTGATCCTTGCCTAAAAAAAGCACTATGGGGGTGGCAAGACCCTTGGCTAGTATTTGAAAGCCTATGGGTGACAGTTGTAAGCCATCTCTAGCGAAGCAGCATGGCTTGTCAAGCATGTCATCCCAGGCTGACAGACATTGTATCCCCTTTGAATGGCAGCAGAAGCTTAGCCAATTGTTGAAATTGATAATTTTTTTCTTTATATCATGGTATCATTCTTGGTGAGGGCAGGATGCTACTCAAGGTCAGGGTCATACCGGCCTGGGCTACATGATCAGAGAGGTCTTCCATGTCTCTTTTCATGTAGTCCAGGGAAGTATGGCTCAGGTCATTCACACCAACATGGACAATGACAGAGTTGTATTTGTACTTGTTCTGGAGTGACCTGAGTGCTTGTGTTATGTGGCAGATCCTGGCACCCGACAAGCAGCTAACAGTAACCTTCTCCTTGTTCAGCCTAGTGAGGGGGATGTCAGTGTGCTGAACTATGGAGTTACCTATTACTAGTGTGTTAGGTATGTTATTTTGCCTTAAGGGCTGTGATTGAGTGGCACACTGGTTTTGTGAAGTATGTGTTTCATGGTTAGTGTTGGGGGATGGAGGTTGCTTGGGTGTCTGTTTTGGAGGTCTCTGTTGCTTTTGCAGATATTTATTTAGAGTCTCTGAGTATGTTTTAATGTATTTATGTGCGTTTTTTTGCCGGTGCTGGTTTCATAGGTCTATGTGAGACTGGTGGTGTGATGCAAATAATTCCCTTCTCCTCTTGACTGTCTGGTCCCGTCTTGGGTTGAAAGACCTTAGCCACCACTTTGGCTGTACAATTGCATCTCTCGCATGTATTAGTGCTTGGTGGTAGGAGGAGAGAGTTGTCTGTCTACATGAGGCAGTTGTAACAATGTCTCAAGTCTCCCAGATTCACCAGTTGGACCACAGAGTACACCTGAAGCTGCTCTTTGGACATGTCTGGATAGGTACAGTGAACTGTTTTACTGATTGGCTGGTAAGGTCGAATAGAGAGCGTTGTCCTTCTCTGCAGTATAGGGGGTCTAGTGCTAAGGTTTATTAGTGCTTGCTATGAGTTTTGAGCAAGTGCCGGGCTGGGAAGTGAATGGTTTGAATGTTTGAACGTTTCTCTAGTTCCAAGGGAAAAATTGAAGAGTACACTTTGTGGAGCCGGGAATAGTTATACCCTAGCTAATCAGTGCTGCCCGGCATGCAAAACCGCACAAAATGCGGGTTTTATAGCAAGGAAATGAAAGAGATAGAAATCAGCCCAAAATGGCCAATAAACTACTAATTTCTGGGCAGAAACCACTCCTCCAGGGACAGATAGGCTGATTAAAGCTCCCCTCTCTCACAGGTAAACAGAGAAACTTCCTTCTATCCAAGTAAGGTATGGGCAAACACAGAAACTTGTAATGCAGCCCTGAATTCAGCACTAACCTGAACACTGGACTATACTAGCTTAGAAAGATGGGAAAACAAGTATTTTTTTTTTGTTTTTGTTTTATTGTTTTTTTCAGAAAATAAAGCAGATACAATAAAAAAAAAAACACTTTAAATGCACAGAAATTGCTATCATACTTGAATGTGTAGCCTACAACAGTTAAACAGGAAATTTAAACACAAAAATGACTTTGTTAAAGTGCAGGCAGTAAAATAAGTACAATAAGTAGCTGAGACAAGATTTAGAAATCACAGAAACTCTAAAAAATCTGTGTTTTAGGCGGAATTAGCTAAAGGCAGCAAGAAAATGCAGAAAAATGGTACTTAATCACTCCTCTCTTTTATCTCTTTGCTGCTGTAGAACTCTGTAGGGCACCAGGCAGCTGCAGCTTGCTGAGCTCATACATTCCACTTGTGGCAAAAGTCATGTGGTACGGCATGGGCAAGCCACATATTTCAGAGGAGTGGTCAACCCTTTCCTATGAAGCAATCCCCACAGTGGCCTGCTTTGTGACTTTTCATACTGTAAGCAACGTGTTCATCAAGCATACAGCTGTGTAAGCAATACCTAGTGCTACCAGTATGTGTCACTAAGTCACAAGTAAGAGTCACTTCAGCCAGACCTTCCCATTCTCCTGGCCCATTCTACTGGCCCTACCACTCAAGCACCTCTTCCGATAAACAAACATTGGTTATCTGGTGTTTTCCTTCATCTTGTATATATTTGTTTTCTTTCATAGCAATGCCATCTGCAAACGTTTCCTTATGGGCTTTCTGAAATGTACTTAAAGATACTGAAAACAGTAAGAACCAGTATAAAGTACTCCAGTCATCATAAACCTCTCATCTAAATGTGCATCACTTGCTATAATCATCAAGTGTCTTACCTAGATTCTGTAGTCCTCCCATTGCCCCAGATCCCCAGAGATTAACTTGCTAATTACTGCTTTTGACAGAAATTCACTGTCAGTTGCATTTTTAAGGGTGTGTGTGATATAATTCTTTTGTTCTGGGAGTTTTCTCATTTCTATTATGTTTTTGTGACCATGTAGTTAGTATATTTAAGTTCAGAGGTCTGAAGCCACCACATTATGGTTGCAGCAAGGCTTGCCCCCTGCAAAACAACATTTACTTTTGAGTTTCATTAGCAGGTTGTATCTTGAGGAGTTTAGCTCTGCAAGAAGAATCCGCAGTGAGCTAACTCAATAATTATCTATTGAAGCATTTTTAAGCTGCTACTGCATGACCTATACCAGATTTTCCTAATTACCAGTGCCAAGTTGTGTGGTACTCTATCAAAGGGTCTTCCTAGTTACCCAGCAAAGGAACTTACAGATAGGCTTGATTAACTCCTTGTTGTGAATCCATGTAGTCTTGCGTCTTGTGCTCCAATACTTCCAACTATTTCAAACTTCAGTCTTTCAGCAGTGAATCTAGGATTTTCCAACATCTAAGGCTGACAGTTCTTCCTTCAGTTCTTCAATAATTTCATGGTGAATACCATGAGGCCATAGAACACAGTACTCTTTTACTCACTGGATTTCTTTCCCAAATAAATGTTTTTATTTCAATGAAAAGTAGGATAAATCCAGTTATCTTGTGTTCTTCTGCTGGCAGAGTATGGTAACCCAGTCATCCTTCTCTGTCTTTGAGTATAGTGACAGAAATATTAATTTTGCAGTCTTTCTCTTCACCATTTTTGTCCACTCCTCATGTTTTCATTATTTTCTCATGTGTGTATTTATAATGTTGCATATCCTGCCTTGACTGAACTGGTTATCTGCTTGCTTTTTCTGATACTGTTCTCTTTCCATATCCTCCACCTTGGTTCCCTTACATTTACTGTACGCTCTGTTTTCTCCAAGCTTTGATGCCTTCAGATCTTCAGACTGCAGTTCTAATTTTACTCAAAATAATGTAATAATTCTTGAACAGGAAACACCACAAAGACCCAATTTATTTTCAAGGAGGTCCTTGAATTATGCATTCAAATATTTAAAATAACATGTATCATAGTAGAATACTAGCCTAATGATGTTAAAAGCCTAGGCATGCAAATGTGAGAATCAAACCCTGTACCTTGTGTTTGATATATAAACACTATAACCACTATACTAACCACCAAATAACAAACAAAAAGCATACAACTACCCACTTTTTATAATACCTAAGGATAGCATATTCCAATGATTAACAATCAAAAAGTAATAATGGGTTTTAAAGATAATTTATTGTTTAAATATAATACTATTGCTCTTTTCCTAGGTTATTACATATTTTCCATGGCCTACCTAGCCTGGACAACTTTGGCCTGAACAGACTGGGTCTTTCAGTCCTCCAGTTATGGACAGAGTCACTCTGATTTCTAGTCCTAGACTGAAACTTTCTGAATATATAGTACTGTAAAACAACCCCACTGTTTTGTTTTCCACCTATTCCTTTTATGAGTACTAACATTACTTGGTTGGTATGACATAACACCTACAATATTAGTGATAACATCATGCATTGGTTGGATATCACATGGCTTGATTGAAACAGTATATTCTTTTCACACTGTACAGAAGTCTGCCATTTGATGCAGTCTCTAGAAAAATGTCTAAACTGGAAGCACCTCTAAGGTATCAATAATTCCCCAATTCCCCAATACATTAAAATCCTTCTAGGAGGAGGCATTCACCCTAATCTTGGCACCAGCTCTCACACTGAACATCAAGACAATTCTCTTCCAAACACTATTCTAACCCTACAATGGTCAACCTCCAACCCCAGCAATCTAACTTTTGATGGCATAAATTTTAGAAGCATAAGAAATAAAATTGCTGAACTACATGTCTGGATTAGCCAACATAAGCCTGATATTCTAGCTGTAACTGAAACCTGGTTTAAATCCAGCATACATTGCTTTGAAATTACACTTCCTATCTATAATTTCATCTGACTGTATAAAGAGGAAAGGTGGTGTTATTTTATTGCTTCAATATTTCTCAAAACCTACCACATTTCCCTTACAACAAACCAATACCAAAATTCAGTTCAGCAGAGCTCCTTGTAACTTTCCTGAAATTGAACAATTATAACCAAATATGTATTACTGTTCTTTATATCCTTCTTAGTGACAAAACAGCAGTAATGTAAGATATCCTACATTGGATAGCCATGACAATTCCACAAGAAATAATCATACTAGGTGATGTGAATGTCAATTGGCTGGGTATAAACTCTAACTACCCTACATCTAGCATGAACTTAATAGCCCCACACATTATAGCAAAACATCAAATTCCCTATTAGACTGGATCCTAGTATGAGACCCTAGAAAATACACCACCTCAGATACAATGTCTGAGGGTCTCAGTAATCATCTCTCAGTCTATGCAATCCGATATCTCACACATCCACTTAAAGTGCATATTTATAAAACAACACATGACCTTTCCACATTTAACCCAGAAATGCTCATTACTAACCTATTATGTATTAAGTGGAACTTCCTAAAAATCTTCCCCTTAGATGATGCTGTAGATGAATTCAGTGCAATTTTTTCTGAATTTTCTAGCCTTGTACCTGTTAGAAGAAAGAGACTAAAAACAAATAATGCAACCTGTCTATCCAAAAAAGAGCAGAATGCAAATACAGGACATCACAATATTTTGAAAACTTCAAAATACTACTCAAGCATGCTAAAAAGCAAATTAATGAAGGCAAAAAGATACTATAACTACTTTCAATATAAATAGTAAACACAACCTTAAAACATTCTGTATAGCCATTAAAAAAAGATTGCATCCTGGCTATAAATTCAGCCTTAACCTCGTCCCAATAACTCATTATTTGGAACCACAATACAATTCACCTCTTACTTTACGGATACTATAGGATCTCTAACCAAGGTGTCCCCAGCATCTAATCCTAAACCTACCCAACAACTATGCATCACTGCATCCACGTTTGCCTTCAGATCTGTGCTCACATCCTATATAAAACTCTTAAACAAATTCAAACCATGCCTACTTCTGCTGATGACCTTCCAAGTGAATATCTTAAAATAGCAGCCAATAACATTACATAGCCTGTCTCAATCCTTATAAACAGGTCAACCCAGGAATCCCACAATCCCTCTGTCTCTGGAAAAAGGTTACACATTATCCTTCTGCACAAAGGAGAAAATTCAACAGACATTACTAACTTTAGACCTACAATACATCTAATACACCCTCTTCAAAATACTTGAAAAATGCATTCAAGTACAATTGCAAAACCATCTCCTGCAAGAAGAAAAACTATACCACACACAGCATGGCTTCTGTCCTTCCCATAGTACTAACACTGCACTTCTAACCTATACTGATGCTGTCAATAAAGCATATAAATAGAGATAATGGCACATACTAGTTTTCTCCTTATTTCTAGACTTGTCTAAAGTCTTCAACTCAGTTTGTCACAGTAAACTTCTGCTTCAAATGTCCTCATAAGGTCTCTCTCTGTCCACCCTACTATGATTCAAAAGTTGTCTATCCAATAGGTATCAGTCAGTAAAATGACGCTTCACCCTGTCTCCTTACCTCCCAGTCAGCACAGGTGTACCACAAGGCTCTATCCATGGTCCTCTCTTCTTTAGCATTCTCACCAATGCACTAAACACATATCCACAAAACAGGCCTCCTTAATACAGCATGGAAAAAAATAACAACACTACTAGTGAACTGAAAAAAAAAAAAACATGGAGCCGAATTGCTCAGTGTTTTTGTATTTTTTTGGTCTCCTTAATACAGTGCACAGATGACTCCATACTGATTTGCACATCTGACAATGTGGCATACCTCCAAAACATTGCTCAGGAAGGTTTCACAGCTACCAAAACATGTGTTTGTAATTCTCTTCTCATGCTCACTCCTAAAAGAAAAAAAACAAACAATAAAATACTCCTTCCCATCCTTACTAACCTCCAGGCATCACAAAAATCAAAACTTGAAGAATGCTATAATTAAGTTACAAAATTTGCAGCAAATATCCCTTTCAGAACCGAACACCATAAGACACAAAAAAATCTAAATTGGTCTGAACTACCCCACCAACTAACATATACACAGCTTCTTGCCACCTGTAAAATTATACAGAACTCAAGAGCATGTCCAGTACTAAATAACATTTGACACAACTATGTTCCCAGTCGGTCACTATGATCCAGTGACCAAAAACTCCTGACTGTCCACCACAAACCCATCAAAGCTGCTGGGCATTGTCTGCACTAATACTATGTTGTTAAGGCCTGGAACTCCTTGTCTGTATCCATCAGGTCAATATGGTCCCTACCATCCTTTGAAACTAGTCTGAAAGATTTCCTAGCCCAAATCTGGCCTTATTTTAGCTCAACACCAGGATAAACTGTATCGCTAAATGTGGGCAAATACCTATTCATACCTTACATCTCCTTAATATCCCTTCTTTACTCATGTCCTTACTTCTATCAATTTCACTAAATGTACCATATGGCTGCTTTTCTCTCACTTCATATTGCAATTCTTATTTGTAGTACACTAATTTACCTTTAGTTTCACTAAAAACTGGCTAAAATTTCTATGACTATTAAATCGTTGCCATATAACTTGTATCTGTTCTTAACCAATGTTTTTATATTATGTCTAGGTTGGTATAATTATTTAAACTGTATTTTTTTGGTATTATTTTTAAAGACTGTAAAATTATTATTCTTAAAATGTTATGTAATATTTTGGGGCTTTTATCCTTGGGCCACTGCTGAAAATGGGCTCCTACCCAGTCAGACTTTCCTGGCAATCAAATGTTAATAAATAAATAAAATAAAAAATAAAAAAAAAAAGTTCATGCTATTTATGAACCATTATATTCTGCTTCTGTTGTAAACTGTCTTTTTGATCAAAAGACTTACAGTTCTTGAGTTTCTTGTTCTTAAGACTTTTTGTCGTTGTACTTTCATAGTGAAATACTTTCATTGTAGGCTTTGTCTATTTCTGACCTCTTTTTGTTTTGTCTTTCTTGGATTAAATTGGCATAAGAAGTGTTTGTTAATTATACTGTAGTTTATGTTTGCTTCATGAAGATGAACTCTGTTTAGATTTGTCATCAACCTTGCTCTGAATTTTACATTTATCCTCCAAGGTTTTGCAGTTGGGACTCATTGAAGAGTGGCATCATTCTGTTCATTAATCTTGCAAACCATGTTTTGTTTCTCTTCCTGTGGTGCACTAACAAAGCTTCGATTCAGTTAATGTTTTTCTTTTAGCTCCTCTTTGTACTGACTAAAGATATTTTCATTTGCTATTTTTTCTGTCTCATCACCTCCAGTCATTGTAAACTTCTCTTTTGGTATTTTACTGAAGGATGTAACTAGTTTGTGATCGTGTCGGTATTCACACTTTTTTTTGCACACTCTGAGCCTAAGCATCTTGCTTTTCTTTCAAGACAGTGGACTCCTTCACTCACTGTCACAAACCAGTGTGTATATATTTCTTAGTTTTATTCCCAGTCCCTTGAAATTTTGCTTTTAGCAATTCATTTTCACTTTGTAAATTCCTACATTTTATTTTTAAGTCAAGCAGTCAAGAGTAGACCATAGTACTTCCTCTTTGCTACTATGAAAATATGCATTCTTAGCTTGAAAGCTATACGTGACTTCTCCTTTGTCTCTCTAATTCAAGTAATAGTTCACTTTGCTTTTTTCTCATCTGTACCAAATCTAATAAGATAGGCTCATATTCCTTTTTACTCATCTTAGTTTGGCTACTCTGTAATTTTTTCAGACTGTTCTTGTGCATCTAACACCCTTTCTATATATTTCTTGAATTTCTTTGTTTTTTTCTCTACACAGTTCAGATGGTACTCATACTTCAGATATATTTTTGATATATATGAATGTTTTTTGAAAATCTGTGAAGATGATTTGTACAAATATTATTATGATTTCAAACATAATGCATTGTTTTTTAATACATACACTACTGAATGGGATAGGATTTACTCTCTGAAACGAAATAATGATTTGGTGATTAAATAAGCAGACAAGGGTGGAGCGATAGTTCTATTAGACACTAATATATATGTAGATGCGATGCTTGCACTTTTGAAGGAAACAATTACCTACAAACCCATTAGTCACTTAGAACTCACCAAAATCATTTATAAAGTACATCAAGAGCTTTATGAATACTTGATGTGCAGGCAGATAGATTATGATTTGTATCAATACTTCTTTATTAAAAAACCTCGAACACCGTACATCAAAGGTTTGCCGAAAATACACAAAGGCCTGTTCCCACCACCTATGAGACCTATAGTAGTGGGACAGGGCTGGGTCACTGAGACATTGTCAGTCTTTCTAGAGAAAAAACTTAGACCTTTGGTTAGTGAGGCAACATCCATCTTGAAGGATACTTATGAGTTGCTTGAGTGTATAAGCAACTATTCCCATGTTAATATGGATGAACTACTTTTTGTGACCTTGGATGTAAAAAACTTGTTCACTGCCATACCCAATAATTTCGGCCTAGAAGCTCTGAGGAATATTATAAATAAGAGCCAGAAGTTCAACACTAGTGAAGAGGGACTATTGTGTGCAATTATGGAACTTGTTTTGACTAACAATGTTTTCAAATTTAGGGACCAACTATATTTGCAGCAGTGGGGGGTAGCCATGGGCACCCCCTGTGCCAATACTTACGCGAATTTAGTGATGTTGTACTGGGAGCAGATGTTTTTATTTATACACAATAGCTTTAAGAAAATCAGCCTTTATAAACGATTTGTGGATGATGTTCTTTTATTTTGGCATGGGAGTACAGTGGAGCTTCTCACCTTCATAGAGCAGTTAGAATCTACTACTGATTTTCTGAGTTTCACTATAAATCATGCCTCACACAGTATAGATTTTTTAGATGTGAGGGTATACAAGAACATAAATCAGAAGATTGAGACAACCATTTTTAGGAAGGAATGTTGGAGAAACACTTTACTTCAATTTAACAGCATGTATCCTAGATATGTGTTTGATAGTATAATGAAGAGTCAATTCATTAGAGTCAAGAGGTTATGCCACAATAGTGTTGAACTCAACAAACAGAGTGATTTTCTAGAACAATGCTTTTTGAGTAGAGGCTATGATGAAGAAAAGGTTAGGAAGATTAAGAACCAGATTTTACGCAATGAGCAGACTACTAACATTGGAAATTATACTAGAATGTTTGGATATCATGGCAAGAAGCTCTTTGATAATTCCAGAGTTAGAGTCAACCTCAGATATACTAGTGATATTCATCACATCAAAGACATCATTCTTAGTAATTGGCATATTCTCCTGACTGATCAACAGTTAGCAGCATTGGTGGGCTCCACACCATCGTATACATTTCGTAATAGTAAGAATCTCAGCAGGCTTTTATGTATAGAGTTGAATACTTTTAGCAAGAACACAGGTATTAACAAGAATATGAGGATAGGAACCTTCCCTTGTAATAAGAGCAGTATATGCACTTTGATTACTACAGTTCAAGAATTTGAGCATCCAGTTTTGAACTATAGGTTCGAACCCCATCAAACTGTCACATGTGAAAGCAAGAACCTTGTTTATTTGGCTACTTGCCAGAGGTTTACAGCGTTCTATGTAGGAATGACTACTAGATCCTTGAGAGAGAGGGTGTTGGAACATGCTCTAGATGTCAAAAAGTGTGATACCAAGAATGCCTTGGCCAAACACATCTCTAATAATTCAACACATTCATTTGTATTCAGAGTCTTACAAACAGTTTTACCGAATTCAAGAGATGGAGATAATTTCAATGATTTAGAATTAGTGGAACTTTCCTGGATTTTTAAACTTAAAGCGCACTATGAACCAGGTCTGAATCAATATGTCAGCATCAGGGCTCCTTTAAAAGGACGTAGTGCCAAGTGATTTTTGAACAACACCTGATTTTAGAGATTGAGTGCATATATATACTAAAGTCCTTATACTATCTAAATATTTTATGCATAGACTTTGGCAAGCTTTTCATACATTGTTGACATTGTTGACATGAATATAATGTCAGTCAAGACATGTTACTATGTTTCACATGTTTTGCTAGGACATATTTGTTTGTTAGTTACACCTTGATTTATTGTTACTTTTACATATTCATATTTTAAAAATATATGTTTATATATATTTATACATACATATTCAAAAAATTTTCCATGTTGTTTATTTCAATGGTTTATATACTTTAATAACCCAGATTTTGACTCTGCTCATGAGATTTTTACTCTGCATATGAGATTAAGTTATTTTTATTTATATGTTTTTTTATATTTGGCTGTACTGGCATTTACAGTGCTCACATGGTCCTGTTGTCCAACACCAAGTGAGTTACACATATGGATTTATATTTATTTATTTATATTTGTATTTATATATATATTTATATTTATATTTATATTTATATATTTATATATTTATATTTATATTTATATATATATATGCTATGCTTTCATAATAATTGATGGTTTATTTAACATATGATAAGTTTTGAACAAGTGTAGCAACACCATATTGTTTTATAGATTTTGGTATTAAAGTATCTAGTTAATATTAGCACTTTTGCACACATATTGCATATTTATAGGAAATATTTGATGTAAAGTTTTCAGAATTTATATTTATAAGATATGAACACATAAGAGTTTTGTCGGATACATATTGAATTATAAATTGTTGTTGTTGCTTCAATAACTTTTTAACTTTTTTAACTTTTTAACTTTATTATCCAGGCATAAGCAGAAATACTTACTACTGCATTGTTTCCTTTAATTGAATGATTTTAATTATATGTCTAGAATTGGATGAATTGAATTGATTGAATGCTTTAGAAATGCCTATATATATTTGAATTCAAAGCTGTTAGTTGTAAGGATCTGAAGAAGCGTGTCTTGGCACACGTGAAAGCGCTTGTCTTTTTACATTAAATATTTTTATCCATTTATTGTGGTGGTCAGCTTCCAGTTTGTTTCTGGATATCTGTTTCACTTGTTTCTGGAGCAGACCTTTGGGCTACAGCGACTGTGTGTTCTTGGATACTTCAGATATAGGTGCCTCAGCTCTTTGTTTTAATACAATCACATGGCTTCTTATTAATGTGGCATCATCTTGTTTGGAACTTTCAGAAATACTGCTTTGTTTTCCTATTACATCTTGTTTGGACTGCTCCAAGAGCCTTTTGGGCAAGTAGCATTGTTTTGGTCTCTTTTACTTTGACAATTTGTAGCTGCCTAATGTTAGCTACTAACCTTGGGTGACTCTTGAAATTCATATATAATTACTTCTATTTCAGCCATCTCGTTTTTGTGTCTGATGAAGTTCACAGACAATTGAAGAGTGGACAAAAGTGATTATTTTAAATAAAATTATTGTTTGCGGCTTGAATGCTTGGCCTCTACCATTTTTTTTGTTTTGTTTTTAAAAGTTCATACTTGTGTTAGTCTATTTTTGTGATAATTTATTTTATTTTAAATTTCAGCCTGTTTCATCTTATATTTTGGCAATGATTTCTTCTAAAATTATTATCTGTCCTCTTTATTTAAAATAGTTGTGTATGGCTCTTGCCATTCTCCATTTTAGCTATGATAGCTTCTACATCTTTTTGAACTTTCTTGCTCTCTTCCTTTAAAGACGTCAGACTCTTTAGAAATTCTATTTTTTCCAGCAATATAGCATAAATATTTGTTTATAGTTGGCCACTCCAGTGGTACAGTAGCATAAAACCCTGACTATGGCCCAGGTGACCCGGGTGCAATTAGTAGCTTGGGCATCTGATGGTGCAGCAGTATGGGATGGTCAATACCATTTCTGGTGGGTTGGTGAATCTATGGTAATCTCCTGTGACACTCCATGGTGGAGGCTGGGGACATCATGTCAGGAGGCATACGCCGAATGGGGAGAATAGGGTAGGGATGAGCCTGAGTTGCCAAGGAGGCAGGGTAATCCACTCCACAAGCCCACTGAATACCCATTCCTCAGGTCATAACAAACAGAGCAAGGAGAGGGGAGAGAAACAGGGAAGGTCATAAAGCAGAAATCTACTTAGAAGATGGAGAACACCTCTCCCCCTGGCTATGGTTTAAATCTAGGCATTAGACTTGAGCTGACTGGAGTAATGGTAGAGTCTGTAAAGGATGTGGGACACTCGGATGGCTGTCAGGGCGACAGAAGTGGATACAAATATTTGTTTTTACTTCCTTAACTAAAGTGTATTTTGTTTCTGCCCTCTTAGCAATTTTGGGGATTGAGCTATACACCTGAGAGGAAACACTGACCTCTTCTTAGAGAGATTAATATATTACTTTTTTACTTGTTTGCCCTTTGCTGTGCAGTCTCCATTTCTGAACAGGCCCCCATTACATTTTCTACAAGCTTTTGCTGTTTGATAGCCTTCTCTAGTTTTAGAAGCACATTTTGCTCTTCAGTATTATTTATTCCACTTTTTGACCATTTAGAGCTGAAATCATCACTTCACTTTGCACATTTGCAGCATATCCCTGAAAAAAACCACAGTGTATCAGGAATAAGTTGATGCAAATCACTCTTATCCTATGCCATCAATGTATTGTTTGTATCCAGACTTAGCTGTCAGTACAACTTTCTTTGAAAACACTCAGCACAGTAATTGTTTCCATCATTAACTTGTTATTCCTCAATTTCAGTATAAACGGTACTATACTTTTCACTAGGCTTGTACACAACTTACATTCTTGCAGTACATGGCAACAATCATCCTACTCATTGTCACAGAGTTTAGCAAACATCAGTTTCATAAGTTGTTACCTGATATACAGATATCTATTAAATCTCACAGCATATATCCTTCTAAGTTAAAAGTTTCTAGCATGATTCCACCAGAGAATTTGCTCTTATAAGCAACACTGTAATTTCCAAAAAGGTTCACTTTTATTGTTATAGCAAGTTTCAGTATGGGAACAAGGCAATTATCTTCTTGTAGATGCAGCCAATCCCTCAGTATCAATAATTCACTAGTCAGAGGCTTGCATTTTATCTCTACTTCTAATACACATTGCCACATGTTTCTTTCTAGTGTTGTTTGACCAAAATGGTTCAGAACTCAACAGTAAATTTCAGTGTGGTATAAAGTTCCACCATACATAAGTGCTTTCTAAACACTAAATATGTCTTTCTTTTGAGATGTACTTTCTAGATAGCTTGGCTTTTACACATGCAGAGCTCTCAGCTAAAAGTGGTTTCTACCATGCATTATATGGTCACTGCTCTGTTTAATCTTCATTATATATTTAAGCAATAACCTACGCCTTGGTGTGGCTAATGCTGGATTTGTCCACGGTTGGTGTGGTTTGGTCATGAGGGCAAAGCCTGAGTGGCCAAACAAAGACAACCGTGGGTAAATCCAGCATTACCCATACCCAGAAGTGGGTTATTGCTATTATACAATGACATTATTTAAAGAAAAAAAAATACTTACTTTTCTTAAATAATGGCATTGTATAATGTCTCTTTACTGCCCTTCCGCAGCCATCTGGCACTCTGCGGCAGTTCTGATGTGCTGTGCATGCGTATGCTTATGCAGTACATCAGAGCTGTGGGTGGAAGCAATGGAGAAAGCAAGATCTCCATTGCTTTTTACAAAGTGTCTTGCTATGTTAAAGGAGTTTAACATAGCGAGACAGCTCTAAATAAATCAGCGGAGAAAGGAAGATTTCCGTTACTTTTTTTAAAGCTGCCTCGCTATGTTAAACTCCTTTAACATAGCGAGACAGTTTCTAAAAAGCAATGGAGATCTTGCATTCTCCATTGCTGTAGAAAAAAAAGACATATACTAATGGAAAAAGTCCAGGCGACCGGACCTTTTTCCATTAGTATAAGTCTGATTTACAACGTGCATGCTGACCAATCAGCGTGCACGTTTTGGAATATTAATGGGGGGGTTCCAATTGCTTTAACACAGAATAATTCACAAATGCAAGACATTATGTCTGGTTCATTTTCTTTAATGTTGTACCACACTATACTCTACATTAGCAGTTTGTTAAGATTCTGTTCCACAGATTATGATGTTACCAGCTTTACATAAAAAAAAATTCTAATTTCTTCTATTACTAAAGAACATTCCCCATGTGATTGTTTTCTCTTTATCTAATACTCAGTTCTTTTGAATGCCACAAAGCTTCCCCTGTTGACTTTCATTTATACCTAAGCAGCAGGACTTTTGAACTATTTCAGAAATATTAGCACATCACCCACTATCTAAGATTTAGTTCAGCATACACAAATACTGCTTTACTTTCTTTAAGCACAGCACCCGTTCATACTTTGTATTTAATATCAACACTTTCTTGTACTGGGAGATATTTCACACCTTTCCTCAAGTCACAAGCAATTTGAAACTGCTATCTTCACTGTTTAAATCTCTTCATTTAAAGATGCAGCTAACTTTGTTTTCAGCTTGAGAATTCAACACAACTTTACAATGCTCACAAACTCCATATGTCCAGCTTCAGCAATTTCTTTCACCATTTTTGTCTTGAAAATATGCATGTATGTAATTATGTATGTATGTATGTATGTATGCACATATATATGTATTCGTAAAAAGGGAGAGTTTTTTGCCCCCTGCAAAAATGTGTAGTTTAGTGTTGTGCAGTACATTCGTACTGCTCACAACCAGAAATACAGTTACTGTTCTTACAAGTGTGTGGTGAATGGTATGTCGAATTATGCCGATTCGAATTATTGCCATGTTATTTTATATACTGACTTGATCAGTGCTCCATGTTTGGTCAGGTCATGTTTTTTGATGTATTGGATATTTTTTGTTTTGTTCATCTCTCATTTGATAGTAAACCAAATATATATATATATATATATATATATATATATATATATATATATGTGTGTGTATGGATCTATATCACTTTATCGAATACTCACATTGTCGAACCACTATTAATCACACCCACTTTGTAGAAACCTAAATTTATTGAATGACCATTTAATCAAAGATAGGGAAAACAATGGCTGGCCAACCTACCCCCATGATAAAACTCTAAAAATTTAAAACCCTCCCAACTGGTGGGCTGTCCCCCCCACAGCCCCCTAAATAAATATACCAATTCCAAGACTGCACTACAGTGGGGAAAATGGCAAATTCCGATGATGGTCAACCATTATTTTTCCCTATGAAAAACTTCGATTAAACGGACATTTGATAAATTTAGGTTTCAACAAAGTGGGTTCAGTTAATAGTGGTTCGACAATGTGAGTATTCGATAAAGTGATATAGACCCATATATATATATATATATATATATATATATATATATATATATATATATATATATATATATATATATTTTATATATATATATATATATATATATATATATATATATATATATATATATATATATATATATATATATATATATATATATATATATATATTTGTTTTACTTCCTTAACTAAAGTGTATTTTGTTTCTGCCCTCTTAGCAATTTCGGTGTTTGAGCTATACACCTGAGAGGAAACACTGACCTCTTCTTAGAGAGATTAATATATTACTTTTTTACTTGTTTGCCCTTTGCTGTGCAGTCTCCATTTCTGAACAGGCCCCCATTACATTTTCTACAAGCTTTTGCTGTTTGATAGCCTTCTCTAGTTTTAGAAGCACATTTTGCTCTTCAGTATTATTTATTCCACTTTTTGACCATTTAGAGCTGAAATCATCACTTCACTTTGCACATTTGCAGCATATCCCTGAAAAAAACCACAGTGTATCAGGAATAAGTTGATGCAAATCACTCTTATCCTATGCCATCAATGTATTGTTTGTATCCAGACTTAGCTGTCAGTACAACTTTCTTTGAAAACACTCAGCACAGTAATTGTTTCCATCATTAACTTGTTATTCCTCAATTTCAGTATAAACGGTACTATACTTTTCACTAGGCTTGTACACAACTTACATTCTTGCAGTACATGGCAACAATCATCCTACTCATTGTCACAGAGTTTAGCAAACATCAGTTTCATAAGTTGTTACCTGAAATACAGATATCTATTAAATCTCACAGCATATATCCTTCTATGTTAAAAGTTTCTAGCATGATTCCACCAGAGAATTTGCTCTTATAAGCAACACTGTAATTTCCAAAAAGGTTCACTTTTATTGTTATAGCAAGTTTCAGTATGGGAACAAGGCAATTATCTTCTTGTAGATGCAGCCAATCCCTCAGTATCAATAATTCACTAGTCAGAGGCTTGCATTTTATCTGTACTTCTAATACACATTGCCACATGTTTCTTTCTAGTGTTGTTTGACCAAAATGGTTCAGACCTCAACAGTAAATGTCAGTGCGGAATAAAGTTCCTCCATACATAAGTGCTTTCTAAACACTAAATATGTCTTTCTTTTGAGATGTACTTTCTAGATAGCTTGGCTTTTACACATGCAGAGCTCTCAGCTAAAAGTGGTTTCTACCATGCATTATATGGTCACTGCTCTGTTTAATCTTCATTATATATTTAAGCAATAACCTACACCTTGGTGTGGCTAATGCTGGATTTGCCCATGGTTGGTGTGGTTTGGTCATGAGGGCAAAGCCTGAGTGGCCAAACAAAGACAACCGTGGGTAAATCCAGCATTACCCATACCCAGAAGTGGGTTATTGCTATTATACAATGACATTATTTAAAGAAAAAAAATACTTACTTTTCTTAAATAATGGCATTGTATAATGTCTCTTTACTGCCCTTCCGCAGCCATCTGGCACTCTGAGGCAGTTCTGATGTGCTGTGCATGCATATGCTTATGCAGTACATCAGAGCTGTGGGTGGAAGCAATGGAGAAAGCAAGATCTCCATTGCTTTTTACAAAGTGTCTTGCTATGTTAAAGGGGTTTAACATAGCGAGACAGCTTTAAATAAAGCAGCGGAGAAAGGAAGATTTCCGTTACTTTTTTTAAAGCTGCCTCGCTATGTTAAACTCCTTTAACATAGCGAGACAGTTTCTAAAAAGCAATGGAGATCTTGCATTCTCCATTGCTGTAAAAAAAAAAAGACATATACTAATGGAAAAAGTCCGGGCGACGGACCTTTTCCATTAGTATAAGTCTGATTTACAACGTGCACGCTGACCAATCAGCGTGCACGTTTTGGAATATTAATGGGGGGTCATTGTATAATTACCAATTTTCTAGGCAAAGAGAGTTCCAATTGCTTTAACACAGAATAATTCACAAATGCAAGACATTATGTCTGGTTCATTTTCTTTAATGTTGTACCACACTATACTCTACATTAGCAGTTTGTTAAGATTCTGTTCCACAGATTATGATGTTACCAGCTTTACATAAAAAAAATTCTAATTTCTTCTATTACTAAAGAACATTCCCCATGTGATTGTTTTCTCTTTATCTAATACTCAGTTCTTTTGAATGCCACAAAGCTTCCCCTGTAGACTTTCATTTATACCTAAGCAGCAGGACTTTTGAACTATTTCAGAAATATTAGCACATCACCCACTATCTAAGATTTAGTTCAGCATACACAAATACTGCTTTACTTTCTTTAAGCACAGCACCCATTCATACTTTGTATTTAATATCAACACTTTCTTGTACTGGTAGATATTTCACACCTTTCCTCAAGTCACAAGCAATTTGAAACTGCTGTCTTCACTGTTTAAATCTCTTCATTTAAGATGCAGCTAACTTTGTTTTCAGCTTGAGAATTCAACACAACTTTACAATGCTCACAAACTTCATATGTCCAGCTTCAGCAATTTCTTTCACCATTTTTGTCTTGAAAATATGCATGTATGTAATTATGTATGTATGTATGTATGTATGCACATATATGTATTCATAAAAAGGGAGAGTTTTTTGCCCCCTGCAAAAATGTGTAGTTTAGTGTTGTGCAGTACATTCGTACTGCTCACAACCAGAAATACAGTTACTGTTCTTACAAGTGTGTGGTGAATGGTATGTTGAATTATGCCGATTCGAATTATTGCCATGTTATTTTATATACTGACTTGATCAGTGCTCCGTGTTTGGTCATGTTTTTTGATGTATTGGACATTTTTTGTTTTGTTCATCTCTCATTTGATAATAAACCAAATATATATATATATATATATATATATATATATATATATATATGTATGGGTCTATATCACTTTATCGAATACTCGCATTGTCGAACCACTATTAATCACACCCACTTTGTAGAAACCTAAATTTATTGAATGACCATTTAATCAAAGATAGGGAAAACAATGGCTGGCCAACCTACCCCATGATAAAACTCTAAAAATTTAAAACCCTCCCAACTGGTGGGCTGTTCCCCCCACAGCCCCCTAAATAAATATACCAATTCCAAGACTGCACTACAGTGGGGAAAATGGCAAATTCCGATGATGGTCAACCATTAATTTTCCCTATGAAAAACTTCGATTAAACGGACATTTGATAAATTTAGGTTTCAACAAAGTGGGTTCAGTTAATAGTGGTTCGATAATGTGAGTATTGGATAAAGTTATATAGACCCATATATATATATATATATATATATATATCTATATATATATATATATATATATATATTTATATATATTTTTATATATATATATATATATATATATATATATATATATATATATATATATATATATATATATATATATATATGTATATATATATATGAAGCAGTTCTGGCTGCATGCATCATTCAGTAGTATCTCTATCTTTTCCTAGTTCTCACTCTTAACATATGGTTAAAGCCACTTCACCTGGCATGCACACCATCCTGAGCTTTTTACAAGTGAGAATAGCTTAACTCTATGATGTCTACAATTACAATCTATTGTTTAAGACCAGTCTTCTTTTGGACTCTTTTGGCTATCATAAATATCTTTGTTGTTTAATTCAGAGCAATCGTTTCAAGTTTAAATGGGACTGACTTTGAACGTGGCATTTTTTTTTCAGAATAAAATATATAGCTTACACTTTAATCCACTGAAGTAAATTTTAACTTCACAATGTCTTGAGATGTTTGTTTGTACTTCCGTGGTGGTGCAGCGGTAGCATTGTTGCCTCATAGCAAGAGGTTCTCCTGTTTGATTCTCGGCTTGTGTTGGGAGTGCCTTCTGTGTGGAGTCTGCATGTCCTCCCCATGGTCGATTGGGCATTCAAAAGACATACATTGAAGGGTGTGCCTTCGTTGAAGGTTGGGCATCAGGCTGGCAACTTGACACCATAAAAACCAACTGCCAATCATTAGCAGACCGGAGTTCTGCTGTGGCGACACCTAACCGGGAAAAGCCGAAGGACAAAACTAAATGTCTTGAGATGTTTAATTTGCATTGCATATTCCTCTGCAGTCATCAATAAATCTTTAATTGTGGCCAGAGCACATAAATGCCATTAGTGCCTTGGCTAAACAGCAATGATTTTGTGTACTTACAGCTAAAATAGCATTTCTAACATTATTCTGTTTTTACAAAGTAAAAGAATAAATTTCATTGCTTGTTTTTTTTTTTTTTGAGCTTGTATTAATAAGAAAGAGAATCTTGAAGAAAATACAAGTCTAAGTTTCTATGAGAAGGAACTCCACCACCTATTTGACAGCCGATGGAGAAAATTTCAAAACTAGGAATAGGAGTCATTCATCATTTCCACTGCTGTTGCTGCTGTATCCCTAAACAAGCAGCCAGCTTCAAGAACATCCGGCTTCTCCTCACTCTTTCACTTTAATGTCTGAGTGGCTGAACCCCAGGTGATAAATCAGCAGTCAGAGTGAAGCTTTCTTCAGTCCTTTCTTACCATCTCGAGAAGAAGCATTTCTCTCAGGCTTCACAGGAACAGCAGTCAGCTAAGAACTTTTTTTCTGGAAGATAAGTCCTTGTTAATGAACTCATCCACTCAGAAATTATTGTCCTTTAAAAAAATACCAATTGATCTGCCTTTTTGACTAAAACACGAATTTCCTCTTTTAAGAAAGCAAGAATTTATTCAAAATATCAGAAGTTTCCTGTCATGATGTCTATTTTTGACTTAGAATGTATATTATGATCTTTGGGGTTAATTTTGTGAAAAGTTGTGTACTGCTTGTACAAACTTTGAATTTTATGAGAAAGAAAATTTACAGAACATCAGGTAGGAAATTATGTCTCGGTGTAATGCTTATGTCCACTTTGTAATAATCTATCTGCCATTTTGATTCTGTCACTGTGTCTGCAAGCATTTGAACAGTTACTGACATGGAATTTCTGTTCTATTTAACTTTTTATAACTTAAGAGAATGTGGAAAGTGTTGTGAGTGTAAGTGGGCTGCTTGTAAAATCTCAGTGACAGCTTACCTTTCAACCGACTCACTTCAGCAATGCTTATAGCTTTTGGCCTTTCTTCCCCAGCAATGATTTTCTCCCACAGTACTTAGAAAGAAAACAATCACTTACCAAGGAGTCCTTACCATTGTTTTATACTCAGTATATACCTCGGTTGATAGTGGGCGAGCATGCACTGGCTATTTGGTTGCTCCACAGACCACTCAAGCACCTCTCCATCATTCGCTGTTGTAGTCCTTTCAGCCAGCATGAACCAGGGATCAGTCACTGTTCTAGTGTTTGATACAGGCATGGTAGTACCATCCTGTTTGAGTTTGGGAGACTTTCTGGTAGATTCTTCCTGGAGTAACCAGGGCAAAAGACCATCAGACCAGGAAGATGTCCTTCTTTACAGCCAGTCCTCTTCTGCTGAAACTCCTACCAAGAAAAAAAAAGTTAAACATTGTTCTGATAAAGTTATTACTTTTAAAAAAGATGTGCTCAAACTCCTTACCTTAGCTAGACGGGCTTTAGCAGCAGTAAATACTGATATGCATAAGCCTTTACAGATGGACATTCCTTGTCAAACTATTCATGAGGGAACAGGGTCTGATGATTCTGATTTTGACAGATTTTGACAGATCTTGGGCTTCTTCTTTAGATTCCTAAGACTAACTCTTGGATTATTAATAAAACTTAAATTCTGAACCTCCTGTGGAGAAATTTTCTTTTAAGCAGACCATTGCAAGGTTGAATGTGGTATTTTTATAGGAAAAATAGATGAGCCCCTGAACTGAAGAATTCAGGATGATATGTTGAATTCTGCCTGTACACATCCTAAACCCAGATGTCAGTTCCTAAATAAGCATATAAGCTGTCTAAGGTACCTCAGACTAATACACTTCTTTTTTCTTGCCTTAGGTCAAACTCAGCTGCCATTTCAATTGCATCTTATACTGGCAAAAACTCCCTTTACCTGATCATAAGGAGAGTGAAATGTTGGACCATACAGTAAGAGAATCTTTTCTTCTTCCCCTTTAGAATTCAGAAATCTGAATTACCAGCCATATATCATAAGATCATGGGATAATAGGAGGTTACTGGGCTAATGGCCATGTGGCCCTTACAAGTTCAGCCAAGAGTTTATCCCCCCAAAAAAAACCTCAGTCAGCACCTGTCACCCCTGTCAATGAGGGACAAACATGGAACCCCTGGGATAAATTTGTGGTTTCCCATCCACTCATCAAGATTGCACTTGAAGAGTGTCAGTGAGGTCCTCTGTTTGACATGTATGGGAAAATCTATTCCAGAGATTGGCAGTGTCTGGGAGACAAACCTGTCTCTCTAGCAGGTTTTGTTGATGTTGCATATTAGATTTAGGCATTTCCAGTGGGTAATGCGTGAGGAGTTAGACTTACAGATATGGAGCATCACTAGTAGTGTAGGGTCCGATATTGCCTTGTAGGTGAGACATAGATAATTTCTAAACACTCTATATGATACCAAGTAGAGTGATAGTGATTTGCGCCTGTCCACATAGGACATGTGTTGGAGGCCATGGATTCTCTTTGTGAGGTATTTCTGTGGCCTTTCATGTTGATGCAGGTATTTGGAGAGGTGCATACAAAATGGGACATTATACTCAATTATTGATCTAATGAGGGAGGAGTGCAGAGAGGTAATAACTTCCTTTTTTCTGGATGCAATCCCTTTACTTATGAGATGAACCAAGTAAAAGGCTTTTCTGACCACTGTCGCTACATGATGGTCGAATGTGAGACTGTTGTCAACCCGAGTACCTAGGTCTCTCACCACAGGTTGTGTGCTCAGGGGGTTGCCGTTGATGTGGTAATCAGTAGGGGCAATGTTTTTGCTGAATGGCATGATAATGGATCTAGGACTATTGAACAAAAGTTGAATAGTCTGAATCCACAATCACCTAACGCACTTTAATGAAACCTTTCAGCAAAAAAAACGCTTTTGTTAAAGTGCATAAAAAAAAAAAAAAAAAAAAAAACAATACATCTACTTTTATGCAGGAAGGCAAGCCCCCCTGCATCCCCCATGTGGGGGGCTGTGCCCCACACCCCCCTACTTTAATATTCTCACTCCAAGATCGCACTACAGTGAGGAAAAGGGAATATTCCCTTATCCGCTCTGCGGTATAATCTCTGCAACAGTCATCCCACCTACGATTCCCTTTAGCTGCAGCCATGCTTCCATGAAAGTGCTTTTTCAGTAAAAAGCACTTTTGCAAAAAGGCTGTTTGTGCTTTGGTGAAAAGTTCCCTCAGGAATCAGTGCCGATCCCATGATAATACATTTGTTTTGCATTTAACTTAAGTCCATGACTTTGGCACCAGTCAGTTGTTGTTTGAGACACTCTTGCAGTACATTAACATAATTTGGGGAGTCAATGACAGCACCCAACTTACAGTCATCCACAAACTCAGTCAACCACAGGCCCTTTGTCTTTGCCTGGACATCTGAGAAGTAGATGTCAAACAGTAGGGGTCCCAGGACAGATCCCTTGGGAATATCACGAGTGGCAGGTCTACTGTCAGAGGTGGAGGTGAATGTTTTGACCCTGTGGGTCCTATCAGTGAGCCAGCTGGTAACCCACCTGATGAGACAGGGATTTACACCAAGTTGTGTTAGCTTTTCAATGATGCCTGAGTGGGGGATTGTGTCAAAGGCCTTGGCCAAGTCAAGATAAGCAGTATGTACTAACTTTCCCTCATCCAGGGCCTTGGTGACAGTCTCAAAGAAGTCAACCAGGTTCAACAGGCAAGATCTGCCCTTGATGAATCTGAATAGGGTGGTGTCAAGTACTTGGAGATTGCCTATGTCTTTGTTTAAGAGATCCATAATAATACACTCCATGGCTTTACAGATCAGACTTATCAAGCTAATGGGGCAGTAGTTTCCTGGGTCAGTAGTGGCACCACCTTTTTGTAAGGGGATGACAATGGCATTTCTCTACTCTGCTGGAATGAAGCCTGTAGATAGGCTGTAGTTGAACAGGTTATTCAATGGTGAAGCTAGTTCTTGCTGGAGATGATGCAGAATACAACCTGGGATACAATCAGGTCCAATAGAAGCTGTATTCTTTGCCTTGGATAGGGCCTTTAACACTTGATCTATGGAGATGTGAGGTGTGAGACAAGTAAAGAGGCCTTTGGGGGGATGGGGGTGAAGTTTGCATTGTACCTATCAGTCAGCAGGTTGGTTAATTCAACAGGATAAGTGTAAGTGGTAGCATTAAGTACTAATTTGAAATAAACTTGGGCTTTGCCATGGAGTTTCCTGATGTAACTGAAGAAGGCTTTGTGGTATCCCTTTGTTTCAGAGGCTAGTTTCAATTCATAATTGACTTTTCAAGTTTTCACTAATGATCTAATTTACTTGTTGAGGCTGAGGAGGGAGTTTTTCCAATTTGGAATGTTTTCCTTTTTACCCTTGAACAACAGTTTCTTCCTTTTGTTGTAAAGCATGTTGCTAAAGGATGTACACCAGACAGGTTTGTGTTTCCTGGAGGAGCAGGTTTTAGTTCTTTTGGGTATGGCTGAGCCTATGCAGTTGTACAGGTGCTTGTATACTGCTTTGGCATACTGTTCAGCATAGTTGTCTGTATCCTCTGGGAGGGGGTGTTAAGCTACTGATACCCTCCCTTAGAAGGTTATAGTCAGCTTTTGAGAAGTTCTTTTAGCCTGGTTACAGTTGTGGGGGGAGGGGGTGGATGGGATAGACACTTCCAATGAGACAGACTGATGATCTGATTTCACCAGGGAGGAACATACTGTGGGAGTGGTGCAGTGATCACCCATGTTGGTGAAAACCAAGTCCAGTATGTTATCTCCCCTTGTGGAGGATGAGAAGAGCTGGTCTAGAGCATTAGAACTGATGAAGTCAAGGAATCATCGGGTAAGTGCATTAGTGCAGGAATAATTCACCCAGTCTATGGTGGGGTAGTCAAAGTCACTAAGGATCAGGGGGTCAGGTGGTACCTTGTTGAAGTCAAGTAGGTCCAGGTAGGAGGAGTGGGAGTCCTGAGCCATGGAGAGGTGTCTATAACTGGCTATAACTTGGAGTGTGTCTTCCCAACTGTCAGTTGCACCTGGAGTAATTCCAGTGCATCATGCTGGCAAACCAGTCTGGAGGTGTGCCTGCCTTAAATGAAGATGAAGACTCCACCACCCTAAGTCTTTCCCACCTCATTTGGGGTCAGAAAGTGAGGAATGAGCTATAGCCTGGTAAGACAGGGGTGCTTTCTGCAGCCCTGAACCATGTTTCCATGACTGCATAGACATTGGCATTTTCCAGTGTGAGGAGAGCCTCCAGTGAGTGCATTTTCAGGTTAAGACTCCTAGCATTAAGCAACATGACCTTCAATTTGCTTTTTGACAGATCTTTTATATTAGAAGATTTGTCTTTGGGACATAGCCTAAAAAATGCACAATGGGGGATCAAGAGCCTTGGCCCGGATATGAAACCCCAGCGGTGACAGGTGGAGGATATCTCTGGCAAAGCATCGAGGCTGTCAACCATGTCATCCCAGGCAGACAGATACTGGATCCCCACTGGAAAGACACCAGAAACTAAGCCAGTTGTTGAAGTCAATTATTTTTTGTTGGTATTTTTTGGTGAAGGTAGGATGCTGCTTAGGGCTACTCTGAGAGCTAAATCATGTCTTTCTTCATATAGTCTAGGGAGGTACATCTCAAGTCATTCACACCAACATGGACAATGACAGAGCCATACTTGTACCTGTTGTGGAGAGACAGGTGCGTGCATGATGTGGCGGATTCTGGCACCTGACAGACAACTGACCGTGACCTTCTCCATGTCAAGTCTGGTAAGGGGGACATCAGTGTGTCTCACAATTGAGTCACTAATGGCTAGTATGTTTGGTTTATTGTTATGCCTCACGGGCTGTGTTTTTGAGATACTGGTATGTTGTCTGTTGTTTAGGTAAGTTTTTCTTGAGGTCCTCTGCATAGGTGTGTGTGTATTGTGCTTGGCTGTGTGATGTGTGTGGTGTGGTGTTTGTGCTGGAAATCTCCTCTTTGTGAGGAGTACTGACTGTGACAACAGAGACCATGGATACATGGTTATTGATATAGATGCATTTCTCACAAGTAGAAGAATTATGTGCTAGGAGAAGAGGGCTGTCAGTGAGCATGTAGCAGTTGCTACACTGTCTTAGTATGTTCATGTCCACCAGGTCGGCAGGAGAAACTGATGGGAATTGTCCATACATAGTGTTCTGAATACTTAGTAGATATAAAACACAAGTGAACCAGAACAAAATGGCTGCTGCAGTCACACTTTCCAAAAAATAATCACCAGTCCAAAGTTAAAAGGAGAACTTCTTCTTTATTCCACAAAACGAAAAATAACGAAATGAGCGCTTTCACGTATGCACCATACGCTTCATCAGATTTCACTATACATTAAAGCAGCTCAGTTTATATAGTATTATTAATCTTTCAATTAATGCAATTACTTTGCTAATTAATGACACTCCTATCTTTCCCTAAATAGTATAGCTGATTCTTAAAGCCATATTAAATGCATTCTGATTCAGTATACCAGTTTTTAACTATTCATTTTCATCACATCTAAAGATTTTTTATATATATACAGAATACAATTCATATATAGATGTAAGCCCAGATGCAGTGTCATACTTAATACAGCTAAGTAAAATAAACTTAAATAAAATAAAATAAAATACTAAAATAGAACAACTGAAAAAAATATAAAATAAGATAAGAAGGAAATAAAACAATTTAACAAAAGTAGCATATCAATTGATCTTATTGAATTTCCTTTCGTGGAAAAACCACATACCAAGCTGGTAACCTCTACTTTCTGACATTTTGACATTTCTTACTTTATATCTTATGTATTGTATATAGCAAGCATCTATATATTAGCCCATATATAAATGAATGAATATGTAAATAAATAGATAAATAAATAAATAAATAAATAAATATATAAATATATATAGCTGTATACATAAACAAATATATTGTTTTGTTAAAGTGCTTAGTGCTATATATCATTTCTTATAATTATTGCAAACAAGCCCTTCAAATGATATATATAAAAATATATCTTATATTGTATAAATCCAACAGACTGTATCCAATGACACATCTGTTTAAACAATAAATCATCACAAACAAACCCTTAACATTTATGTAAATAAAGGGTATCTTATATTTTGTGAACCTATCAGACTGTGCCGAATGGCACATCTGAATACGCATAATATATCCGTTGATACGAAAACTCAGCTGCACAAAGATAATTAATTAATTAATTAATTGCAACTAGCCCTATAAATATATATGTATATACATATTAAATATTAAATATTAAATATTAAAAACATGATCTTATATAAATATATATGAGCATAAATATATATGTATAGATGTAAATAAATAAATATGTTAAACTTCTTGAGCCTGTGATGCTGCAGTGTAATTAATCAATTAAACAATCATAACAGAGAACCAAAGATGAAACATCAATCAATGTACATGTATATAAATATATATATGTATCATCTCATGCAACCTAAGATAGGCAATATACATATATTAACCCTATCGAGCCTTTACTACCTGGTCTTATCTTAACATAGGTTTCATGGGGACATATTGATTCAAACCAGGCGGATGATGTGCTGTCATCCTTAAGATCCAGTGTAGTTCCCTTTGTTCAAGGATATTCACTGTTTCTCCCCCATTTCTATCTTTTTCAATTATTTGTAATATCCTATTTAATAATATTTTTTTGTTCTGAATACTTGGTGGACTTACGGAGAGAGGGTTTTGATAAGGGTATGTCCACAAGAGTGTATACCACAAAAACCTTCTTAAATGTAAAGTAATTGGCCTGAAGCACAAGTACTAAAACCAAAATGAAGATGCTTAGAATAGCAGAAAATTTAATCAGGCTACTAACAAGCAGTAATAAATGCAGAATAAAAGCACTTGAATTCTTAACAGCATATGGCAAAGCAAATAAGATAATAAAGTAGGTAGAACAAAGTTACATTAAGAGCAGCTGAATAAAGTGTAAAAATCATTTTTTGTTAAGTGGAGAGGGGGGAAACAGAAGATAATACAAGATTAAGAGACTAAGAGGGTTGACCTTCACAAATATCTCTCTGTACAATGTAGACAGGGCTGATGAAATTGGACTGGTAGGAGTGTCCGAAATTAAAGAAGCAAGGGGGAATCCTTCTCAAATGATCTCACTCTACTCAGTTGAGTTAGAAAATGAGATGGGTCTGGGAGGAGTGTCCAAACACAAACTTACAGCAGGGGCAGGTAATTCTAAAGCCACCAAGTTTAAGAATACAATAACATTTGGGTGGAAGGGTGAGAAAAAACAAACTGCAGAGAAAGAGGCCACCACTATTCAATTAATATTCAGTTAAATAAACAAATAAATGCAGCACAGTTTTGTTAATTGTCACTGAAACAGAACAAGTGCAAAAAAGTATACTTATATCAGCTTTGTATGTCCAGATGGTTGTAGAAGTCAAGAGTCAGCTAAACAGCTCTGCTACTGAGCACAAATACACAGAAATATAACTATACTAGTAGTATAAAACAAAGGATAGACCCCAGGCTATCAGATAAACATAAAGCTTCACAGAAAGTAAAACAGCCCCATTGTGAAACGGGCTGGCTTGCAGCCCCAGTGCTGAAGCAGCCCTGAGAAACAAACTGCAGAGAGAGAGAGAAGAGAGACCACGCTTATTCAATTAATATTCAATTAAATCAATAAATAAATGCAATATAGTTTTGTTAACTATCACTGAAACAGAACAAGTGCAAAAAAAGTATACTTATATCAGCTTTGTATGTCCAGATGGTTGTAGAAGTCAAAGCCAGCTAAACTCCTCTGCTACTGAGCACAAATATGTGGAATATGTGGAAAGTACTAGGCATATATGTCATACAGACAGTCTGAGGGAATTGACTTTAACTTTTCCTGCAGAAGAAAGCTCTTTTCAGTACCAAACTGTTTTAACCTTTTCTCAGGTTTGGAGGATGTGTATAGTTGTGCAGATACTGTGTCTAGGGCCGCTGCTGTTGCTGCTACAGTGCTAAGAAGATATGCTTGGGTACGTAACAAAACATTTGCTGGTAAGGTTAAGTCTGAAATCTTGGATTCACTTAAGATAAGGATGTGTAGTTTGGCTCTTCTGGTACTCAGGTTCTCAAGCAATATGATGTAAGAGGGAAATTAATATAGGAAGTTTCTACAATATTTTGTGTCTCGTGATACAAATCTTATAGGCCTTCCTCTTACCCAGAAAAAGTCAAGGGTAACTGCAATAAAAACATGGGTCTTTTCAGAAAAAGGGACAACTCAACAGTACAGAATGACTATGCCAACATTGATTACCCTCTTCCATCTCCCCAACCATTATTTCTGTAAACTTTTCTCCAAAATTGGCCCTCAACATTCCCTTTTGAAAAAAGATTGTTTCAGACTCCTGGGTCTTAAAGTGGTGCTGGAGGGTGATAGATGGCACTGAATACAGAAAATTCCTTTCAGGCAAATACCTCCTCTCTTCAAACCAAAGAGAATGTTTTCCTCATGTTCTTCAGTTTTTATTCACCCAAGGAATCACACAACCAGTGCTTTTAAGTCAAAGGGGCAAAGGCTTCTATTGCTGAATGTTTCTGATACCAAAGAAAGGAACCTCATTGAGTACTAGATCTTTAATTTCAAAATCTCTGCATGAAGGTTGCAAAGTTCAAGATGTTGACCTTTCAGAACATGTTATCAAGTATTCTTCACATTTACTGGGTAACTCTAGACCTAAACAATGTACTGGACAGATAGATGGATTCAGGATAATTTTATAGGTAGTAAGAAGCTGTGTATATGTTAGTTGATGGGGTAGTTCTAACCAAATTAGGCTTTTTAGTGCTATATAGTGGTGCATTGCGAAAGAGGTATTTGTTGCAAATTCAGCAACTTTAATATCTTGAAGGCACTTATTTCATGTATACATGCATCAGATACTAAAGGAGGCAGTAAAGACTGTTTCTAGAAAATTCTATGTTTGTAAATGGAAGCAATTTTCTAATTGGTGCATAGCCAATAACCAGGGGCCCATCAGGGATTTTGTACCATTGATGCTCAAATAATACTTTCTTCTGGTTTTGTTTATTCCTCTAAAAAGGTTCATCTTGTGGCAATATCAGCATGCCTGCCCATGGATTCTCTTCTTTCTTCTCTAGTTATTGTCAAACAGTTTCTGAAAGGAGCTTTACACTTGTGACCTCCTCTTAAACAGGATGTTCCTCCTTGGGATCTCATCCATATGCTGGAGAAATTAAATATGTCACCTACTGAATCTGCCCATCAAGCTAATTTAAGGTTATTAACTTGGAAAACTGTACTCATCATTGCTCTGATATCTGAAGGAAGAGTATCTAAGTTGCATGCTCTCACGATGAGTGAACCCTATCTGATTTTTCATCCGGATAGGGTGCCTTTAAGAATATCTCCCCTCATTCATTCAAAAAAGTGGATTCAGATCTTTCTTTGAATCAAGGAGTCAGTCTCACTGCTTTCTACCCAGAACCTAAAAATCAGGGATATGTGTAGGCAGCTCATGTGCTATTATGACAGAGCCCTTCAGAAAAGCTGATCAGCAATTAATTTCTTATCAAGGCTCAAGAACTGGGTATTGATTAAGAAGACAGTTTCCATGTGGTTATTATGAGCTATTTTTTTTTTTTTTTTTTTTATAGCCACCATGGCAAATTCATTCCAGGCAGTATCAAGGTACATTCCATTAGTACCTTATCTTCTTTGATGGCATCTGAAAAGTGTAGCATTCAGCAGTGGTGACATAATCCTCTGTATATACTTTTACAAAGCATCATGAACTGGATTTCTTTTCTACATCCAGGTTAAACTTTGCTACAGCCATTCTGCAGGGGTACTCACATCCATATATGTCCTCATCCCAGGATGTATAAGCTTTGGTATTCAACCCATAAAGACTAAGGGCTATTGCAGCAGTGGGAGTGATGACCATAGTACAGTTGTGTAAGTTGCACTAAATCATAACAGTAGATATTCAAATTCCTCCTTGCTACACTAGCCACATCCACCCTTCATCCCTCTACTCTTCTATATAGTTATAATTGTAATATAATGTAGAGTTGTGATTGTTTTTACTTTATATGTTTTATTGCCTCTGTTAGATGTCCTGAAGAAATTTTCACTCTGACTGTTGATTTCCCTTCTAGGGAATAGCCAATCAGCAGTCAGAGTAAAGGAGTGGCAGTTGGAACCAGAGATTTTTTAAACTGGCCAGTTGTTGTTTCCTCGGGGGGAAACAACCCATATAACATAAGACTACTGAAACAGTGAGGAATTCAAACATCTGTTGCTAACGGGCGAGTCCAACTTACACAACTGCAGTTTCTAACCTCAATCCCTATTTGAAATATTTTGTTAGTTCTAAACTATACAAGGAAAACACAATAAAACTGCAGTTAACTTTTTCTTTACCTGGTTTATACAAGGAAAATACTTTTTTAAATGTATTTATTTATTGTTCATGCTTGCTTCCTCTTTATAGGGTTACAGGACCATAGGAGGTTACTAGGCTAATGGTCCTGGGGCCCTTAACAGCCTAGCCAAGTGCAGCCTTGTTCCCCAGAACATCAAGCTATTAAGTGGAACTAAATCAACCACTACTGCTCTTGTCCAAGAGGGACAAAGATGAAACTCCCAGGGTGAATTTGTGGTTTCCCATCCAGTAATCCAAATTACACTTATATAGGGTCAGTGAGGGTCTCTGCTTCACTTGAATTGTAAGTCTGTTCCAGTGGAAAGGTACAGTGACAGTGATTTCAGTGTGTCAAGGTATGACATATGCTGATGACTCTGAATTTTCTTTGGAAGAACCCTTTAAGGTATTTCCAGTTGCTGCAGGTGCCTGGTAAGGTACACACCAAATGTAGTATTGTACTCTGTTATTGGTCTGATGAATGAGGAGTACAGGGAGGTTATAACCTCTTTTGTTCTCTAGATGCAATGCCCTTACTTATGAGGTGGGCAACATAGAAAGCCTTTCTTACCACTGTGGAGACTTGGTGGTCAATGGAAAGGTTGCTGTCAACCTGTGTGCCCAACTCTCTCACCACTGATTGCATGCTGAGGGTGCTGTTATTAATGTGGTAATCTGCAGGGATGTTGCCCTTGCTGAAGGAGATGATAATGCATTTTTTTGCATTGAGTTTTAGCCCTTGACTTTAGCACCAGTCGGTTGTCTGTATAAGTCCCTCTTTTAGGATGTTGACATCATTTGGGGACCTGATGACTGCACCCGGTTTTCAATCATCAGCAAACTTTGTCAGCCATAGGCTTTTTGTTTTAACCTGTACATCTGAGAAGTAAATTCCAAACAATAGGGGCCCAAACACTGATCCCTGTGGAACAACATTGGTTACAGGTCTGCTGGTGGAGGTAGAATCACCTATTTTGACTGTGTGCATTCTATCTGTGAGCCATTTTGCAACCCACCTGCCAATATATGGGTTGATCTCCAGCTGGGTGAGTTTATCAATGATGCCTGAGTGGAGAATTGTGTCAAAGGCATTGGCCAGGTTCAGGTAGGCCGTATGCATGGATTTGCTTTTGTCCAGGGTTTTGGTGACTGTCTCAAGGAAGTCCACCGAGTTCAAAAGGCAATATCTCCCTTTAACGAAGCCAAACTGGTTGGGTTGAGCATTTGGAGTTCTCCTGTATCTTTGTTGATAAGGTCCGTGATTATTCTTTCCATAGCCTTGCAGATTAGGCTGGTCAGGCTTATGAGTCTATAGTTCTCAGGGTCTGTGGAGGCACCTCCTTTATGTAACAGGATGAATGTTGCTGTTTTCCATTCAGCAAGTGCAAAACCAGTGCTTTGACTGAGGTTAAAAACAGTACCCAGTGGTGCAGCTAGTTCCTGTTTTAATCCATTTAGAATGCAGTCTGGGGTATTGTCAGTTCTCACAGATGCTGTGTTTTTGGCTTTGGAGACAGCTTTTATGAACTGCTCCTTGGATATACTAGGTGGAGGGCAGGTGGTAGGGATGCTTTGGGGGTTATGTGGTGGGGACAGGGGTAGAAGTTTTCACTGAACCTGTCAACTACTAGCTTGGCTATTTCTGTGGGTTCAGTATATCTGGTACCATTAACAACCAGTTTTGCACATATCTGGGTTTTTTCTTTTAAGGTTTTTGACATATCTAAAGAAGGCCTTATGACTATCCTTAGTGAATGAGGCTAATTTGGATTCATAGTTAGTTTTAGAATGGCTTATGAGGTGTCTTAATTGCTTGTTTAAGCTGAGGAGGGATTGCTTCCAGTTCAGAGACTGTTCCTACCTGCTCTTGGACAGCAATTTGATTCTCTTATTGCATAGCCTGTGAATGGTGGATGTCCAACAGACAGGCGTGTTCTTTATTGAGGATCTTGTTTTGATCCAATCAGGTACAGCTGAGTCAATACATTTGTATAGATGCTTAGATAAGGCATTGGTGTAAGTCTCAGTATAGGTGGACATGCCATCATTAAGGGCAGGGGCTTTGAAGCTATTAATGACATCATGTATTAGGTTGTAATTGGCTTTGGAGAGGTTTTTTAGTCTAGTTGCTTCTAATGGTGGGCAGATGTTATTGTTACTTCTAATGAGAATGATTTATGATCAGACCTCAATAGGGAAGGCTGCACACATGGAGTGGTACAACAATCACCCATGTTAGTAAGCACCATATCCAAAATGTTTGAGCCCCTTGTGAGGGTCACAACCAAGTGGTCTAGGGAATTGGAGCTGATGAAGTCCAAAAACCTTTGGGCAAGTGTGTTAGCACAAGTATAATTTACCCAATATATAGATAAGTAGTTAAAATTACCTAAAACCAGGGGATTTGGTTGTATCTTGAGCAATTCAAGTAGATCCAAGTATGCAGTGTGAGTATCCTAATTTTATGAGGGGGTCCTATAACTGGCTATAACTTCGAGAGGGGTCTTACCTACAGTCAGTTGGACCTGGACTAATTCAAGTTAATTGTTTTGATTAACCAATATAGAGATGTATTTATCTTGGATGAATATTGATAATCCACCTCATTTAGTTCTTGCACTTTCAGTTTGTGGTCTGAATGTGTGGAAGGCATTATAATCTGCTGTGGACAGGGTGCATTTCATGGCCTTAAACCAAGTCTCTGTGACTGCATAGATGTCATCAGCTTCTTCTAAGGTGAGGGCTCCTTCCGGTGAATGCAGTTTTAGGTTTAAACTCCTAGCATTTAGCAGCATAACCTTGAGGTTGCTTTTTGAAGATATTTTTACGTTGGGAATTTCATTGTTGTGACATTGCCTAAAAAAGACTTTTGGGGAGGGAAAAGCCTTGGCCAGTAACCAAAATCCCAGAGATGACAGAAGAAGGCCATCTCTGGCAAAGCAGCATGGTCTATCTACCATGTCATCCCAGGCAGACAGGTACTGGATCTCCTTAGAATGGCAGCAGAAACTATGCCAATTGTTGAAGTCAATCATTTTTTGTTTATATTGTGGTATGTTAGGTGACAGTAGTATGCTGCTGAAGGCTAGGGACATATCTGCCTGAGACACATATTCAAAGAGCTCAGTCATGTCTATTCTCATATAGTCCAGTGAGGTATATCAAAGTCATTCACAGCAACATGAACTATGATAGAGTCATAATGGTAGTTGCTGTGGAGAGACTTCAGTACCTGTGTGATCTGGTAGATCCTGACAGCAAACAGACAGCTGACCATAATCTTCTCCTTGTCCATCCTAGTGAGTGGGACATCTATATGTCTCAATATAGAGTTGCATATGACCAAAAAATTTGGTTTAGATGTGATTTACCTTAGGGGCTTGTTTGGTGAGACACTTATGCTTGTGGTTTTATGTGTACTGAGTGTTGTAGGTACTGTATTAAGTGTAGCATGTTTGTGTTTTGGAGCTTTCTGGTGTTTAGGTAAATTTCTGGTGAGTACCTCCATGTTTGATGATGGTTTATGTGCTGAGAGCATGGTTTGTGCAGTTGGTGTAGTATGTGGGCTGACAACCTGTTCAGTGTCACCGTTCTGTGAAAGAGAGAGCAAGGATTCCAAATAATTAGTGTATATGCATCTCTCACAAATTGAGCTGGAGTGGTTTAGCAGTAGTGGGTTGTCCATGTACATGAGGCAGTTGCTACACTGCATCAGGATAGCCAAATCATTCAGGCTGCCAGGAGAAATGGAGGAGAACTGACCATCCATAATACTAGGTGTAAATTTACTTATTTTAATGAGGAAGGATGTGGTTTAACTGGGGGCTTAATGCTGGGTCTATACTACTGGGACTCACAAGGGGTATAAGACTATTAGAAGATTTAAGTTAAAGTGGCAAATGCTGTAGAAAGCCCAGCTGAGTTGCTCTCCAAGTAGCTAAGTCTAATTTAAGAGATTCTTCAGTTAGAGCATGGGCAGCTTCTAAGGAAAAATAAATCTACTTTAGTTTTTTCATCTATAACTGCCTGCGGTTACCTCCACTGCTCTGTTCTGCATGAAGGTTCACTATGCGCAGATGCCTCGGATTGCTCAGATGAAGATAGTAGAACAGTGGCTGGTTGCCAAACTGTGAATCTGTTTTAAAACAGGTGCAAACCCACGCAAACCTAGGGTTTATGTAGCAACTGTGAAAACCTGTGAAAACAAGTTAAGCAATTTTCAAACAAACTGGCCAATTGAAATGCTCAATACTGAGCCTTATTCCAACAATCTCCATCTTAGATGGGTCCTTTGATGCACTCTTCTGCCACAAGGGTGCAGGGTGCCTTTTTAATGTAAGATGGATGGTTTTAGTGCTCAGATAATGCCAAACAGTCTAGATACAGCAAATCTGAATCTAGCCTATGCTATAAAATACACAAGTACTAGAAAGTGCAAAGTGCAGGAAAAACAATCACAGACAGCTAACAGTTGAAACAGTGAAACAGAAAAATAGTTAAAAGTGGGTGGCAATTCAGTAATACACAGTTTAAAAGTACAGTACAGTGAATAAAAATGTTTATTTTTCTGTAGATTTCAAAGGATGTCTTAGATTTCATTTGGATTCACTCCAGAGAACAGAGAGAGCACACCAATCCTAGAGTAGCTTCTGTGAACTGAGCCTCTTCTCCACCCTGAAATAAACATTTTCTCTGAATTTAGTGATGTGTCTCAGGCAGATATGTCCCTAGCCTTAAGCAGCTGTTGCCTCAATACAAACAGAAAATGATTGACTTCAATAATTGGCTTAGTTTCTGGTGTCATTCTAAGGGGATCCAGTATCTGTCAACCTGGGATGACATGATTGACAGACCTCAATGCTTTGCTAGAGATGGTCTTCATCTGTCACCCCTGGGATTTCAGCTACTGTCTAGGGCTCTTGCTAACCACATATTGCCTTTTTTAGGCAGTGCCTCAAGGACAAAATTCCCGATGTAAAAACTCCATCTAAAAACCTCAAGGTTATGCTGCTAAATGCTAGGAGTCTTAACACAAAACTGCACTCAGTGGAAGCAGTCCTCACCTTGGAAGATGCAGACATCTATGCTGTCATGGAGACCTGGTTCAAGGCTATGGAGAGCACCCCAACCATACCAGGTCACACCTCTTTCCACATGCTCAGACCACAAACTGAAGGCATGAAAACTAAAGGAGGTGATGTAGCAATTTTCATTAAAGATAAATACACCTCCAGACTGGTCAAACATCATGATTCCCTGGAGATACTTCAGGTGCAAGTAACTGTTGAAAAGACACCTATTCAAGTCATTGTCAGCTACAGGACCCCCTCCATGAATTAGGACACCTACACTGCATATTTGGATCTACATGCATCTATCAAGATACATCCATGCTCAAACTCACTTCCCCAAAGGATCCTTGAATTTTTTAAATCCAATGCTCTGGACCAGCTGGTTGACACCCCCATAAGGAGTGCCAACATCCTGGATCCGGTGCTTACCAGTATGGGGGGGGCACTGTAGCACCCCCACTGAGAGGTCTTCCTTGGTGAGATCTGACCACAAATCAGTCTCATTTGAAGTAGCTATCACACCTGCCCCCCCCCCCCCCCCAACAACAACTAAACTAAAAAGTTTTTCCAAAACAGATTATAACTTCTTATGGGATGGTATAAATAGCTTCCCTGCACCTTTGCCCTCAGATGGAACTGACAACTTTGGCGAGTTCTACACCAATGCTTTATACAAATACTTGTATAACTGCATCAACTCAGTCATATCTGATAGGATCAAAAAAGCTCCTCAAGGAAGAGAAAACCTGTTTGGTGGACAACTGTCATTAACAGGCTTTACAATAAGAGGAAGAAATTGCTATCTAAGAGTAAGAGGGAGTGGGCCCTAAACTGGAAACAGCCCCACATTAGCTTAAACAAGCAAATAAGACTTCTTGTAAAGTCCTCCAAAGCAAACTATGAATCCAAATTAGCTTCCTCAACTAAAGAAAACTATAAGGCATACCACATGCTACAGGTCCAAAGCAAACTAAAGGCATTTTTAGTTACATCCATAACCTAAAAGGAAAGGCTCAGATTTGTGCCGAACTTGTAGCTAATGACACCGCATATACTGAGCTTGTGGCATAGCTAACCTGTTGGCCGACAGGTTCTGTTAAAACTTCACTCCCATGTACCCTGCCACACATACCCCATGACATCCCTGCCACCTGTCCCCTGCCTTGTATCTCTAAAGAGACGCCCTCTCTAAGGCCAGGAACACAGTATCTATGGGACCTGATAACATACCAGGCTGCTTCCTACATCAGTTCCAACAAGAATTAGAAACACCATTGGGTATTCTTTTCAGTCATAGTCTAAGCACTGGCTTCATCCCAGCTGAATGGAAAATGGCCACCATTATTCCCTTGCACAAAGGTGATGCTTCCACTGACCCAGAAACTATAGACCTATTAGCCTGACTAGCCTTATCTGCAAGGTCTTGGAGTGTATCTTCATGGACCTTATCAACAAAGATATAGTTAATCTCCAAACACTTGACGCTACTCAATTTGGATTTTTCAGAGGGAGATCATTCCTGTTAAACCTGGTGGACTTCTTTGAGACAGTCACCAAGGCCCTGGACGAGGGGAAATCTGTGCATACAGCCTACCTAGACTTAGCCAAGGCATTTGACACTATCTCCCACTTAGGCATCATTGCTAAACTCACCCAGCCAGATATCAACCTTTATATCATTAGATGTGTGGCTAACTGGCTCACTGATGAAACCTATATAGTCAAAATAGGGGAATCCACCTCCAACAGCAGACCTGTAACCAGTGGTGCTCCACAGGGATCAGTCCTGGGAACTCTACTTCTTGGAATCTATTTATATGAAGTACAAGGCAAAACTAATGGTCTGTAACTGATTAAGTTTGCTAATGACTTCAAACTGGGACGGGTCAAAGAATCTCCAAATGATGTCAACATTCTACAAGAGGGTCTTATACAAACAAATGATTGGTTACAAAGTCATGGCCTTAAACTCAATGAAAAAAATGTATTATTATCCCTTTTGGTAAAGGCAATGTTCCTGCTAAATACCACATCAATAGCAACACCTTAAGCACACAGTCAGTGGTGACAGACCTGCGCACACAGGTTGACAGCAACCTCACCTTTGACCTCCATGTCTCCACAGTGGTAAGAGGGGCATTCTATATTGCTCATCTGATATGTAAGGGCATTGCCTCCAAATAAAAGAAGTTATAATCTCCTGTACTTTTCCCTCATCAGGCCCCTTTTGGCATGTACCTTTAAAAACACCTGCAGCAATTGGAGAGAGCACAAAGGTTCCTCTTAAGGAAAAGTCCAGGTCTTCAGCATCTGTCCAATGTGGATCATCTGAAATTGCTCTCACTTTATTCTGTCTCATACAGTCTACTCAGAGGTGATCTCTACCTTGTATACAAGGCAATCTCTGACCGTACTTTATTGGAAATGCTGCATCTCTGTAAGTCAAATGGTACACAGGTTACTCATTTTAAAGACCTTAACTGAGAGGCTGGTATAAGGGTTAAGATGCTTACCTTAAAGATACAAGGTACAGGGTTTGATTCTCACATGGAGTAATTGGCTAGGCTTAAAATAGTCCTCAAGGGCAGTTAGCCTAGTACTAACCTATGAACCTGGTATGTGACATTAATAAAACCTGCTTGAGGGAAAGATTTGTCTCCCAGAGTTTACCACTCCTTTGGAACAGACTCCCAGTTTATGTCGAACAGAGCAGCACATTGGTCTTCTACAAATGCAGTCTGGACTATTGGATGGTTAACTCTAAATTCACCACGGGAATTCTACCTGTGTTCCTTTTGGACAAGGGCAGTAGATGCTGAACCTAGAAAAATGGGTGGAACTTGGCTAAGCTTGTAAGGGCCCTAGGGCCATTAGCCTAGTACTTTTCTATGATCTTGTGATCCTATGATGTTGTGAAACCAGCTAGTATTACTATGAAGAAATTCAAGAGGGTTCTCTTCTAGAACATGCCTCTTTTAATGTGATATTACAAATAATTTCATCTCAGTTTGGATGGCCTGATTGTGATGTTTTGAACAGGAGTACCCACACGAAGTGTTAACTGGTATAAATGTCTTTTACCAGATATCATGCAGGGTGATGTGTCAACTGCAAAATATGTTTTTTTTTTTAATGATGGTGTCTTTCCGCAATTATCACAACTTCATGATGGCGTTTAGTAAACAATATAGATTTCAAACTCATAGTCCTTAAAGAGTAACTTGAGCAGTGCTGCTACCGCACCTAAAGGGCACCTTCAGCTAAACGTCAAGTTTCTGTCATCAAAAAGAGATTTTCCTTCATTTTAAAACAACCTAAAGACTATTCCATATAAGGGAAATATAGTTAAAGTAATACTCTCACTGATTTCTGCCTGAAGCTATTCTTTCAGTAGTTTTCATGCCAGTTTGATATTTGAGAATTTTCCTATTAACAAAGACATCACTGATGATCAGGTTTCATTTTGTTAATGCTGATTCAGTTGCATAAAACTAAAGGTTACCTTTTACAACAAAACATATATTCAGCTTCAGCAATATTTCAGAGATCAAGATATCATAAGACATAGTCATCCACAAAGAGAGTGTTCGTCTCATGAGTCAAGTGTCAAAAGAACTGTCGGTCCTCTTTCCACAGCTATTACAAAAAAGCCCCTTAGATGCTTTTCCTTGCCGATAACTCAAATCTGTAGTATAGGACTTCATTTTCTTTGACTCTGCAGATTTTCTTTCCCCAGACAAATGATTTGTGAATTACAGATGAAGAATAGCCATATCCCTTCATGTGGCAAAATGTCTCTACTGTTTTGAAGACAGGTGGTCTAAAAAGTTGTCACAGTTTGAAGGGTCCCCTGGCCCTTCCTAAATTAGTAAGAGCTTATTGCTTCTGGGAAATCCCCTGGTCCATCCTAAATGAGTAAGAATTTATTAGTTCTGGGAAAAAGTTCTGCAAAACTTATTTTGTACAACATGCTGTTCAAGGTGAAGCATAAAAGTTATTATACCATGACCCCCCCCAAAAAGTGCACGTTGATTGGCCAGCGTGCACATTGTAAATCGAGTTATACTAATGGAAAAAGGTCCAGTCGCCCGGACTTTTTTCCATTAGTATAACTCTACTTTTAAAACACTGTCTCACTATGTTAAATGGGTTTAACATAGCGAGACAGTTTTAAAATAAGCAACGGACATCTTCGTTGCTTATTTTAAAACTGTCTCGCTATGTTAAACCCATTTAACATAGCTAAAAATAAAAAGCAACGGAGATCTTGCTTTCTCCATTGCTTTTGCTCACAGCTCTGATGTACTGCACAAGCGCAGTACATCAGAACTGCCGCTGATGCCAGACATCTGCAGAAGGGCAGTAAACAGGCATTATACTATGCCATTATTTAAGAAAAGTAATAGTTTCTTTTCTTAAATAATGTCATGGTATAATAGCAATAACCACTTCTGGGTGGGTAATGCTGTATTTACCCACGGTTGGCTTTGTTTGGTCGCCCTCGGGACCAAACCACGCCAACCGTGGGTAAATCCAGCATTACCCACACCCAGGCGTGGGTTATTGCTATATTATCTACTTGCAATACACAGGTCATTTGATTCTTTCTCGTCCCTGTGAAAGGGAGTCATTTAAGACCAGTTGTCCACTAAAGTGAGTCATAAAACACATCAGATTGACTGTGTGACCTTTTATTATATAATGTCAAGGAGAACCAATAGTGATGCCATAAATAATTCATATGCAACATATCAATAAATCCATCAAACCATCACCTTAAGCTGGTTGGCGTAAACCCACCATTACCAGCTGCCACTTCAGAGAAAATCAGGTGCATATTCCTCTCTACCTCAGACCTGGTGACAAACCCTTTTAACACATACCCCTTGAGGCCACTGGTCAAATCTGGGTCTGACTTGAGGACAACCAAGGCCGCTGAACAGAAAAAGGGTGTAACACAAGGGGAGAGAAGCTGTAAGGCTGCCAGCTGACCCTGCACAGTGAGTTGGGAGGGAAGGTTGACATGCCTGTTGATGGATTCTGGCAGGCAGGAACAGAATGATGGATTCTGGCAGGCAGGAACAGAAGTACTCCCTTAAATAGGGAGTGTGCACCTGCACCCACACCTCAGTGATGGTTCGTAGCTCACGGACAATGAGCAGTTACAGAGGTAAGTCATCGCTGTCCACTAAGCCAAGTCATAAAACACACCAGATTGACTTTGCAACCTTTTATTATGTAACAGTCAAGGACAATCAATAGTGATGCCATAAATAATTCATATGCAGCATATCAACAAATACCATCAAACCATCACCTCAAGCTGGCTGGTGTAAACCCACCTGTTCTGGTTGCCACTTCAGAGAAAACCAGGTGCATATTCCTAGCTACCTCGGACCTGTTTGCAAACACATTTAACTCATACTTACAAACCACAAACCCCTTGATGTGGCCACTGATCAAATCTGGGTCCAACCTGAAGAGAGCTGAGGCTGCTGAACAAGAAGAAGGGGGAACACAAGGGGGATGAAGCTGTAAGGCCACCACCAACCCACCATGCCATGCCGTTCCCCCAAATCAAAGGCCTCACAAGTAAATTTTGGGTTATGGAAAGAAACAAGTTAAACTTTTACAAATTTCCGAATACCAACAAACATATCCAAATTAAAAAAATCAAAACCCATGTTATTCAAATGAGCATTGTCCGAATCAGAGAAATTAGACTCCAGACTGTCAAGATTGCTGTGCTCAAGCACCTGGAAAAATTTGGCTAGCACCCTGCTTGACTCTGTGGTTGTTAAAATGCATGGCTCTCTCAATGGCATCAGACCTTCTAGCACCATTCCAGTACAGTTTCAGTATGATGGCAGACTAGAAGAAAACTAGCTTCAGATATAGCTGCCACAAGTGGTCCATATCAGATACAATTCTGCACAACAGTATCTTCTTATGGGCTTAACCCAGATAATTTCCCCCATGGTGAATTAGCACAATGATGGGCAAGACTTCTTCCATGGTAATCTTACATCATATTTCCCAAAATTGAATCGAACTAATACCAGGGAAACTGAAAAAAATGAACTGTCCACCAGTTACTATCAAAGGAACTTGATTGACCAGCTGGGTGGTCCAAGGCTCGAATTGATGCTCACTGAATAAAAGAATGGCCCCAGAGCCAAATTAACTCCTTGTCTGCAACACAAATAAAAATTAATGCCTGATGTATGACAAAAAGACATCACAGACCCACCTTCACATTCTGAATGACCTGCACAGAGTGCCTTTCCAATGACAAGTCTGAGGTAAATGCTAACCAAAAGGAATGTGAGGAGTATCCTTGTGTGTGAATTTCTTTCCCTGCCAAGGCCTACCTATGAAATGTGTTAATCTCCAATAGGATAAAAGGCCTGCCCGAGGCCCATGTGAAAAACAAGCCTGATCTTTTCTCTGAGGGAGTAATATTAAATAGCAAACTGACCCAATGCATGGGGCAAGTGACTAGCCCACTGGTCTTGTCCAGCCACACCTGTTGTCCTTTTCCAGCTTGATCAGTCTTGGATTTCTTTAACCAAATCATAACAAACTCCCTGTGGATGACAAAATCCTCCCAACAAATGTAAAGGAGAAGCTCATCTGTACGGAAAGCACCTGCATACATAGATGTGAACAAAGCAGCTATAGAGACAAACAAGCGAAAATACCCCTAGGTCTTATAAAGACCTTGAATAATAAGGGGAAGGAGTTGACTCCCAATAGCTTTTCTGGAATTCTGGGAAGGTCCCATCATGTTCTCTAGGCCATTAAGTATCCTCCCAATAATCCAATGTCCTGACATAGCCCGAAGGCCTAAAAAACACTCCAACCATCCCAAAGCTGCAAGGTGTACTCAGAGAATTTTAGCTGAATCCCCCATTGTGGACGGGTCTATATTATATGTTCAGTGCTTGAAAACTTTGAACATTAAATAATCTAATTTAAATGTTTGAAGTTTCAAACATCGAACATATAATAAAAAAAAAAAAAAAAAACAAATGGAGCTTACCTGAGTAGGGTAGGCAGGGGGACAAGCACCCCAGCACCCCCCACACCCCCGCTCTTTAAATATACCAACTCTAAGACTGTACTATAGTGCGGTAAAGGGAAGATTGCCCCCTCCATACACCCATAAGTTTTGGGTTTGGGTTTCTTTTTTTTTGTTTTATATATGTTCAAAGTTTTATAACTTTGAACATTTAAATTCGATATTTAAATGTTCAAAGTTATAAACCATCGAACATATGATATAGACCCGTTGTGGACCTGGCCAATAAAATTGCAGCAACAACTGTACTCCCCATGGCCTGGAACCAGAGATCAAAGACCTGTAGAATGCCTTGAAAACCCAGAGGTATGATGGATAATCTTTGCTAGCCTAAGAATTTGACAAAACTGATAATGCTAGTCTTCTCCAATTAGCCATACTCTTGCAGGAACTGAGGTACCCATTGAATTCAAATGCTTGGCCAAGAGGTGAAAACTGGCAAAATTGTAACTGGGAAAGACTGTCAGCTATAGTATTAAGATAATAAGGGAAATGAACACATAAAAATGATAAATTAATCTCTAGATTCCACAAAACTAAAGACCTTATGAACGAGTGAACCCACCTGGACCTGGAAGAATGTTTTTTGAGAGTGTGAACCACTGCTATATTATCTGAGTAAAAAATTATCCTCTTGTCATGTAACTTATCCTTCCATACTAACGCTGCCACCCAAATGGGAAAAAAATTTTAGAAATGCAATGTCCTTCCTTTTCTCCCTAGTCCAGCTTTCTGGAAACTGTTCAACAAACCAGCTACCCATGAAATACATCCCCATATTGGACCCCCTAGCTGAAATAGTGAAAAGTTCAAGATTGGTGGCAGTGATGCAAGGGGACTGCCAAAAGAAAACTCCAGTGAACTGATTCAGTAATGTGAACCATAACCAAAGATCATCCTTAACCTGTCTGGTCAGTTGGACCAGGTGGTGCTTGGGCCCGTTACTTTTCAACAACTGTAAGAAAGTTCTGCCTATAGAAACCACCGAACAAGTAAAGTTCAGCAAACTGTGTAACTTTATGATGTCTCCTACTCAAATTTTGCTGGAACCCAAGAATTTTCAAAGTAACTGCCTAACTTGTTGAAGTTTGGGTGAAGGAAGCTTGAAGAAGTTGTCAGTGGTGTCAACTTCTAAACCCAAAAAGTCAGGACTCGACTTAGTTCTTCTTATTTGTTGTTGGCCAAGGTACCGTGAACTCAGTGCAAAGCTGCTTGAAAATGGACATACCAAAGCACCATCTTGACCCTCCCCCATTATCAAAAAGTCATCTAGGTAGTGTACGACTGACTGTCAGGGGGGCTCATTTTTGGCAGCAACAATGCAAATCTTTGCTATATAATTTGAATTTTGTGCAGGCTACAGCACACCCCACTGGCATTGCCATGTCAAAAGATATCTTCCCATTTAACGGAAAACCTAAATAAGGCCAATCTTCTTGTATCACTAGAAGAAGACGGAAACAATATTACATATCCATCTTACAGACCTAGGAGTCAGTATAGCCCATGATGACCTCTGGCACCTGATGCAAAGAAGAGTAGTGCACTTTGGTCAGTAGGGTGTCAGTATAATTATTGAATGAACTCCCTGCTGAGTGTGATAAATGATAACTCAACCTGAACTCACCCTCCTGTTTCTTGGGAACCATTCCAATGGGGGAAATTTTAAACAAAAACCAAGAAGGGGATGAAAAGGGGCCAATTATCCTGCAAGCTCATCGCTCTTTATCTATCAGGCCACTCTCTCTTAAACTGGTCTGCAAATGCCCATAGCATGGTCTTTAGTGTAGAGTTTAACCTCTCCACAAAACCATTAGTCTGGGGATGGAAAGGGGTGGTCTTTAGGTGCTTCACCCCACAGTGCTTCCACAGACAAGCCAGCAGGTCTGACGTGAAATTGGCACCTCTGTCAGTCAGTATTTCTCCAGGGAAACCTACCCTGCCGAAAATCTATAACAAAGCATTTTCCACACCACTTGCTCAGGCTGTCTAGTAGCATAATCTACTACCACCAGGATATACTTCTTCCCTGTGGAGCTTGGGGTACACAGAGTCCCCAGATAGCTAACCTCTGAAATGGTTCTGCAATCACAGTCAAAGTCATCAAAGGAGTTTTGACCTTGTCTCCTCCCTTGCCTACTTTTTGGCACTGCTCACATGTTTTGCAATACCCCGTTACATCCCTTGTAATTGCAGGCCAATAAAAGTTCTGCATAATAGGTCTCCTGGTACGCTTTATGCCAGTGTGACCTGCAAAAGGAATGTCATGGGCTATGGCTAGAAGTCTCAAAAAAGCCAAACAGTTTCAGAATAAAGCTTAGCTCATAAAACCAAAGCTAGATGCAGTATGAAACAAACCAAGCAATGCTGATACTGAACAAGTGTTTCATAAAACAGAGCTTTCAGGTCAAACAAACCCTTCATCAGTGTATAAAATACTAACACATACTAACCATATTTATACTATCAGAAATCACACAGCCATTAAGTATTCAATTAAACAAACAATCCTAGTTAAGAACAAAAAAATTTACAAACACAGGTCTCTATTTCAAACACATTTGTTTATATCTTAGTACAGGTTTTAGAGAAACAGTCCGATTTAAACCTGGTGATTCATCTGCACAAAGGTGTATTATACACTGATATTCCTTATCTCAAGCTTATTATTCAAGTCTCCCCCTCGTATATCCTTATACACTCTATCTATCACCCTAAAAGAGAATTTATGTGCATTCCCATATGTACTGATGTGCTTAGCCAGGGAATTAGTGTCAGTCTTTTTCCTTATTTATACCTATTACCCAAAGAGCACAATCATAAAGTTTCTGTTATAAACAAACACATTCAAAAACTGAGAAAACTAATAACCTCATGCATATCTAAACTAGCCCTAAGTGGAGATATCCACCCCAACCGTGGCCCTACCATCTCCAGCCCCAATCCTCATAATCAGACTAGAAACCACAACTTCTCCCATATTACAGCCAATAGAAAGCCAAGTGACTTCCTTCTACTAAGCCTAAATATTAGAAGTATATCCAACAAAGTCCATGAACTCCATGCCACCATAGACTTGTACAGCCCAGATATAGTCATCCTGACAGAAACCTGGCTAAAACCTCACATTACCAGTGAGCAAATACTCCCCACAGGTTATGGCATACTAAGAGTAGACTGGCTAAACAAGAAAGGAATCGGTGTAGCTATAATATTTAAACAGCATCTAAACATCCAGATCTTAAAATCATCAGCTCCACAAATAGACAATGAAGAAATAATATATACCAACCTCAAAATAAACCAAAACAAAACCATCAACATAATTGGATGCTACTTCCCACCTGGCCAAAACATCCCTCCCCTAGAAAACCTCCTCAGCTGGTCTACCCACCATCTCCCCCAAGAAACTATAATCTTAGGTGATTTCAATACTGACTGGCAATCCTGTTCTGGCAACAATCCAACCCATCATGTACACCTTCATGGCTTCACCCAACTTGTCCAGTCACCAACCAGGATAAATGAAAACTCCAGCAAGCACACTACCCTGGACTGGATACTAGTCAGTAAAAGCCCCCAGTCATATATAACAGGCTGCTTATCAGATAGCCTCAGTGATCACTCCCCAACATTCCTACTCAAAAAATACCTATACCAAGCTAAACCTGTCATCTACCGTCAAATACATAAAAAACTAAACTTTAACCCACTCACATTCATCTCATCCCTCAAAGAATGTAACTGGCATCCTCTAAAGTACCTCAGCCTTGATGACGCAGTTGAATTTTTTAATACTACCTTCCTGAGCATCCTTAATTACCATGCCCCCATAAGACTTTCCAGAATCAAAGCACAACCCTCCCCATGGCTACAGAAACCACTAAGTCAGAAATGAAAAACAGGGATAAAGCCTGGAAGCACTGGTGCAAAACCAAAACCCCCTCAACTAGACAGAAATTCCTAGAACTACCCAATAGTGTCAAAAAGCTAATAAAACAGGACAAATTCCAATACTACCAGTCTGCCCTAGACTCCTCTCAACACAGCCCCAAACAATTCTGGTCCTCCATAAACTCCATCCTCCACCCAGGTAAAGTCAGTACCCCTCCTCCTAACATCCCTCACTCCTCAGAAAATATTGCTACCTCATTCAACACACACTTCACACAAACCATACTATCACTAGCTAAACAACACAACCCCCCTGCCCTCCAACCCACACCTTCAATTAGTAATCTCCCCACTGCCTTCTCTTTTTCTCCTGTACCTCCCTCCAACATAAAAAAAAACCTTTTAACTAAACTTAAGCCCACCAAATTAGCAGCAGACAACCTCCCAAGTGAATACCTACAAATCGCAGCTGATGCTCTGGCCTACCCAGTATCCATCTTGATTAACTGATCTCTGTCAGAAAGTTACGTTCCCACACTGTGGAAAGTATCACATAAAATTCCCCTCCACAAAGGCGGACCCTCCACAGAACTAACCAATTACCGCCCCATAGCTTTTCTCTCTCCACTCTCCAAAATAATAGAGAGATGCATACACTCTCAGGTCTCAGACTACCTCCTTACTAACAACCTCCTTTCCAATACTCAGCATGGTTTCGGACCAAACCATTGCACCACCACTGCCTTACTCTCCTTTACTAACACTATCCTTCAGCATAAAAACAATGGCTATCTCTCCTCTGCTACTTTCCTAGACCTATCTAAAGCATTTGACATGGTCCTACACAAACAACTTATCTCTGTCCTCAATAACCTATCCTTCTCACAATCGGTCACCAACTGGTTTCAGAGTTGCCTGTCTGATCACCAAAAATCCGTTGTATGGCAGAATGACATATCTCCCCAACTACCTGTCTCCATAGGGGTTCCCAAGGATCCATCCTTGGACCCCTACTCTTCTCTGTTTTCACCAATAATCTAGCCTCTGCCACCAAACATGGCACACTCATACAATATGCAGATGACTCAACCATCATCTGCTCAGCCCAGTCCCTACCCAAACTGCAAAAAGTCACACAGGAAGCCTTTTCCTCTGTTGAAACTTGGTTATCCGATGCCCAATTAATACTCAACCCAAACAAAACTAAACTACTCATCTTCCAACCCACCAAACATACTCAAAACAACTCTCACTTTAACATCACAACAAAAGACAACACCACTATATACCCAACTGAACACACCAAATTGCTAGGAGTGGAAATAGACAATAAACTAAAATTTGACATTCACATATCCTTGACCATAAAAAAAGTCCACAATAAACTAGGAGCACTATACAGAAATAAGGAAATTCTCACCAAAGCAGCAAAGATTTCAATAGCAAATTCCCACCTTATCTCCACCCTACTTTATGCCTGTCCAATATATACCAACCTAAGGCAATGCAATTTAAACAAGCTAGAGACCTGCTACAACAAAATCGCCAAATTCGCCACAGGGACATCCTACCGTAGTCACCACTGTCTCTCACTTGCTGAACTGGGCTGGCTTGAACTCCCTCACCTCCTTCAGTGGAATCAACTCTCACTTGCCCACAAACTAGTAAATCATCCACTAAATGCCCCATCCCGCCAGAATCTACTCCAACCCTATCGCACCATCAGACCACTAAGATCCAGCAACAAAAATCACTTGCAGATCACTAAAGCCAATAGCTCTGCTGGTGAAGCACTATTCTCTTGCACCATAGCCAAATTATGGAACTCCCTTCCACTCACAATTACCTCCATACCATCATACACCCACTTCAAAACTTTACTAAAAGCGCTCCTAAAAACATGCTGGCTATGCCCTTGCAACTCCCACTCTAATATTACCTTCCCCATTCAACCACTACCTTTCTTTCCACTCCACTAACTACCTTGATTATAGCAAGCTCAGATGCTCATAAGCCAGTACTTATTATACAGCAGGAACATCTTCTTGTAACATTTGTTAATGTCTGTTACGTATTTCACAGATAAAGATTCTAGTTGTCTACTGATGTACTATGTTCTTCATCTGTAAATATGCTGTAAGTAATTGCTATGTAAATTGTTAATTGCTATGTAATCCAATGTAACTACTGTCTGTTTATTTTAACTGTGGAGCTTTTCTCCCCGGGCCTCCACTGAAAATGGACCTACATCCAGTCGGACACTCCCGGTCAACAAATATAAATAAATAAATAAATAAATAAATAAATAAATATTTCTGAATGGTGCTCAGTTATTCTTTTTTTCAGTTTTCTGGTGGATTTTCCAACATAAAATGCCTGACATCTATTACAGGTAGCCAGGTATATTATATTCATTGCAGCACTGCCATTCCTGACACATGTCCTTATAGCATAGCTTTTGTTTTAAATTCTGACAGTTTCAATATGAGGAACTGGGTTTCATGCCAACAATGGGACATAAGTCAGGTAGAGATGTTAGCATACACCAGTTATTATTAATAATCCTTCTTACCTTAGAAGTAGATCGATTATATGTTGTGACAAAGTGTAGCTTGCCTATATCTAAGAATTTAAAACAAAAGCTATGCTATAAGGACATGTGTGCCAGGAATGGTGGGGTAACGGTAGTTAAATCAGGTACCCTTCCCGGCTACAATTGTAGCTGTTATGATGTTATTAACAAAAATAATGTTTTTCAACATCCAATAACTAGGAAGAATTATATATTCTCTGGCTTAGCAACATGTGCTACAATGAATATAATATATGCTTGAGATGAAGGAATATCAATGGATAATACACCTTTGTGCGGATGCATCACCAGGTTTAAATCAGACTGTTTCTCTAAAACCTGTACTAAGATATAAAAAAATGTCTTTGAAATAGAGACCTCTGCTTTTAAATTTTTTGTTCTTAACTAGGATTGATTGTTTAATTGAATAATTAATAGTTGTGTAATTTCTGATAGTATAAATATGGTTAGTATGCGTTAGTATTTTATACACTGATGAAGGGTTTGTTTGACCTGAAAGCTCTGTTTTATGAAACACTTGTTCAGTATCAGCGTTGCTTGGATTGTTTCATACTGCATCTAGCTACGGCTAGAAGTGCCAGATGGTAGGCTCTAGGCACTACCAACTGCTGTATTATCTTACCCTCTAGCCCTCCATCAGGGGTCCACTCTGTACAGTAATCCTTTGTTCCAGTATACAGACCCCCCCTTTTCCTTGAGAATCAGTCACCTCCCCAGCTACCTCCCTCAAGTCTCTTAGTGTAGGTTTTAAAAGCTGACCCTTCCCAGCTCCCCTTCCACAGGAAGTCTGGTATCCTCTGAGAGCAGTGCCTCACTGTCAGCCTGGGTACTACCACTAACCTCTGCCCTTGCAATCACTCTGTCCAAGGGAACATCAGTATCTACCAGCAGCTGTGGCTTACCTTCAGTTTTACTGCTACAAGGTAGCTCCCTCCCTGAAATAGCCACTTCACTAGCCCGGGCTTCCGGTATGAAGTCTATCTGGGTCTCCCCCTAGAATACTAGACCTACATGCCTGTCTCCAAGCCTGACTGCATGTAACTGCATGCACATAAGGTACTGCATTCCCTATCATGACATCTGCAGAGATATCCTCAAACACACCTACTTGCTTGCTTCCTTTTCCAGCCTTCCAGTCAAGGTGACCTCTGGCCAAAGGCTTTTGGAATGTGGTCCCTCCTAAAGCTCTGATTGGACTGGACTGCCAAGTAAGTACTGCTCCTTTTCAACCACCATAGGCTTCACAATGGTTCTGTCAGAGGCTGTGTTTCTCTTAGCAGTGGCCTGCTTACCATCCACTAAGATAGGACATAACCTTTGGTGACAGTTTGGTACCCCTGTTGTCTCCAAAAAACTTACCACTTGCATACTGTTATTCCCACTTGCTGGCATCATTATCTTTTGTTCCCCACCTTGCCTCCATGGACATCTATATGCTGCATTGCCCCATTGGTTATATTTAAAACATTTAACCCTTGATCCTGGCAGTGTTCCTGAACTAGTGGCTTCTCCATTACTGCTGGACTCTGTTGGGGAGGTTTAGGCTGCCCACCTTGGGTTCCCTTATATCCATGTGCACCACTGGTTATCCTTTTCTTGTGCAGTGATGCCCTGATTGCTAAATAGAGATGACCTTTCTTTGTCAGCTCATCTACAGAGTTCCATTCTTGGTCTGCCAACCAGATTCTCATGTCCTCAGGCAAAGTGCTAAGGCATTGTTCCCTCATGAAAAGTTCTGCCCGCCTTTCAAAAATTGTAACCTGACACTCTTTCACCCATCTATGAAAATAAATGCTTGAACTCAGCAATATAATTACACACACTTTCATCTTAACTTAAACCATTCAAGTAAACATTTCTTGACTTTTTCATAGTTTAAATAATCAATATCAGATAATTTAGAAACAGCAGTTACAGCTTTACCATGGAGTAAGGGTCAAGAACCATGCCCAGGGCCCTTGGCATACTCTTTCAAATATATGAATAAGACTATCAAAATTATTACTCTCTGTGAATTGTGGAAGGTATTTACTGACCTTTGTTGCTTCTGGGGTTCAGTTATTCCCTTAACTATCGCCTAAAAGACCCTGGCAAAGAGTCAGCATCTCCCACTCATGTTGACACTGTTTCTCCTTTTCTTCGGCCTCCAAACACTGCAGTCTCTCTTTTTCCTCAGCTTCCAAACACCACAGTTTCTTATTTTCTTCAGCCTCCAAATGCCGCAGTCTATCTGCTGATTCTAATTCCAAACTTTTGGCCACCAGTTCAAATCTCTTTAACTCCAGATGGATTTTAAGTCCTCTGAGGAACAGGGGAACTGTTCTTTTTCTGAGGGCTGCAAATTCCCATCACCAGACTGGTTATCCCCCTGGCTGCTGGTCTGAGCTGCAACTAAAGTTTAATTAATTTCTTCTTTGGTCTGGTTGGCATACACCAGTCCTTTGGCTTTGCATACGTTCGTCAACTGGTTCTTTGTCAGATTGCCATAATCGTCTGCTTTCATTTATGCTTTCTCTCCCTAGCTAAACTAAACTAACAAAAATAAATAAAAAACTGTTGTAATATGAAACTCTGAACATTCACCTTATGGCTGCTTGAGAGAACACCTTTAGTGATAGCTATTTATAGACTACAAAAGTTCAATATCCCACCATGCCACCAAAATGTACTGTCTCCATGGTGGGCCAGTAATCAAGGAGCCTGAACCCTCATCACTGACACTGGAGAGGGGTATTCACTTGGAACAGAAATAGATACACACAGACTTTTCAGATGTAGCTATGTGCACTGAGCTCGGTTTCCCTTAAGAGCACACAGGGAACACACTCAGTCCATGGCTGGGTTTCCTCGTCTCTCTTCAGGCCCCCAGTAAGATTCTCCACTGACACAGCTGTAGAGTTGAGTCCTCAGCCAAGTGTTCAAAGGCAAGTCCTCTCGCACCCTCTCTGTTAAACCAGTGCTTTGTGTCCCTGCTCCAAGCAGCTGACGCACACACTCTTTGAGATTTAATTTTCACACGCACGCACACACATATACACACACACACACACACACACACACACACACGTGCACACACACACACACACACACACACACACACACACACACACACACACACACACACACACACACACACACAGACCTGAAAAAGGCTGGCACAGACTACCCACTCTACCAGCTTTGCCCAGACTATCATATAGATTCACTGTCACCAGTCAGTTACTATAAGGTTTTTAAAAGGGCATCCAATTATACTGAGTGACATTAATATTAATACAAATGTTAATGTTGACCATACAGCCAGGCTTTCAGGAGTGGCCAGAATTATCAACAAATAAATATGGGCAAATACTCACAAAACGTAAATATTTTCTAAAAAGAACCAGCCACAATGAAAAGTTTAAATATATTTAATAAAAATATAATAGAAAAAGATGAACATACTAAATATCTATTTACAGTAAACACCAGATTTTCAGTTACAGGAAGTATTAAAAATAACACCAAAGGAAAGTTTCACACAGTTATAGAAAAACAATATTTAGCTAGTCTCACTATTTGCTCCTGATTGTATAAAATAATTACTGCTCCTACTTACTGAACAGAGCAAAGCAGGATGGGTGAGTGGTCCTTGTTGTCAGATCCAAGACAGAATACAGAATGCTCCTGAGACTTCACTCTCCTTTAATATTAAAATATTATTTCTGTACAGAATGACATCACATGCATCTGGTCATCTAACTCTCTTTCCCACACTAATCCTCATCACTAGAAGCTACCAGGGTTTAGCACCTATGTGCTACAATACACACAGATAGAGCTTTGCTCAGATGTGGTGCAGCTGCTAGAAGTCATAAAATCATAAAGCAATTTCATTCTTCCTACAGGAGCTACCAACTATTCTCTAGCCTAGACATTGTGTCTCTGGCTCCATTCTGAACTGTGGATAACATTTATGGCTTAACTAATAAAGTAATTTAATTTCAGATATATTTTGCAAAGTCAGGTGGATTAAAATTAACCTCTTCACTTCAAGTATATGCTGCTACATCCTATACTTTTAATTCAGTTACATAATACCTGTACATTTCTTTTCCTTCCAGCAGGGCACACTGTTGATACATTTTAACACAAGCAAATCTCGCAAATACATTTTCAGCACAAGCATCTGTACAAATCATTTTGATATACAAATGGCATATAATTATTTATAAATTTCCAACTAGCTGTGCTGACATATGTTTAAAATCTACTGCCCTGTTTCTCCTGGTATAGCTGACAGCACCTCCTATCATCATAGCCACCAATACTGTTCATTGTTTTTTATTTTTATATGGTGCACATGCCATCTTTTGGAGCTAAGCATATATCAGCTGATGTTACAATTCTAAAACATCATTCACATCATAATATATGCTGATTTTCTGGATGTTTTGGAATCACTTGCACCCCTCTCTCATGGAAGACCTATTTCAGTATGCTGCACTTACACAACCCTGAACCATGGCCTAAAACCATATGCAGAGAATAATGTATTATCACTTTGGGAAGTCAAATACCTCTGCAAATTACAACATCAATAGCACATCCCTTACAGTAAACTCAGAGGTCAGAGATTTAGGTACACAGATATATAGTAGCCTGAATTTTGACCGGCATTGATCCACAGTGGTAAGGAAATCCTTTTATATAGTGCAACTTATAATTACAAATATGGCATCTAGATCCAAAGAAATTACAGTCCTGCTGTATTCAGCCTTCGTTAGGCCAATAATCGAGTACAGTGCACCATTTGGCATGTACTTGACTAGGCACTTGCAGCAGCTGGAGTGACCTCAGAAGTTCCTCACAAAGAAAATACAGGGTGTAACAACATAAGCAGCTTGAGTGAATTCAGAGGTTTCTCACAAAGAAATGACAGGGTGTAACAACATAAACCTTGTGGACATACTAAAAACCCTATCCCTTTACTAGGTCTCCTACCGACTATTAAGGAATTACCTATGCCTGACCTACAAAGCACTCATAAATGCAACCATGATGGAGCTGCTACACATCCACAAAACAAACAGCATGGTCACCTGATCTAGGGATCTAAACTTAGCGACTCAAACAAAACATGCTGGAGAAACAGATATGTGTCTCAAAAATTGCACCTTCTTTGTAACAGGTTTCCTATTCACATTAAGCAGACCCCTCCCTGTCTCTCTTCAAATGCAGTTTGGCTCAATAGATGGGGAATCACAAATTCATACCTGAGGTAGTGCCTGTGTCCCTTATAGACAGGGGAAATATGTAAGATACTCAATGCACAGGCACAAATCCATGCCATCCTCTTGCTCCTAAGGGCCATATATTAGGAAAAATTGGGTTATATTAGCTAGGCTTGTAAGGGACCTTAAGCCATTAGCCTAATAATCTTTTCTGAACCTATGAACCAATGAACCTATGAATCTTCATTTGTAATCCAGCCCATTATATTATACAATCATCTAATATCTACCTTAACATAACAGCCTTGCCATTTCTGGATAGTTTCTCTTTCCAGTGTTAATGAAATCTCATCTGACACTAATTCCAGATTTTCTGTTATGCTTTTTGTCATTCATCCCTCTAAGCAACTTCTGTTTCTGCTATCATCTTGCACAGTATCCACAAGTATCATTTCTGTTGTACTGATAAACATTTCTGTCTTTGAATGATCTTTAGTCTCCAAAGCACTATTATTCTGTTGCTACAACTTTTACATTTAATATACTTTCTAAAAAATTGTTAGCAAATCACATATTCTTGTAAACTTGACTTTTTGTTTTGTCCTGCCTTTTTATCATGCTTATAACCATGGTATTTCCAATTGGTGACAGTCCCTAGACCACATAGCTTCCATTTTGGTTTTTATTTTTTTTTTCAGCTTAATGATTTCAGTTTATTTTTATAGTGCCAGTTCTAGACATTTCTAGCTCCCCAGTTATAGATTTTAACTGTTCACTTTATGATTCCTTGTCATAAAGCATATTCATTTTGTCAAGAGTTTATTTAGTATACACTTTTTTCGTTATGTTACAGACTATTGCATTTCTAACTAAAGAGTGTCACAGTCACTTAAATTCACAATTATGTGCTTTGTATCTTAATCCAGTAATGTATGTATCTTAACTCAGTAACATATGTGAACTTCATAAGCATTATTTCTCATTGTTGATTCACATCACTAAAGTTACATTACAGCTATATGCAATACCAATGTTGGCAATGTGACTGGTTGACGTGAATATGTTTGTCCACAGATGCCATGGGTTGAGGACTTTCAAAATGCTGAAATGTTTAATTATTTTCTGTAGTTCACATAATGGTTAAGGTGTTTATCTCACAAACACAAGGTAAGGGTTTAATTCTCACCTTTGGAATGGTAATTGGCTAAGCTTAACATGGCCGACAAGGGCAGCTAGCCTAGTATTTACCTATGAACCCTAAGTACCTTTGTATAGCAAAAGTTCTGTATTGTAAACTGTTTGTGACAACGTTGTGTATCCTAGAACAATGGTAAGTATATATGAATATGTATAGTACTCAACATCAGGATAAACATTTGTTTGTAGCTAGTGGGAACTGATCAAAGCTGGCTGACATAAAGAATTATTAAGACTCTCTTTCATGATATTATAAAACTGTCTTAGTGACAGCCAACAACATTAAGTAATAGGCACTATCAGAAGATATGTACATTGAGTGTGCTTTTGGAGACTATTGGTGAGATCCATAGGTACTGCTGTACACAGGTTTTTATGGCAGCATAAGGCTATACATGCCCTGTATATGTATTATCTATAGCTCTTATTTTTAAACTGGACAAATAAAGGATCAACACCAGCATTCATAACAACATCATGAAGATCTTCTGAGTTGTTTTTTAATATGTTTACATTTTTTTTCAGACGTCTTGGCTTGGTGTGTGCATATAAAGCTTTATCAAGATAATCTGGGATTACTCCTTTAATCACTTTAATTTAAGTAGGAAATATCAGTGTCTGCAACATAGAATGGTGCTTTGATTATTTTTATTAGTTAATGTGATTATGTAAGGTATTGCCAGCTATGCCAGGAGAAGTAGGGCAGTGGATGTGTAACATATGCCAGCATAGCAAACTGGAAATGTGTTAAGAATTATATATCATTGTATATCAAACTGATTTGTACAGGTGCTTGTATTGAAAATATATTTGTAAAGCTGCTTGTGTTAAAAATGTACCAACGGCGGGTCCTGCTGGATAAAAAAGAAATACATCTGTATGTCACACTGTATTGTTACTGTTGAAATGAATATATTGTAACAGAGGATACTGGAAGAAAAGAGGTTAATCTCAGTCCAGCTAATTTTGAAAAATAGTCTGAAATTACATTACCTGGTTTAGGCCATAAATATTATATCTTACAGATCTGATTGCAGCCAAAGACAAAATGTCTGTGAAAACCAGGACTAGGAATCCTACTGTATTGTCCTTAGGGATGAACTAATTGCTGTGCTGGAAGGGTGGAAGTTGTGAAATGTTTTTATAGTTCTAGATGTTATAACATGTCTTCGCAAAGCTGTGTGTGTGTGTGTGTGTGTGTGTGTGTGTGTGTGTGTGTGTGTGTGTGTGTGTGTGTGTTATGAGACACAGTTGCTAGATACTGATTCAATTTCTAGTAAAGATGGTAATGTGGGAACTAGAAGCCTGATGACTGGATGTGTGTGATGTCATTCTGTAATTCAGCACTGAAATGATGTTTTAATACTAAATGAGACAGAAGTCTCAGGGCAGTCTGTTTTTGAAACCTGACAAAGAAGTATAACTCATCCACTTCATCTTGCCTTGTTTTCTTAAGTAAGTAGGAAACAGTAATTCTTTAGATCAGTCAGGAAAATATAGTGAGATTGGTAAGTACTGTTTTTCTGTAGCTCTGTGCATCTATCCATCTGTATTATTTTTAATATTTCCTGTGATTGAAACTCTGGTGTTTATTGCCAATAGATATTTAGCATTTTCATGTTCTTTTATTATTTATTATTAAATATATTTAAACGTTTCATTGTGGCTAGTCATTTAAAGAATACTTTAACATTTGAGAGTACTTATATTGATTTGGTAATACTGTGGCTGCTCCTGAAAGCCTTGCTGCATCGGTCAAACACTATCATTTGTGTTAGTATTAATTTTACTCGGTATAAGTGGGCACACTTGTGAGACCCTTAGAGTAGTTAGCTTTGAAGTGTTCTGGTGATGGAGGAACTACATTATAGTCTAGGCATAGCTGGTAAATCTGTGGCAGTCTTTTCCAGGTGTGTGTGTGTGTGTGTGTGTGTGTGTGTGTGTGTGTGTGTGTGTGTGTGTGTGTGTGTGTGTGAAAATCAAGTCTCAAAGAGTGTGTGTGTGTGTGTCAGCTGCTTGAAGCAGTTACACAGACCACTGATTTCACAGAGAGGCTGGTGGAGGACTTGGCTTGGAACACTCGGCTGAGGACTCAACTCTACAGCTGTGTCAGTGGGGAGTCTTATTGGGGGCCTGGAGAAAGAGGGGGGAACACATCTCCTGGACTGACTATATGTTCCCTGTGTGCTCTTAAGGAAAATTGTGCTTGGTGCAGAGAGCTGCATCAGAAAATACTGTGTGTATCTATTTCTGTTCCAAATGAATATCCCTCACTGGTGTCAGTGTAAGGAGTGAGGCTCCTTGATTACTGGTCCAGAAGATGGGCATCACAGTTAACATGACAAGGCTTTATTTCTCTGAGGTATTATTTGCAATATAGAGGATTATGATCATGTCCCTGATTATAACCAGCTTTTTAAAGTGTTCTTGACATAGGTATCAAGATATTCACATGAAGAGCGAAGCTTGAGATTTGAATCTTGACATCCACGTTGAGCAAAGCAGAACATGCAGGGTTATGATGAGAGAAACTGAACATAATTCCATGCATAGCATGGATCTTTACCAGCTCTCATACAATGCATCTTATGTTTGCTTATAAAGTGAAGGTTTGAGTTTGAAAAAGTATCCTACCTATAAATACTGGAAACTAAGTTACCCTCTTGAATATCTAGGTGGACATCTAAAAATGTGCTTTACCATGTCCAACCTTGTGGGTAATCCCAGGAAGTTTGTGGTGTTTGATAAAATACTCATAAAGGGTTCTATATCATCGGTGTTCCCATCCCAAACAAAAAAACATATCATCAAGGTATCGAGAGTAAAAAAAAAAAAAAAATGACTAGGGTTGCCAGCTGTCCAAAATTTTCTGGACAGTCCAGAATTAAGGGACATAGTCACTGACATTGAAGAATACATGGATATGTTTGATTGCACACAGTAATATTGGCTGACTATCCCCTTGAGGGGCGCTTAATGCACACTTCAGTTCTACACCCATTTTGCTTTCACGTACATGTCCAGAATTTTTACATGAAAAGTTGACAACCCTAAAAATGACTAAACTTAAAATGAAACAAAAACCTGTTTCCCAAATGAGAATGAAAAGATTTGCAAAAACGGGGGTGCAGGCTGCCCTCATTGCCACTCCCACTTACCTGCTTATAGTATTAACCTTCAAAGAAAATGTAGTTGTTACTCAACACAAGATCCATTAAATCCACTAAAAATCTTATCTCTGAAGGGTAAAAATGTGGTCTTGAGAAATAGCTTCCTCAAAGAACTCCAATCCTGCATCGTGAGGGATGCAGTAAAAAAGGTGTATGACATCAATGGTCAGAACTTGTACTCGTTCACTCAAAAGACCAGGATTCAACTTCCCCCAAAAATCCCATGAGTCCCTTAAGATGTGTTAGTATTTATTCAACAGAGCTTTTAACTTCCTGACTAAATATACTGGCAGGGGGTAAGTTTTGGACCCCCGGGCTGCTGCTATAAACCAGTATTAGGGATCTTCTACATTTGTGTGTGTCTTGAGAATACCAAAGAGTGAGGGAATCAGTGCCTCCTTAGCATTTGTAATAGTGCCCTGAAGAAGGGCATCAAGGAATAGGTTGTTGTTTCTGTATGAAATACTGATCTCATTCATAGAGATTGTTCTTTATCAAATATCATCTTGTGACATGTTAAAAATGTTTCCTATGTAGTCAGTGTGTATGGTTTCATTATTCTAATTGACCTGTCATTAATAAGGTTGTCTAGGAGGTCCCGCTCTTCGATGGTTAAATTGTGAAAAGTCCTTCCTCTATTCTTGTATGTAGAATAAATTTCTCTTTCACAAACTTTTTGAAAAACCTGTAACATGTTGTGTGCAGTTGGACTAATAATACTTTTTTTCTTACAAGTAGTTGCCAAACAGGGAGTCATAAAGTCCTTATATAAATAGGACAAATTCAGTTTTCTTACAAACAACTTGAGTTCTAAGATAGTATCCACTATGTTTCCACCCCAAAAGGGTACAAACTTAAACCCTTTTTTCAAACAACTTAAAATGTGTTGTATTAATTTTTATAGCAGAATAGCTAAAAATGAGAAATCCATTGTGTCTCAAAATTTTACCCCCTCCCACAACCCTAAATGTTTTGATGCCATTATTATCAAATTGGTTTGGGTTTATCTTGTGGGATAATAAGTTCTTTGTTGGTTGAACCTGCCCTTCTGAATTGGTATAAAGCCCCTCATTTTCTGGTTCATAATTCTTTCAGATTTCCTCAACTTGTGTTGGGGACTCCACTGTCATGTCCCTAAAGGGGCAGCTTCAGGCACTTCGGAAGTGGACTCATAGCTGTCATATTGTGAATCATGGTGTACTGGTACAAAGCCTTTTGGTGTACGTGTTGTGCACACCACCCCAGGGCAACGGGTACACTCTACCCTCCCTTTACTCAGCATTGTCACTAGCCAACTTTTTTTCTTTGTTCTTAGTAACTCGGGATGCATGCTCATCTACAAAACTGAAGATACTCTTAAATTTATGTTGGCATTCAAAAAACAAAATGTAACTTTTAATGAACCGTTCTAAGTTGGTTGTTTCATTAATTAAGTCAGCAATTCTCTCACTATTAAACTTAATGATAAACTCTAACAATTCCAACCCATATTGACTGAACATCTCAACAAGGGTGGAATATTCTTTAGATCCTTAAACAACACCAAACTGAAATTTAAAAAGTCTAAGACTTTTGGGCATTTCTCGATGGTGTAAGCATTCCCTTAAGTAGGCATTCTCAATTTGTAGGGTTGTTAGTTTCTTAAGCATTTTTTCAAAGTCCCTAAGTCAGGACTTCAAGCTAATTTGTGTATCATCCAACTGGACTGCCCGTGTAGAAAAATCAAAATCATGACTCAACCAGTTAGAAAATTCCTGAGGTCCCAAGCTAGTATTATCATTCAGGGAAACGTTCTAGGGAGAGTGTATTCATGGGCCCAGTAAATTCAATATTATTCCCCTGAACCAGTGGTCTATTAATACCATTGTGGTGTAAACTGGGTTGAGATCTAACTGTGTTGTGATTTTCCATAGTGTTCTGCCATTGCAAAAAAAGCAATGACTGAAGTGATGAGGAAACCTCATCCATCTTTTAAGTTAGTAATTCAACCAGTTGTGTAAGTTATCCTTTACCATCTGTTTATGAATTGCCTTCCTGTTAACTTCCATATTTAGAAGAGAGTATATAAGTGCAATTCTAACTATAAAGAAAGCAAAACTTCTACACAAATAATTGCAAACTTATACAATAACAAAGTGTACCCTCATAAAATTTAAATTGGTACTCTAACCTAACTAAGTTTGCATGAAAATCAATCAGGTTAATCCATTCACTTAGGAAATAATATTTTAAAAGAGTGAGTTACATTTATAATAATCAAGTATAACAGCCACCACTCGGTGAAGAAAAGTCTTTATAAACTACCCGGTCCTCACTAAAAAATAAAGTCACTAATTCAATGTGATGCAAACTTTTATAGTGACCAAGTATATCCTTATTAAATTTGAATAGTTACTGTAAAACAACAAGTGTAAAAAATTTGGAAAAAATCACTTAAATATAAACAATATTAAACGATAATAATGAATTGTCCTTTGTAGTAGTCAGTTATTACAGCCGACAAACAGTGAATAAAATCTTCGTAAACTGTAGTCATCCAAAAGTGGCTAAACAGAATCCCTAAAACTAAACACTGGCAAAAGAGAATGAACCACATAGAATAAGCGTAAAACTGTTTAATCAATGCTTTCGTCAAATAGACTTCTTCAGAAATACAAATGTGTTAAAATCAGGAACAAATACATATATGCATACATACACCCACTAAAACTTTAATTACAACAATTAACCAATTAAACCATTAAAACAACTAAAATTGTTGCTTGCTGATACATTGTTATTGTTTATTCTGCATTTATTCTGTTATTGCACTTGTTTCTCAGTTTGTTACTTTTAAAATCTGTAACTGTTGCAAATTGTTTGTGTAGGCTGTGATAGCCGATTTATAGCATTTATAAGTGTTTACTGTATCTGTTTCTGCTTGTTTTCTGAAAAAAAAAAAAAAAATATCTCTTGTTTTCCGCCTTACTGAGCTAGAATAGTCCAGTTTCAGAGCTTGCTGATCCCTGGGCTTTGTTTGCAGTTCCTGTTAGTGATTCTTTACCTAATTTGGAAGAGAGGAAGTTCCGTTGCTTACCAGTGGGAGTGGGAAGCATTGAGCTGCCTGTTGGTCCAGTTTTGTGAGGTTTCAGCCAGCAACTTGTAGTTTATTGGTCGTTTTGGGCCAGTTCCTAGCTTCTTTCAGCCCCTGATATAAAAGCAACGCATTTGCGGTTTAGCTGATTAGCGATGCTACCGTTGCACACTAGGGCAGCGCCGGTCAAGCAGATTTAAACTATTAGGGCTACCTAAAGTCCACTCTTCAAATTTTCCCTTAAAACTACCTTCCTCGAACTATACTACTGATCTAATCAGCATATCCTATAACTAAAAAGATCATCTCTACCTAACTCCGAGTAGCCTATTCTGTATCTGTCAAACCTAGCACTTGCTCCTACAGTACTTATCAGAGATACAGCACTCTTGTTATAGATAGTACCCCAAAAAGGCAAAACCCCATTTCTCGGACACCCACATCCCCGGAATCTCTTTTTAAAGTTTTTTGTCTATTCCTTCTAGCATGTCAAGCGATCAGTTGCTAGTATCCTCTCCTGCTCAGCTGGTGAACCTGGGAATATTGAGGCAATGTTACAATTGCCTCATGTACACAGACAACCCTCTCCTCCTCCCACAAAACACAAATACATGCGAGAGATGCAACTATACGGCCAAACTGGAGGCTGAGCTCTCTCAGCTTAGGGCTGGCAAGACCAGACAGGAGGAGAAGGTTACCACACACACTATAGACCCAGTCTCACATAGTACCATCACAACCTCAAATCATACACATAAACACACAAAGACATACTCGGAGGCTCTGATCAGAAATCTACCAAAACAGCAGAGGCCACCAAAGCAGACACCCAAACAACCACCACCTCAGAACACAACACCTGCAACACATAGACCTCACAGTCAGAGTGTCAAACAGTCACAGCCCTTAAGGCCAAACACAATGCCAGACACACTAGTCATTGTGACTCCATAGTCAGACACACTGACGTCCCGCTCACCAGACTGAGTAAGGAGAGAGTTACAGTAAGCTGCCTGTCGGGCGCTAGAATCCGCCACATAACGCAAGCACTCAGGTCTCTCAACAGCAGGTACAAATACAACTCAGTCATTGTCCACGCTGGTGTAAACGACCTGAGACGTACCTCCTTGGACTACATGAAAAGAGACATTGAGGAGCTCTCTGATTATGTAGCCCAGGCAGGTATGACCCTGACCTTGAACAGTATCCTACCTTCACCAAGAATGATGCCACAATACAGAGATAAGATGATCAGCTTTAATAATTGGCTTAAACTCTGGTGTCATTCAAAGGGGATCCAATGTCTGTCTACCTGGGATGACATGCTGGACAAGCCACGCTGCTTCGCAAGGGACGGCTTGCACCTGTCACCTCTGGGATTCCGGATATTGGCAAAGGCTCTTGCCACCTCCATAGTGCCTTTTTTAGGCAAGGCTCAAATTCTAAACCTACCACCCTAGAACACAAAAAAGGAAAAAAACTAAGGGTAATGCTGCTCAATGCCAGAAGTCTAAATCTCAAAATGCACGCACTCGAGGCCCTTCTCAGTATGGAGAACATCGATGTCTGTGCTGTGACAGAAACCTGGTTCAAGGCTCCTGAGAGCTACCTCATACCATGCGTTCCGGCCCCAAAATCCGGACAATACCAAGAAAGGAGGGGGGGTATCCATATTCATCAAGGACACCCACACCTCAAGACTGGTGGCAACGCACGATGCATCGGAGACCATCCATGTGCAATTAACCATAGGCAAGACTGCTCTGCAAATTGTAGCATGTTACAGGCCACCCTCACAAACTCAGGAACCTCACATGGCTTTCCTGAAAACACTGGAGGGGATAAATGTATCTTCAAACACCATCATACTAGGTGACTTCAATTACCCTAATATAGACTGGGAACACTACTCAAGCCCAAACACCCTAGCCCAAAAGTTCCTGGAATTCATAAACTCAAATGCCATGGAACAACTAGTCACCATCCCCACAAGAGGAGAAAACATACTTGATCTCATCATCACGAACATGGGAGCACAATGTTGAACACCGGAAGTATACCCCTCACTGGTGAGATCAGATCACAAACTAATCTTGCTGGAGGTCTTCATCCCACCCCACCTGAAATAAAAAGACCACAGTAAAAACTTCTAAAGACGACATCACACTTCTAAAGACTAATGTGGTCTTCTTTAAGGCCCCGAGCATGGAAAACAGTACTCAAGCCGCTGAATCACTTACAAATGCCTTCTACCAGCACCTGCAGCACTGCATGGATAAGGCAATCCCAAGCAAAACAAAGACTCTTTGTACCAAGGGCAAGCGTCCAGTCTGGTGGACCCCAGCCATAAACAAACTCTACAACAAAAGGAGGAAGCTACTACAAGATAGAGCAAAATCCTTAAAAGGTAAGACACCCTTGATCACTATAAGTAAAAAACTAAGAGCTCTCATAAAATCATCCAAAGCAAATTTTGAGAGAAAAATAGCTAAAGACTCAAAGGACAATCATAAGGCCTTCTTTAGCTATGTTAGAAACCTGGGAGGAAACTCCCAGATATGCTCAGAACTAGTTCAAAATGATGTGAAGATTACTGATCCTACAGACATTGCCAACATACTGGCTGACAGGTTCAGTGCAAACTCTCCCCCAAAAGGAGAGATATCTATACCAAATGGTTGCAGCCCCCAAACATTTCAAAGACCCAAGTGAGAGCCGCTCTCTCCAAGTCAAAAATCACAGCATCCATGGGACCTGATGGTGTCCCAGGCTGTGTGCTCCACGAACTCAACGAGGAATTAAACCCACAGCTAGGACAGCTGTTTAATCATAGTCTCACCTCTGGATACATACCCAGGAGTGGCGACTGCGACTGTGGTCCCACTTCACAAAGGCGGTGCCTCCACAGACCCTGGAAATTACCGGCCCATTAGCTTGACAAGCCTTATCTGCAAAGCTATGGAGAGGATCATAATGGACCTCATAAATAAAGACATAGGGAATTTGCAGACTTTGGATCCAACCCAGTTTGGCTTTGTCAAAGGTAGATCATGCCTTTTAAACTTGGTTGACTTTTTCGAAACAGTCACCAAAGCCATTGATGAGGGAAAGGCAGTCCATACAGAATACCTCGATCTGGCGAAGGCCTTCGATACAATACCCCACTCGGGTATCATTGAAAAACTCATCAGCTTAAATGTTAACCCATACATCACAAGATGGGTTGCAAACTGGCTGAGTGACAGAACCCACAGGGTCAGAGTTGCTGGCGCCATGTCAGACTCAAAGCCTGTCACAAGTGGTGTCCCGCAGGGCTCAGTCCTGGGCCCACTCTTGTTTGGCATCTACTTTTCCAAGTACAAGCAAACACAGGAGGGTTATCGCTGACAAAGTTTGCAGATGACTGCAAACTGGGCGCTGTAGTCGAAAACACATCTGACACAGATATCCTTCAGAAGGGTCTCACAGAAATGGATGACTGGTGCCAGAGCCATGGCCTAAAGTTAAATGCCAAAAAATGCATAGTCATACCCTTCGGGAAAAATAAGGTTACCCCTAGCTACCATATAGGTGGTAATCCTCTGAGCACAGAAGAAGTTATCAGGGACCTGGGGACCCAGGTTGACAGTAGCCTGTCATTCGACACCCATGTAGCTAAAGTAGTTAGGAAGACCTTCTACATTGCCCACCTCATCATGAAGGGATTCACATCTAGATCAAGGGAGGTCATAGTCTCCCTATACTCATCACTCATCAGACCAATGATTGAGTACAATGCCCCATTCGGAATGTATCTGACCCGACACTTGCAGCAGCTAGAGGCCACAAAAGTTCCTCATCAAAAGGATAAAGGGTCTCAAAAATCTGTCCTATGCTGCCCGACTGAAAGAACTCCAGCTCTATTCAGTCGCCACCGCTTGCTCAGAGGTGACCTTTGCCTGACATACAAGGCCATGTCAAACCCAGAGTTGATGAATATGCTTCACCTCAAAAAATCTAGATCCGTCAGAGCCACAAGGGCGGGAGACTTAAACCTCGACACGGCTATTAATAGGATGTGCTGGAGGGATAGATTCATCACCCAGAGACTCCCTATGCTGTGGAACAAAATCCCGGTATATGTGAGGCAGAGCACCTCGCTGACCTTGTTCAAGAGAAATCTTGACCAATGGATGGGAGATCGCAGATATACTCCAGGGATTACCTCAGTGTCACTGCTAGACAGAGGCACAGCAAAATAATGGGTATAGTTCCCCATACAAAAGGGGTGGCTTAAGCCACAAAACTATGGGCTAGGCTTATAAATGCCCTTGGGCAGATAGCCTAGTATGAACCTATGAACCTATGAACCTATCAATGGTTGAGACAAATTAACCCATTCAGTGCACAGAAAATAAAAAAATAAAAAAAACAGGTTTCTGTCAACCAAAAAACATTTCATGTTAACCATGTCGTTCAACCCAGGTGAGCTATCTGCCCCTAGACAGCCCTTAAATCTTGGTCTAAGCGGTCCAAAATAGAAAAAGTAATTTTTTTATATAAAGTACAAAGAACGGAATGCCTATATAGAGCATTATTATTATCCTTGGGTCTGATAGTATAACATTGTTCCTTAATCCACTTATTCTAGTGGTCATGCTTAAATAAAAGGCAGAACATCCTGAACACAAAGCTATCTAGACCACATTCTGGATGCTACAGTTAAATCTACCAGGTAATCTAATAGTATGGTCTAAATGGTTCAAACTGACATAAGGACCCTTGTGTATATATCTACAAGTGCTACAACTGTAGCACTTGTACCTGCCCTTAGGCCTATCTGAAGAAGAAAGAGACTTTTTTGGTGTTGTCTTTTTCTAACATGTTCTTAATACTGTTAACTTTCTTATACACAAAGCTTGGAGTACTACCCAAAACTACATGTAGATCACTGTTACCAGAAATAATTTTCCAGTTGTTGTAAATCACTGATTTAATCCTATTACTATCTACGGGTCATGTCTAAAACACATCTACGAGTGATGGAAGAAGATTCAGTAGAATGAATAACATCTTTATCTGGTAAACCTTTATCTAAAATAGGTGGAAATTCTGCCATTCTTCTGTTCTTAATATCCAGATCAATGTCATGTAACAGAGATGAGGGATAGCTTCTGTGTAAAAACAACTCAGTGATGAAATCTATCTCTCTAAAAATACAGAATCATCGCTAATCATATGGGAGGCTCTGATATATTGCCCCTTTGGAATATTATGTTTCATGAACAGAGGGTGATTACTATTATAGTGCAAATAGTTGCTAACATATGTATTTTTTTTAGAAATTTTACTAGCAAATTTTTGTCTGTCATACTCCAGCTTAATCGTACGTCTAAATAGTTGACTTCATAACCATATTCACAGAGCGTCAATGTCAAAAAAAATCGCAATTTGCATTTAATTGGTCAAGAAAGACAGTGTGTAGTTCTATGGGACCCTTAATAATGAAACATTATCCATTTATAAGTCTGCAATAAAATAAAACTTCAGATGCAAGGTTAATGGTGGGAAGAATCTCTCTTTCCCACCTCCCCATTACTAAACAAGCATAAGCTGGAGCAACTGGAGCACCCATCCCTTCTCCATGGAGTTGCCTGTAATATTTTTTGTTGAAAAAAAAATAATTGTTCTCCAACAATAATTCTAGCAAAATATTACAAGTCTTGACAGTGGAATCAGTCATCATCTTCTTTTGGCTGTTCCCATTAGGGGTTGCCACAGCGGATCATCTGTTTCCATTTCTTCCTGTCCTCTGCATTATGCTCTTTCACACCAACCGCCTGCATGTCCTCTCTCACCACATCCATAAACCTCATCTTAAGCTTTCCTCTTTTGCTCTTACCTGGCAGGTCCATCCTTAGCATCCTTTTTCAAATATGCCCAGCATCCCTCCTCAGCACATGTCCAAACCAACGCAATCTCGCCTCTCTTGCTTTGTCTCCAAACTGTCCAACCTGAGCTGACCCTCTGATATACTGATTCCTAATACTGTCCATCCTAGTCACACCCAGTGCAAATCTTAACATCTTTAACTCTGCCACTTCCAGCTCTGACTCCTGCCTTTTTGACAATGCTACCATCTCCAACCCATATAACATAGCTGGTCTCACTACCCTCTTGTAGACCTTCCCTTTCACTCTTATTGGTACCAGTCTGTCACAAATCACTCCTGACACTCTTCTCCACCCATTCCAACCTGCCTGTACATTCTTCTTCACCTCTCTTCCACACTCACCATTACTCTGAACTGTTGATCCCAAGTACATAAACTCATCTACCTTTACCAACTCTACTCCCTGCATCCTCACCATTCCTCTACCCTCCCTCTCATTTACACACATATATTCTGTTTTAGCCCTGCTGACCTTCATTCCTCTCCACTCTAAAGCATATCTCCACCTCTCCAGTGTCTCCTCAACCTGGTCCCTACTCTCACTACATATCACAATGTCATCTGCAAACATCATAGTCCACGGGGCCTCCTGTCTAATCTCATCTGTCAACCTGTCCATCACCACTGCAAATAAGAAAGGGCTCAGAGCTGATCCTTGATGTAATCCCACCTCCACCTTAAACGTATCTGTCACTCCCACTGTAGTCCTCACCAATGTCACACTACCCTTGTACATATCCTGTACCACTCTTACATACTTCTCTGCCACTCCCGACTTCCTCATACAATACCACAACTCCTCTCTAGGCACCCTGTCATATGCTATCTCTAAGTCCACAAAGACACAATACAACTCCTTCTGACCTTCTCTGTATTTCTCCAACAACACTCTCAGAGCAAATATTGCATCTGCTGTGCTCTTTCCTAGCATGAAACCATACTGATGATCACTAATCATCACCTCCATTCTTAACCTAGCTTCCACTACTCTTTACCATAACTTCAAGCTGTGACTGATCAATTTTATCCCTCTGTAGTTACTGCAGCTCTGCACATCTCCCTTATTCTAAAAGATAGGTACCAAAACACTTTTTCTCCACTCCTCAGGCATCCTCTGCCTTTCCAAATTTCATTAAATAATCTGGTTAAAAATTCCACTGCCATTTCTCCTAAGCACCTCCATGCTTCCACTGGTATGTCATCTGGGCCAACAGCCTTTCCATTCTTCATCTTCTTCATAGCTGTCCTTACTTCCTCCTTGCTAATCTGCTTCACTTCCTGATTCACTATCCCCACATCATCCAACCTTCTCTCTCTCTCATTCTCTTCATTCATTAGCCCTTCAAAGTACTCTTTCCATCTACTCAACACACACTCCTCACTTGTGAGTACATTTTTCTCACTCTCCTTTATCACCCTTACATGCTTCACATCTTTCCCAGCTCTGTCCCTCTGTCTAGCCAATTGGTACAGGTCCTTTTCTCCATCTTTAGTGTCCAATCTCTCATACAACTCTCTATATGCCTTATCCTTAGCCTTCACCACCTCTCTCTTTGCCATGCGCCTCATCTCCTTATACTCATGTCTACTTTCTTCATCTCTTTGACAATCCCACTTCTTCTTTGCCAGCCTCTTCCTCTGTATACTCTCCTGTACTTCCTCATTCCACCACCATGTCTCCTTCCTCTGTCCAGATGTCACACCAAGCACCTTCCTAGCAGTCTCCCTTACTAGTTCTGCTGTAGTTACCCAGCTATTCGGTAACTCTTCATTGCCTCCCAGTGCCTGTCTTAACTCTTCCCTGAACTCCACCTCACAATCACCCTTTTTTAACTTCCACCATTTAATCCTTGGCACTACTTTCACACTTCTCCTCCACTTCTTGATCACCAATATCATCCTGCAGACCACCATTCTATGCTGCTTAACTACACGTTCCCCAGTCACCACTTTACAGTCTCCAATCTCCTTCAAACTGGCCCTCCTACATAGGATATAATCCACCTGTGTGCATCTTCCTCCACTCTTGTACATCACCCTATGCTCCTCCTTCTTCTTAAAATACATATACACCACAGCCATGTCCATCCTTTTCGCAAAATCCACAATCATCTGACCTTCTGCATTCCTCTCCTTAACACCATACCTACCCATCACTTCCTCATCCCATTAAAGGATCGAAGCAGTCTAGGATTGTTATAGGGGGTGATAATATTTTTAAGTGCAGGAGTATTGTCTGGATTATAGAGGATTTTATAGGCCATAATCAGTTGGTTATACTGGATTAGGCTGGGTAGTTCAAGCCACCCAAGCTGATTTAGATTGATGCGATGATGTATCCTAAAAGGCAGCCCAATGGCAAACCTGGCTATGTGGTTGTAACAAATTGAGAGTTTAAGGACAGTCTTGTGTAAATTCAAGAGTCGAGGGGATGCATACACTGCTGTTTTTCACTACTGAACTGTAGGCACTCTTATTGCGCCTGTTGACGTTTCTTTGAGAATGGAGAGTTGAATGCTGTCTTTTTATTAAAGTTAACAAAGAAAGCATTACCAGTGTTATATGCTTTAGTGTCCTGATCTATTTTTTAAGCTTTCTTTGTGTAATCATATATTCATATAAGTCCATAGCTTCAAACAACTGTTCATAATATGAGATTGTCACCCTGACCATTAAATTGCTCCTTGATACTATTGGCAGTTGCTTCTAAATCAACTTTCAACTGTACAATAGTTTTGTTGTTACACTTAATTAACAACTTTAAAAAGTCTAAACCAGCATTATTAAAAAAGGTCAGTTCTTGAAAGAAAGGATTATCTTTATATACTCCATTTGGAGCTTTGCAGAACCTTTGCCCCTTAGGGACTATATGAGAAGGAATACATTGATTGAAGTACTTGTTTTCCACTAATATTGCTCTGTATTTCTTAAGACCCTTCTCCAGTTCAAAAATCTGGTTGGTCACAATATTATCAGCAGTGGAATTAACAAAACTCACTGGTAGAGGAAAAGGATTAGGGTAAAGTTCAAAGCTGCTGTTACATCCTTGTACAAAACTTCTCTTGTTGAGCTATTTAGTCCCTCTCTTCTTTCTGCATACAAAACATATCTGTTGTTAGATGAACTATAAGATTGACTGGATACATTACCCATAGTAGAGGTTTCATTCTGACACAGTTTCTTGGTTAAATCAGCCAAAGATTTCTGTAGACTGCCAAGCACAGAAATAAATTCTGCCATTACCGACTGTTGACTGTCCAAAACTGGATGTAGAGTGAGATGTAAAAGGTCGTCCTCTGGAGAACACACCATAAAAAGAGCAAGCTCAGACAAACCAACAATAAATGGTACTCAGTGCAATAAACCAGAAAATAAAACAAAATACTGGTAAAAGAGAATGAACCACATAGAAATCACGTAAAACTGTTTAATCAATGTTTTCATCAAATAGACTTCTTCAGAAATACAAATGTGTTAAAATTTGGCACAAATATATATGCATATATACACCCACTAAAACTTTAATTGCAACAATTAACCAATCAAACCATTAAAACAATTAAAATCAATGATTGAAACAAATTAACCCATTAAGTGCACAGAAAATAAAAAATTAAATAACCAGTTTTCTGTCAAGCAAAAAACATTTTATGTTAACCATGTCACTCAACCCAGGTGAGCTGCTGGCCCTAATCTTAACTGACATAATGTTTCTCTTCTCTCCACTCTGTTTTTCATATTGCCATGACTTAAATCTTGGTCTAAATGTTCCAAAATAGGAACTAAAAATAGGCCAGGGGCCTAAATCTTCAACAGCAGATAGCTTAAAAATGGTGGAGGGACAGGTTGATAAGCCAGCCTATCAAACCTCTGGGATAGACATCACCTGCATATTAATCAGTGTGACTCATTATCTTCTTTTAGACATAAACTAGATAAATGGATGGGTATACACAAATATACTCTGGGATTAACTGATATGACTATTCTGGAAAAAGAAGGCCTGGCTTGAGGCAGGATACGGGCAAGGCAAGAATGGTCATAAGACTCAGTGGCCTTGAAATATCTATAAATCTATGAATGTATGCGTGACGATCATCCTCTGGGCCATTAATCAAGGAACCTCAATCCTCACCACTGGCAGCAGTGAGGGATGTTCATTTGAAACAAAAATAGATACACACAGTATTTTCAGATGAAGCTCTCTACACCAAGTACAATTTCCCTTAAGAGCACACGGGGAACACACTCCAGTCCTGCGGCTGGTTTTTCCTCTCTCTCTCGCTCTCTCTCTCTCTTTCTAGGCCCCAAATAAGACTCCTCACTGACACAGCTATTGAGTTAAGTCCTTAGCTGGATGTTCCAAGCTAAGTCCTCCACCACCCTCTCTGTGAAATCACTGATCTTAGTGTCCCTGTTCAACGTAACTGACACAAAGACTCTCTTTGAGCTTTGGTTTTCACACGCACACACACAAACACACACGCGCGCACACACACACACACACACACACACACACACACACACACACACACACACACATACACACACACACCCCTGCGAAAGGCTGGCACAGCTTTACTAGCTCTACCACCTTTGACCAGGTTAGTTACACTGCCACCAGAACACCCACAAAGCCATCTAAGGCTCTTGCCAGATTACCCAGTTATATGGAGAGAAATTAATAATAATACCAATAGTAATGTTGACCAAACAGCATAGCTTTCTGGAGTGGCCAGAGTGTCACCAAATACATATAAGTACTCTCAAAGCTTAAATATTGTTTAAATGATCAGCCACAATGAAAAGTTTAAATATATTTAATAATAATCAATATAATAAAAAACATGAAAATAATAAATATCTATTTACAATAATCACCAGAGTTTTGTCACAGGAAATTTTAAAAATACCACAGATTCACTCAAATAGTGAAAAACTATATTTAACTAATCTCACTATATTTTCCTGACTGATCTAAAGAATTACCATCCCCTAGTTCACTTACTGGAGCAAGGCAAGATGATGTGGGTGAGTGGTCCTTCTTTATCAAGTTTCACAGACTGCTGAGACTCTCTATCCCATCTCTCACTAATATCTAAAATAATTTCAGTGCTGATTATAGAATGACATCACATCTGGTCACCTGATTTTGTGGTTCACACACTACCCTCCTGACAAGAAGCTAAACCAAAATCTAGCACATATGTGTCATAATACACACACGTAGAGCTTTGCTAATATGTATTACAGCATCTGGAAGCTGTAAAACAATTTTAATACTTCAGCACTTCCTACAGTGCTACTAAGCCAGGCTTCTCACAGGCATTTTGTCTCTGGCTGCATTCAGAACTATGAGATACAACCGTTATGGCCTAAACCAGGTAATTAAATTTCAGACTATTTTTCAAAGTTAGCTGAACTGAGATTAACCTCTTCTCTTCCAGTATCCTCTGTTACAATATATTCATTTGAACAGTTACAATACAGTTTGATGTACAAATGTATTCCTTTTCTGTCCAGCAGGACCCATTCTTGGTACATTTTTAACACAAGCAGCTTTACAAATACATTTTTCAACACAAGCATCTGTACAAATTGGTTTGATATGCAAATGGCATATAATTCTTTACAAAACCCCAACTAACTATGCTGGCATATGTTGCACATCCACTGCCTTAGTTCTCCTACCATAGCTGGCAATACCTCACATCATCACAGTATGAATCAGTAAACGTCATCTCTAGTTGAATGTTTGCAAAGCACACTGTAAGTATGGGGCATAAATAAATTAAATATATGAGCACAAACTTGAAATATTCATCAGAAGTCCAGAGATGAAGGATATATCACATATGAAACAAGTGGTTGGAAAAAAAGTCTTAAATGCAATAGACAGCATTTAAAACCCCATGGGTTTTGAGGGCCTAATGCCCACCAGACCCTCAGCTTAATTCAATTTCTTCCTCCACAAAGAACACATATATCCTCCTTGGCTGGAATAAAGGGAGATAGTTGGTGAACTATGCCAGTTTTCTAAGCAATAAAGCAGATGAAATTTTATTAAGGTGCTGGCAACTATGCACAATGAACTATGTCTAATATGTTTGTCAAATGTAGCAGGTTGCACTGATAGCCTGCCGCATAACTAAAATATTATTATTCTATTGCATTTTTCATTATCATGTAATTCACTCTGACTTTGGTTTGTGTTTTGAGGTTACCATAGCCAAACACTAATTTTGGTAAAGTGCCTTGGCATGAAAAAATTGTACATGCACTTCACTTGCTTATTTATTTATTTTTATTTATTTAATTGAATAAATTCAACTTCATATTTATAAATTTAAGAAAAATCTTCTCCTTGAATATATAAAAGTTCTATTAATATTGTGAATGCTATTACCTCTGTAAACTTTTTTGTCATTTCAGTCTGTTTTTCTCTGTAAATAGATTAGCAATTTTATAGTTATTTTGTAATGTAATTCTGCTAGCTTTAACTGGCATACATAAATGCAACCTTCACTCTACTGTTTTACTGTTGCTCTTCTACAGCCAGGCCATGGCTGAAAGGGATACTTGGCAAACCCACTTGGTTACAAAACTGCAATAAATAAATTAAATCTATAATTGGAAGGGTTCATAGAGTATTAGTGGAGTTCAAAGTTTAGATATTCTATGCATGCCCATATTCATAGATATTCTTCTTTCTGCCACTGTATATAGGCAGACTGCATCTGCTTTTCTTACAACAGTTGTTGCGGCATTTTACTTTTTTAATGTGCATGTAAGATAGCAACTGTCATTGTTTCTTCTGATAGTTTTGCTGTGATTATATATGTGGAGAGAGCTCAGGTAAGAGCTTTTAGCAATATTTTAAAAGCTTCTGAAAGGGCTGATTTCCAACTTTTATGAAATAGCAACATATTCACTCAGATTTATCCAGGAATTAATTGCTCCACTTGCTTCTTTTAAGTCACTTAGACCATAGTAATTGTAGAAAGCTGCATCCTTAGCATCATAATACATTCTAGTATCCTGAGCCTCTTCTGAAAAATCAGTTTATAAAAAATGCAAGACAAACATACACATCTTGTGAATAGTACATGCTACTAAAATGTAGAGACACACATGGTACTCAGCAAAATCACATTTTACAAAGGGAATATTGAATGCATTCAGTTTCATTATATCTAAATATATTTTTATAAATGTTTGCAACCATCTTTACATAACATGGTAACTGTGTGAGATAAACGAGCATATTATTGGAAGATTTATTATGTTGCTGAGTCTTCTCCCAAGCATCAGAGTTTAAACTCATTAGTCCAAAAGGATCTAGTGATACTTGCATGAACAAGCAAATGTAAAAGATAAACATCATGCTTCCCCTACACCTCCATGTGGGGGAATGTTTATTTTACACCCTCATTACTTATATGTCTTAAGTCTCTGAATCATGTCAAAAAGAAAAATACCCTGCAAAAGCAAATATTGTGGATAAACAAACAGAGAAATCATAATATAAGACAGAATAGACAACACAGTTTGAGAAAGGTAAAAATGAGGAAATAAGAATCAGGAAAACAGCAGTCAACAACTCAGATATTAACTACTCTCAGGATAATCAGCAACAACAGCATTTGTGCATCAGACCTGGACTTTTACACAGCTGCAAAGTATTTAGTTTTTGAATGTTTCTCTTCTGGCATATTTAAATGAAATACATTTTAAAAATTTGGTGACTATGTCACTAACAGTTTTCTTCAAATTATACAAGCAACCCTTTTTTAATCATGTGACATTGGCTAAGTTCAACTAAATACTGAAATATTGTATATCTCTATAATGACTATCAAACAACTGGTTATATCCCACTGTACTGTGGGAGAGAGACAAAATGTTTTACTCCCTCCATGGAATTTTAAATGATGTCCTTCAATAAGGCATAACTCATTCAGTTATGTTAACATGAAAGAAATCTGAAATATGCATAACAATTGATCATGCTTAAAATCTCTGATGTAGTATATCTTAAAGTAGTGTTAATGTCATTTTATTTGAAACATTTTGTCCTTTCGCAAGTTGCCTGCTATTAACTTGAAACAACAAACATTAGGGCTTAAGGGAAAAGAAGAAAAAAAATGATTACTGACAAATATCAGCACCACTCTAGTGCTTAACTGTCACCACAAGAATAAATAGGCTGCATGCCTCCCACACCTTGAAGAGAGAATGGGTAAAAGGAATGTGGTACACAGCAATAAAGGACAAAAAGAAAGAAAGAAAATCATTATAAAAGCTGTGATTCTTTTATAAAAAAATGTATAACGTATACACAGGGGCTAGCACGTTACAGTCATATCTGTGTTTTGCCTAAATCTGCCCTTCAACTTGTAGAGTTACTGACATATGTCATTATCATAATAAAGTCTAAAAATATACAAAACTGTGGTCAAACATTTCATTGTTTTTTCAGTCCTGAGTTGCAATTTATCCTGGATATTTTAATGTATACTAATATTTTCATAACAAGTTCCTAAAATTATTAATTGTTTTTTTAATAAGGTTGAATTTCTAACAAAAAAACATAGCTTGTGGTTTACAGTTCTGTGTCAGTGGCGCATTCAATGAAACAAACGCAGTAGGCTATGCCACTGAGTGGATGAGAGCACATAAGTAATAAAATTAGTAGCTGTTCTGTCAGCAGATTGTCTTGGTGTTGACATTTCTTACTAGTAGAAAACAAATAACAATAATTAATAGTGAAATATATTCTCCAAGCTTCTTCAGACATGGAGTCCTGCATCTAATTAATAATGATTTATGTGATTAGATAAACTTCATGATTACTACAAAGAAATGCTTCAAAAACAGGCCTGATTTGTTCACTGTTGTACATTGTAGATAAAACAGAACTATTTGTCTGATAAATCTTGTTTTCTGAAAAATGCAAATGCATTGTATTTTGCTGCATGACTCCTAGTCTTGAACTATATAAAATTAACAATACATCCAGTCATATAGTGTAGGTACTTGCCCACAGTAAATCTGCTTAAAACATGTTCTAAAATACTTCAGGCTACAGATACTAAATAATAGATGGCAGGTTAAATAAACTGTTATAGTTTTGCTGAATGACTTTCAAATTTCTAGCCTGCCTTATACATATTGTGTGTGTGTGTGTGTGTGTGTGTGTGTGTGTGTGTGTGTGTGTGTGTGTGTGTGTGTGTGTGTGTGTGTGTGTGTCTAGATACGTGCATTTATGAATGTGCCTGTGAGCTCATGTGCATGTGTGCTTATGTGTGTGTGTGTGTGTGTGTGTGTGTGTGTGTGTGTGTGTGTGTGTGTGTGTGTGTGTGTGCATACACATTTGTCCATGCTTGAGTGTGTGTCTTTAAAGTAGCTAAACATCAATAGGTAGCAATATGACCTTACTGCTGCACTGCAAGTCATTGTTTGACTTCACTGAAACTTCTAACAGAAACAGCACTTTATTTTAGCATTGATAAATTTGCCATTGTGCATCTGTTTGGAAGTCTTCCTCTTGCTGCAGAATATCTTCTGGGGAAAACAGTGCTTTGTATTTATTTACACTTATGTGAAATTAATTACATTTGGTATGGTGCCAGGGAAAAAGTAACCTATATATACATCTGAAAAATAGCTGTGTGATGATCACAACTCAGTGTTTTCAGGTATGTCTGCTGCAATGAATGGTTCAACATACCACAAAGAGTATATCTAACATAGAGGATTATGAGCAGATAGCCAATGCTAACCATGCTATTATGTGCTCGACTCAAAACATGGATGCCAAGGAATTCACCTCGAGAGTGAACTTCAAGTGATTAATCTTACCATCTATGTCAAGAACACATAATATTAGTTTAGCATCAGCTAACTACATATAAATTCTTTATGGAGATTTATCTTTTCTATGTAAGAAAGGTCACAGTAAAAATGAAAAAAAAAATGCTAAGTGTTTCACCAGATTTCAAAGCTGTAAACATTTAGTGAGCGCTTTAGAAAGGTAGTATAACACTGTTCCTTACATTTACACACACCTTCCATGCCTCTCAACTGTCTAGATTTTCACACAATGTCTGGATTTTTGCCTCATGTGTTGGGTGTGTTTCTCATGAAGTTTGTGGTTTTCAGACAAATTAATGAGGAATAAGGACACTAAATAATGGCATACATTTAGGTTTCAGACTACATATCTTTCAGTAAATGAGGCAAACCCACATCCTTTTATTCTAGTAATTTTCTAGGTTTAGTGCAGAAAGCCAAGGACATGTTATCGATGGACAGCAGGCAGAAACAAATCTTTTATTCTGCTGCTGTCATTTTTACAGGCAGATTTTACTACCTAGCACAGGATCTGCCATTTACAACTTTAGCAGGGGGTGCTTAATGTTTGTTAAGGCTGGGTCTTGGACAACTCTACTGTTTAACTGATTTGTCTTTTTCTGACTATCAGAGTGTAGTGAGTGCACTTTATGCACTACATATGAATAAGAAGATAACGGTATTCACATATCACACAATATAATAAGTGAGTGAAGGATATATTAGAATGCAATTAACATAAGAAAATGAAGCAAGCGATCTACTAAAAGAATTTATAAATGATGTGTGACATTGAAACAAAACTTTGTACGGAGCTGTGAGACTCTGACATAGGCAAAAAGAATGACACATTTCTATTTGAAAGGGAAAAAAATGGTATTGCAGCTAAATCAGGATGGAAGCTGTTACTTGATTTATTATTATTTTATTTATTTATTTATTTATTTATGTATTTACCCATTAGTTGACCAGACATGCCAACTGAACAGACTGTCCCTTTTTGGGTGTGACCTGGGAGCACTGTCCAGTTAAATGTCTTGCTCAGAGACACACAGTAAGCAAATGAAGTTGGAAGAAATCAAACCTTGTACCCTGGGTACAAGGAGCAGCTCATTCACAGCTCAGCACTTTTTATGAAGTTGGAGGAAATCAAACCTTGTACCCTGGGTACAAGGAGCAGCTCATTCACAGCTCAGCACTTTTTATGAAGTTGGAGGAAATCAAACCTTGTACCCTGGGTACAAGGAGCAGCTCATTCACAGCTCAGCACTTTTTATGAAGTTGGAGGAAATCAAACCTTGTACCCTGGTACAAGAAGCAGCTCATTCACAGCTCAGCACTTTTTTCTGTCTGTGCTTACTGCCAGACAAGTGAAGGAGCAAGAATGAAACATTACTTTTTCTCTCAACCATTATACTTGATCTTAAGATATAAACATGAAAAAGTTACTCAGCTGATTTAAAAACATGAATACATACCCTTTTTATGTGTACTTCTCCAAATAACAGAATCATCTACTTCAGCCTGTTCTTTGTTTTCAGCCTGATTAAATCCAGCCTCTTTTCAATATTGTTTCAAATCCATCTACTCTGCTGTACACTAGTATTTCTAATTACTCTCTTCATCTATATTTTACTTAGTTTTACTTATAGTCAGCATAATTCTTTTTTTTTATATTTAACTATTGTACTGTACTTGTATTAATAAAACATTTACTTTAATTTTAAACTTTCTTTCAAGCTATATAGAACTATTATCTGGCTGGCAATTTGTTCCACCACTTGCTCCCACACTGTAAGTCACTTCTAATTCTAGAATATTCTACTTCCATTACCAGTTGGCTTCATTTTCTATAATCATCAATAACTTGACTAAGGGACATGGACAGAGTTTATGTCTACAAAGCATATGTGATCAAAAGCAGTTGGATGAATTCTGATTTCAGTGACACTTGTGCTTCTCTATTTCCTTATAGGTTCATAGGTAGGTACTAGGCTATCGTCCTTAGGGCCTATACAAGCCCAGCCATAACAATTCCCTGGCTATTGCTTCCCACAAATATTTACTTTTCTGGACCCCTGTCGAGCAGGGCTACTGATGTGATCCCCGGGGTAAATTTCCTATTTCCCATTTGCAATAATATCCAATGCTCTTACATTAAAACAAACCCCATGACTTGTCAAAGATATAATAAACTATCTCCTGCTGTTTGGAATTCCTTCACTAGAGAACTCAGAAGCAGACATAGCTTTATACATTTAGAGCTTCACCAGATACCTACTTATTTACTGTAATTCAATGCAAATGTTTTGATACCCTTGGTGTCAACCTCAGTCACTACATCTCTACTTTTTATTGTGTAATTTCTCTTCATAAATTATGTGAATTAATAATCAATAACTTTCAGTAACTGCCTTTGTACAAGTAGTTAATACCTATTTGTATATTTTGCAAACTCATTCAATTTGCATGAATGCATCATAAATGGCAATTATATCTAAACAACACGTTTCTTAAATCACCACAAAGTACATTCATTCCCTTTAATCCAACCTGAGGAGAGTTACATACAAAAAAACACAATTTAAGCATTACTCCCTCTGTTTCCTGCCTGGAACTAGTTCTGGAGTGTCCCTGTAGACCATTTTTATTTTTTTCCCCTAAAATCTCAAATAATTTTCTTTTTCATTTATCACATCATCTGTGGTAGTTCAGATCATGTGGGTTGCTACATCTCAGTGAAGTACAAACTTTTAACATGTAAATAAGCAGACTGATGGTTTAACAGAGCCAGTAAATGTCTTGAACCTTCATACTGATTGCAGAGTCTGTCTTTTTAGATGTATTTTCTCCATCAAGGATGACTAGTTTTACACTTCAGTAAGATAATGTGGCCTAGAAATTATTGCAAGCTTAGTAGTTACACATACCTAGGACAATGAATAAAAAGGACATCTCCACCCAAATGTCAAACTTTCTCATTACAGATTACTTTTCCTTCTTTTCAACTGACTCAGCAATTTAAGTACTACTTTTTTTAGGTATTACATATTTTATTTTATCTTTTTACTTATTATTGCCATGTCTTTTAATCCACCATGTTGTCTTTCTGTGAAATCTCATGCTGTTTCCTTGCAATATTCTTCATAATATAGGATCTTTGAGATAGACAATGTCTTATCTAGGCAAGTCATTCAGGGGTAGATGGCTAGCAACACCTAAGATATTTGCTGCTTAGGTTATTAATACCACAAGGTACCTGATGTCAGGCCAATTGCCAAAAGCTGAATCCCATTTTGTTGAAACCAAATAAATTAAAGGAATTTGACTGAGAATTTACTACTGTGCAAATTTTACAGAACAACAGACATTTGTGTTAAGTGATGCAGAGTGAAATCACAAGATGCATTAACCTTTCATATCCCTTACTAGCATATTAAAGTACCCTTATTAATTCACACAACTTTAATGTAACATTGAAGTGAGAATACATTAGTGTGGGTACTATGATATTATACTAAGGGGAAAGTACCAATGGGTCTCACTTACTCTAGTACTGTGTATAAGTGTGCAGTTTTCAATGGGTTTGAATTTTCAGTCAAATTCTTTCAGTCATTTAGAGTGATATTCAAAACCTTCTGAACTATGAAGCAGTGCTTGTATGCTGCACAATGGAGTTCACAAGCCTTATGTTTTTATGACACTTACACACTAGGTTAAGACACTGTACACAGTCTTATTTTTTAAGCATTGTAAGCCATGTAACTGACCCTACTCTCAGATTATACATGATTCAAAAAGCAACAGTAAGTGTACAGGGTGGTCTCAAAGGTAACCTGTGGGACTGAAATTGCGTTCCTGCAGATGGTATTGTGGTTGGGAGTGCACAGATCTATTTTCCCTGCTAGTATGTTGCCCTGTTTACTGTGCTGAACCACATACTAGTAATGTCAAACAAGCAAAAAAATCTTTGCATATCTCTCAGCCTCTAAGAAAGCGAACCGCAAAAAATGTAATGCAGGGACACCTAATTATCATATTCAGATCTGCATATTACTGTTTCCAAGTTCAATTACTCAAAAGCAGGAAAAGGAAAATATGGTTTAAGTTATCATAGTAATACTCGCACTTTTTAATAAACATGACTTTCTTGAGAACCATTCCTTTCACTGGAAATTGCATTCTACAGTTTTCAGAGCGGTAAAAATTTCTATATAACAAAGTAAAAGTATAAATAAAAATGGGGAAAAATGAAACACTAGAACTTTTTGAGCATTAAGAAAGAAATTTGAAATATCATGGAATCATCTGTCTTATAACTGGATGAGTTATGTTTTAGAAGCCATAAGCCTGCACATCAATCTGTCAATAATATAAAAGTCAAGAACACTATAGAATAGCCATGCCTATGACAGTGTGCAGAAGTGTAAATAGCATATATGTCATACAACCTGGGCGTGAAAAAGAGATAGCAAGCAGCATGTATACATTTCAAGAATTAAAACCAGACGTATCCCATGACAAACTGATAGCTAAACCATCAAGGCTTGCTATACGACTAGAAATTGTAAATATGCTGACAAACTGAAATGCTATATTAATGCAGTGTGTAATGTAATAGCAAGACTAGACTACATAATTTCAATACTGATAGAACATATTAGAGTGACATTACATATACACCTGTGATACTGAGCATCTGTCACATAAGACATGATCAAAGTCTATGCAGATGGGACATGCTGGGATACGTGCGGCAAATCATAAATAAGTGCAGCAATAGTAGTACAAAGGGCATCTAATATCAAACTCGATACAACAAATTAAGTTCAGATCACTCAAAGAAATAACATGCAGGTTGTCAGTACTGTACAATATCATACTAAACCAATCACACATGGATCACAACAAACACATAGACATACATATAATGAGCCTCTCAAAAGTAACCTAACTGAACCAATAAGGCTTCTTAAATGGAACCTGAAGTACCCTCAAGTACCTCACAAGCAGAGAGCACAGGCAGCACCCACTATGAAACATACACCTAAGAGTTAAGCTACCCCCCGCACATTCCAATATTCTAGTTAAATGTGACTCCATAGTGAGACACACCAATGCACCACACTCCATTCTGTGCAGGAAGGGGGTCATAACCAGTTGCCTATCAAGTAATAGGATTCTCCACATCACACATGCAGTCAAGTCCATGCACCCTAAGCACACATTTGCCACCGTCACAGTGCATGTATGTGTAAATGACATGAGATGTACCTTCCTGGACTATAAGAAGAGAGAGATGTCATTAATTTATTTGAAAATACAAATGATTGCCACTCAAATGAGTGACAAAAATTCAGGAACGGCACCAATGTGTGATGGCACATTTGTGTGAAAAACACTTGGATAAATTCAAGATTTATATAGTCTAGGTACTTAGGAGTGTGCGGAAAAATGAATATTTGACTGAAAAGGTGGTAATCAAGAGAATGTACAAGATTCTGATGTAGAAGGTAGTGTGTATGTGTGAGTGCTTGTGTGTTATGATTAGAGTTAGGTTTAGGTAAGGGGATAGATTTAGTGCTGTATCTGGTGTTGTACACATTCTGTGTCCTTTTACCTTTATTAGTGGTACTGTTAGAAGAAAGGGGTTTTAGTATTGCCATATGTTGGGCTAGGAGCAGGGGTGGAGTATGGTTAGGGCTAAAGGTTACCAAACATGAGCAAAGTAGTGCAGGGGTGGGTGAAAATAAAGTGCCCTAATACTCTATATGAGAGTGAATGAAAAAGCAGCTATTTTCATTTCTGGCACTCTTTCACTGCTAAGGAAGAGCACCAGGTCCTAACTCCCACACCCGATACTGCCCATCCTCATGTCTACACGAGGAGTGAACAATGAAACAGAAAAATATGATCTTGCTGATTGTGGTGCCTAACACCTTACACCTGGGGCAGCTGCCCCCCCTTTGCCACACTTTAACTATGTTTCTGCTTTGATGGGGCTAGATAATACACTTGGCTTCCTACTGGTCTTCTTGAAACATGACTTGTCAGAACTCCTACAAAGGTTATTGCATATCAACCTTGAAACAGGTTTCATGCCAGATGAATGGAGGACAGTAAAAGTAATCCCTTTGTGCAAAGCTGTTGTGTCAATGGACCCGGGTAATTATAGAGCCATGAGCCTGACCAGGCTCTTCTGTAATGCTATGAAAGGGATCATTATGGAATTAATAAATAAGGACATACATAACCTACAAACTCTTGACCAAAGTAATATGGATTAGACAAGGGCAGATGCTGTGTACTTAAACTGGTCAACTTCTTAAATAAGATTAATGAAGCAATGGATGAGGGAAATTCAGTACACACTGCATATCTAGACCTTACAAAGGCATTCAATATCATACTATGCTCAAGTATTGCAGATACATTCTTCCAGCTAAATATAAATCAATATGTAGCTCATTATATAGTAAATATAAACAATGAACAAGCACAGGAATCTGTCTAGTTCCAACCTCACCAATACAAGTGCTGAGGAAAAAAAAACAGAAAAACTAGTAGACTAAAAACGTTGTTGATGAGCTCAGTCACAATAATTTCCAGAAGTCATGAAACCCAGGTAGTGTTCCAAAGCAAGACACCTTTATTCATCACAGACAAGTGAAACTGATATGTTTAACATTGTAAAGTATTTCTGATTGCTTTCTTAATGAGGATCACTTGTCTGTGATGAATAAAGGCTTGTTGCTTTAGAACACTACCCTGGTTTCATGATTTTTGGAAATTATTGTGACTGAGCTGATCAACAAAGTTTTTAGGATACTGTTTTTTATTTTTTTTTATTTTCATTATATAGTAAACGGTCTCACAGATACAACCCAGTAGATTAGGGTGGGTGGTTGTACTGCCTCCAAAAGACCTGTTACTAGTGGAGTACTTTTGGATTCATCTAGTTAAAGCTTTGACTAATTTGTCTTATTCAGTTGAAGTCTCAGTGAGTTTTCTCTCAAAGAAACATAGCAGAATCTATTTAAAACTACTCTTAGCATGTTTCTTGTCACTTCTTTTGTTCTTATAGACTTTAAGATTTATTTCTTTATTTTCAACCTCCCTCATCCATTCACTATCCACAAAGATCATGCTTCTTCTACTGTAGCCCCTATAACTTCCCAACATTCGTGCTTTCAGTAGTAAAATCTTAATGCTGGTCTTGTCTGCTTCAGTTAACCATTCTTACCAGATTTCAAAGTGTGACTACTTGAAATAATGCATTCATTATTTATTATTACTGTTTTGTTTATATTCTTTCCTGCTTTTATTGGCCCAAATGGACCAGCAAGTGTTTTTTTTTCCCCTTTTTCATTCGTCTGTTTCCTTTTTATCACAAAATGCCCGATGAACCATTTTGTTAACAATGGTCTTTTTTTTATCAACCCCTACATTGTTATTATTATTATTATTATGATAATTAGCTGTTCTGGTGGCATAGAGGGATGAAGATCTAACTATGGCTCAGATGATTAATGTTCGATTAGCAGGTTGGCTGACTGATGGAGCACAAGGGAGGAATAGGCATGCCCATCCTGGGAGGAGGAGGATACTTGCTGGTGATGCTCCCTTAGAGGAGATAGGGACCACAGAGGAGAGTTGCCCTTGGATAGGGTAAGGGAAAAGTGAAAAAGTGGGTAGGATGTATAAAACAAAATGAAAAAAAAAAAAAGACGTCAGATGGAAGCACAGCTGGTTGAACCCCCGGGATGCCCTTAAGATTCATAACTATCCCCAGCAACGGGTCTATGGTTAATCGTCAAAGAAAGCATCCATTAAATAACATTTAATCATATACTAACAATTGAAACTGCTGTTTGTCATATAGGTTTTTCACTGTAAACCAAATCACTGAACAGTTATAGCTGGCCAATATCGGGCTCATACGATGATGCTGTCAACTAAAACTAAACAATAGTAACATTTAGAAATATAACTTCTAAAGTGCACACTTTATAAAATAAAAAGTACAGAATGCCTTTTATATGTTAATAAATAACAATATTATCCCCTTATAAATGTGCAATCTCGGAGTTGGTATATATAATTAGGGGTCTATATTAATTCAGCAAAACACATATTCATCAAATAAGTCTTCAGCGAACACCAGCCACCAAAATTCACTTCAGCGAACAGCTGAATTTTTCCCATGGTTTGCAAACCCTCACCCACCAGCCATCCAGAACACACAACGGGCTAAATCAAATCCATCCAAGTCCCCCCCAAACCCTCACCACCCCTTAACTATATATACCAACTCCAAGATCACACTACAGTGTGGAAAAGGGCAAATTGTCTCAAGCAGTGCAGACACTAATTCATTGGATACGCATATTGTACTTAATGATGAGACACATATCTTTAAATTTAGGGTAATGGAAAAGAAAATATAGCAATAAACATGGTGGCAATTTGATTACTCTAACTGAGTTAGTCAAATACAAGTGGATCAATTTCTTTAGGGCTGACCATAAACCAGGTCTCAGTGCTGTAAATAGTATAAAAAAAATTCTAAATATGAAACAAATGCTGTTTTAATATGTTTTTATTAATCCAGACAGCATGTATATTTAGTATATTTATTATATTTATGGTTTTAAAAGATAATTGATTGATTGATTTAGTCCAAAAGAATAAAACCAAGAACCACAAGTAGTGAAGTTAGAGTCCCAGGAATCACACAAACCAAAGTCCAAACCACAAATCCAATTTATAGACAGCAAAAAACAAACCAAATGCAGCCAAGTGCTTTCATCTTTAGCAAAGACTTCTTCAGAACTGATTAACATGATGATTTCCAACCTTAAATAATCTAAATAATCCTAATCCTGATACATCATGTGATCATGTGAGCAACCATTCACATGACCCAACTTTAGTTTAGTAAATGCATTGATTATAAAACTTTAACAAGAATTGTTGTGAATAGCATATTAAATTGCATGAAAAATGAACATAAGTATAACAATAAAAATTAAAAATAAAAATAAAAATAATGTTGAGAACAAAAATGGTAAAAAAGTCAGTGTTACAACGACAAATGTATGAATAACGTGACATAATCAGCCCTCAAGACTTTTCAACTTTAATCTAGTGTAATAGATCAACATTCATTCAAACCAGGGTGGGGTAAGGGCATCACACACAAGAATCCATATGAGCTCTTTCTTGAGAAGATGTTCGTCAGTGTAAAAGCCCCTTGGATCTGGTTCCAAGAAGTCAATCACCACAAATTTTAAAATGTAAGATTGGAAATCACCATGTTAAGCAGTTCGGAAGAAGTCTTTGCTAAACGAAAGCGCTTGACTGCATTTGGTTTGTTTTTGCTGTCAATAAATTGGATTTATGGTTTGGACTTTGGTTTGTGTGGTCCCTGGAATTCTACAATAGATTGATTTAATTGATTTATAGACATGAATCAGCTGTCTTGTTATGTATTGTTCTCTCTTATGTATATATATATATATATATATATATATATATATGTGTGTGTGTGTGTGTGTGTGTGTGTGTGTGTATCTGTATATATATATATATATATATATATATATATATATATATATATATATATATATATATAGATTCACTTTCACTTTACATGCTCAATGTTTTAAAACGTTGAAATTCATATGGCCGAGAAAATATAATCGACATTTTAAAACATCATTTTGCAGGGGGGCAAGCCCTCTACACCCCCTGCTGTATAAATATACCAACTCCAAGATCACACTACAGTGAGGAAAAGGGAAAATTTCCCATTCCGCGCTGTATGGAGATCTCCACTTAACACGGTTGATGTTTTAAAATGTCGATTATATGGTCTCAGCCATATGAATTTTGATGTTTTAAAACAATGTTTGAAAAGTGAATCCATATCCATATATATATATATATATATATATATATATATATATATATATATATATATGGATATATACAGATATATATATATATATATATATATATATATATATATATATATATATTTGAACTTGATGTTTTGGTTTGATGCACTGAGGAACAGTTTGTATACTTGAATGTTTTGTTCATTAACTATATCTGTTATATTTTACTGGCAGTTCTTCAGTATTTTTTTTGTTTTTTATTTTTTAGAGTTTTGTTGTTTGATTGCAAGAATTCTGGACCATACGCAACAGGATTTTAAGTTTTTTTCACAGGGCTTTTCTTATGCAACTCTGCAGGTCTTCACTTGATAAACAGACAGAGCACTAATGTACCAATGATTTGCTCTGCACATAAAATAAGCAAATGATTATTAAACGATCTCTAAAATCCTGCTCCTACTTTTTTTCCATACCTTGGTGACAACACATTTAAGGAGTATGAGAATTTTGGAAGGAAATCTTTTTTAAAAGATGTGTTGCAATATGTTAAAGATCATAACTTCAACATTTATCTAAGACTTAAAACAAATCCTTATTATTGGCAAAACATTACTAAAATGTTCATAGGTTCATAGGTTCATAGGGAGGTACTAGGCTATTGGCCCTAGGGCCTATATAAGCCTAGCCAAGAAGGTACCCTGGCTTTCGCCACCCAAGAAAATTATTTTCCTGTGCCACTGTCGAGCAGAGCTACAGAAGTGATCCCCGGGGTGAATTTCCTATTTCCCATCCAATCATCAAGATTTTTCTTGAAGAGTGCTAATGAGGAGCTTTGCTGGATATAGATAGGTAGTTTGTTCCAGAGTATGGTAAGTCTCTGGGACAGGAATCTATCCCTCCAGCATGTTCTGTTTATTGCGGTGACAAGGTTTAGGTCCCCAGAGTGTGTAGCTCAGAGGGATTGGGATTTCTTTAAGTGGAGCATGTCCAACAGGTCTGGGTTTGGCATAGCTTTGTATGTTAGGCAGAGATCGCCACTGAGTAGGCGATATTCGACGGATTAAAGCTGGAGATTTTTGAGATGGTCTGCATAGGGCATCTGTTTGAGGCTGGTAATCCTCTTTGTGAGGTATTTCTGTGGTCTTTCCAGTTGTAGATGTCTTTTAAGGTACATACCAAAAGGGGCGTTGTACTCTATAATAGGTCTAACGAGTGATGAGTAGAGGGGAACAATGACCTCTTTTTTCCTGGATTACAAACCTTTTGTGATGAGGTGTGCCACGTAAAAGGATTTCCTGACTACTATAGCGATGTGATGTGGCAGTTCATGGGTACAGAGTTTTTACCAAAGGGGATGACAATGCACTTTTTGGCAGTGAGCTTGAGGCCATGGCTTTGACACCAGGCATCTGTCTTAATGAGGCCCTTTTGTAGGATGTCCACATCATTAGGAGTTTTGATTATTGCTCCTAGTTTGCAGTCATCTGCAAACTTCATTAGCCAAAGACCTTCTGTGTTAGCCTGTACTTCAGAGAAATAGATACCAAACAGGAGAGGACCCAGGACTGAACCCTGTGGTACTCCACTTGTCATTGGTCTGAAGTCAGATTTGTAGTCTGCTACTTTCACTGTGTGGGTTCTGTCAGTGAGCCAGTTGGCAACCCATCTTGTGACATAGGGATTTATATCTACTTTAGTGAGTTTATCTATAATTCCAGAGTGGGGGATGGTGTCGAAAGCCTTGGCAAGATCTAGATAGGCTGTGTGAACCACCTTACTCTCGTCTACAGCTTTGGTGACTGCTTCAAAGAAGTCTATCAGGTTTAGGAGACATGATCTGCCTTTTAGAAACCCAAACTGGGTGGGGTCCAGAGTTTGGAGATTACTAATGTCTTTGTTTATAAATTCCATGATGATTCGTTGCATGGCCTTGCAAACCTGGCTCATCAGGCTAATGTGGTGGTAGTTCCTGGGGTCCGTGGTGGCTCCCCATTTGTGGAATGCGATAATCATTGCTGGGCGCCATTCAGTGGGCACAAAGCCTGAGGTGAGGCTATGATTGAACATGGTACTTAGGTGGGGTGCCAGTTCACTCTGTAGTTCATGTAGAATGCAGCCTGGGATGTTGTCAGGTCCCATGGATGCTGTGTTCTTGGCTTTGGAGAGTGTGGTTTTCACCTGTTCAGCCGTGATTACAGGAAGTTTGCATTCTTCCAGTATAGAGATGGGCCCTTTAGGGGGTGAGAGGGGGGTAAAGTTTGCACTGAACCTATCTGCCAGGATGTTGGCAATATCAGTTGGATCTGCATATTTAGTGCCATTGTGCTGTAACTCAGAGCAGATCTGAGTGTTGCCATAGAGATTCTTGACATGCTTTGTGGTTGTTTTAGAATCAGTGGCAATTTTGTTTTCGTAACTAGCTTTGCAGGATTTTATGAGGGATCTCATCTTCTTATTGAGGCTGACCAGGGAGTTCTTCCAATCATGGGATTTTACTCTTTTTTGGAACAATTGATCACATGATTTTCAGAAGTTATATAAGCTGTTTTCAAACTCATTTGGTTTTAGTCTGATGAAGCGGATGGTAGATCCGCGAAAGCGCTTACTCATTTAATAAACTCATTTGCTTTTTTACTGGTTTTGACCTCCTTTGGCTTCACATTTCATGAATCCTGTGTTTGTGAACCTTGGACCTACTTCATGAGCACACTGACTTTGTTTGTTGTTGGATTAGCTGTTGAATGATACTTTATGCTGCTGCTGTTTCCTTTGGATTACTTACAGGACCACGCCTATCATGCCTGTTGATGGACTAGATTTTTAACAACTTTGTCGCTGGGCCTCCTTCACCAGAAGTTTTCTGTGAGTACTTTTCAATTTTGAATTTTGGCAGTTCCACGCAGAAGGGCATATATATATATATGGGTCCCCTTCATAATGTCGATCCACTTTTCGTCGAGTTTCAAAACACTTGGCGACCAATGACAAAATCACAAACTGTAGCACATTACACCCACTGAAGTGGGAGGCTTTGCATCCCACTACCCTGTATGGAAGGCTTTGCATCATACACCCCCCTACTTAAATATACCAACTCTGAGATTACACTACAATGGAGAAAGGGCAAAGTTCACCACAGTGGTGAAGTGGTTACTTTCCCAGAGAGGAAATATGATGTTCCAGGGGTTCCATGATTGTAAACTTGTGGGGTTTTTATCTCGATGTTGCAAAGTTGATGAAAGGTGGGTTGACATTATGAAGGGAACCCATATATATATATATATATATATATATATATATATATATATATAAACATTCAGTTGTGGAATAAGATTCTGAGGTTGTGTTCATACATAACAATGTAACAAAGTTGCTATTATGTGATGTGTGTGTGTATGTTTATATCAATGTATATATGTATATTTGTGTCTTTTTGAATGTGTGGGCGTGTTTTTCAACATGTATGTGTGTGAGTCTGTATGTGTGTATGTGTGTGTGTGTGTGTGTGTGTGTGTGTGTGTGTGTGTGTGTGTGTGTGTGTGTGTGTGAAAGAGATAGAGATTGTGTGTCTAGAAATTAAATACTTACATAGTTTGTATTTCTGATGTAAAATAGTTCCTCCATTAAAATAAATATATTAAAGCAAGTATGATTTAATAGCTGGGGAAACTATTTTACATTAAATATATATATATATACATATATATATATATATATATATATATATATATATATATATATATATATATATTAAAAAATCAAAACAAAACAAATGCAAAATAGTTTTGCAAATGGTCTATTCTCTAAGCACAGTAATGCACTCCAGGGTGTGTTTTATTGTGGAACACCGTTCCAGGGGTGTAGAAGGCCTACACCTGCATCATCATGCTTCAGAGTACCACTGGGTATGCATTATTTCCACTGTAATACAAACCATGTTGGGCATTATTGCTTAACAAGGAATTCTGCTATAATTTGCAAAACATACATCTAAATGTCTTTATCAATCACTTATTCCCAAATGTTTTACTGATTCATGCAAAATTAGTTCAAGAACACCACTATATCTGACATTTTATAAAAAGCCAGTTGAGTTTTTAGAGATAGAAGTCAATCTAGTAAATAAGCAGCCCACAATGTAAAAAAAAATCATCCATCATCTGAAATACTATGATACTTTCTCCACCCAGAACATTAATCTTAGAGGAAGTTAACATTCCAAGCAGCAGCTTGAGGCAATCATTAAGGTCATCTTCAGATATTTAACCCGGCATTATTATTTTAGCTGCTGAAAGGAAGCATTTTGCTGACAAGTGCATCATTTGTTTTCACAGTTAAAGTGACAACAGGCTACATTCATGTCCACAAATTCTTACAATAGTTAAGACAGATACAACAACATTTTGCTGTTAGGTTAAAAATCCAGCTTGTGTCCTTTTTCAGGACAATCCTCTACTGTACTGCTTTAAATATCCGGAAAAGACAATAAAAAAAAAGATGTTACAGACTTACATAGGCAGCACTTAGTGTGGAAAATTATTTCACTGATGCTTTTTCAATGCCAAACTAATAAAAAAGCAAACTTTTTTTTCATTCTTAATAGTCTAAAATTAAGCCTCCTTGTTACATCAGACAAATGTAATGACAATTTCAAAGAAAATTAATACCTGAACCTTGTACTCACTTTAGCTATTAAGAGTCTGAAAACATACAGAAATAAAAGTTTACTTTTGAAATTACAAAACGTCAGCTTCAATGTTTTTAAAGCAAATATTTCTTAATTACAACCATCAAACTTCAAAAGTGCCCATCATTTATTGTTTTATTCAGTATTAGTACTGACTATCAATGTAATTTAACTGAAGTCCTAAACCATCCAATCTCAAACTAACAAAAACGGCAACATTTGTTTGTAGCCAGGCAATCTCTTCACTTAGTTTCTACAAATATTTCAGTTAAGTATGAAAGTCTTCCAGGCAGATTTTAAGCACATACTGTAGAGTGATTATTTTTACTCTATAAGATTTCTAAGGCACGCATTCTTTTACTTCCATTTCTTAAGGAATTGCTAAATAATAGTGGCTCTGCATAGCAAGAAAGGTCACCTCCATTTGTCTTAGTGGTGCATTCAAGTACATTGAAGGGTCATGTGAGATACTTTTCCTCAGCATTTCTTCCAGCAAATGGAAACATTTTATATACCATTTTCAGCCTAAAGCATGACCATATACAGATAATCAGCTACTTCTTCTTGGTAGTGTCAGCAATGCTCCCCCATATAGTTATTTACAGGAGTATCCTGACATCTGAAGTAGGCTCTGTCTAGACAGACTCATCTTGTGAAATCTAAAACAGACCCACATTATCCATAGCTTAGACAGACATTTCATTTATCTATCTATCTATCCATCTACCTATCTATCTATCTATCTATCTATCTATCTGTCTATTTATTTATGTATTTATTTTGAGGATTGTAGCCATCCTGTTACCTTACCCCAGCATTGGGTAGTCATCTCCAAAGATTTTTGTCATTGTGCCACAAAACTGCAAGAAAATGGAAACCCCTTATCCCACTAGTCCCCTGATTTAAGCATTCCAACATTATTTATTTATGTATTTATTTAATTGAATATGTTAACTTGGGGTAAAGCACTGATTACAAAAGATCAGTTGGAGTCTAATCCAACCACTGGTGCATTTTATGCAACTTCCTCTGTCAAAAATCACAAGTACTTCCAAAATTGGTTCTCAGGCATGTGAGGTTTTTTCCTTATGTTTCTGCATGCTGTCCAAGAACTTAGTCCTCAAGGCCCCAAAGCCTTCCTGCAGCTAGTCACCATTCTGCTCCAAAGTTTTTACACGTTATTGGTCTACCCTTTACTGCTCTACATTGTCCCAAACACTGTCTACCCATCTTAGTAATTTAAAATATTTTATCTTTTTTTCAAGATTCAGCCATGTAGCATTCCAGTACCCCTAAGAATCTCATGAACATAATTCATCCATTATGTGCCTTCCTTACACTATATATTGCTCAAAAATACACTAAGACGGCCTTGTTCCTTGCACTGCCACTTCAATGTTGGCCAAGAATAAGCATGTCACACTCTATCCAACTTGATCAAAGAAGGATATCTTATCTATACATCCATCTTATCTATCAGCATGTGAGAGTCCCTCTATTTGCTACAGGTTTCTAACCCTGCAGGCTAGAAAGGCATAAAATTATTTTGGCATTTAGCTGCCTATATAGATAGGGAACAAGCTGAGCTGTACCTTAGTAATTATAATAATAGAAGTAGGAATATAGCCTTAACAGCTATTGCACTCCCAGAAAGAGACAGTGAGAGAAAGAGATTCAGAGTCTTCCAGTCTATCGCTGCGGTTGTTATCTGTTATAATAATGAAAACATATAGGTTCACAGATTAATAGGTAAGTACTAGGCTTGCTGCCCTTGTAGGACATTTTAAGTCTAGTCAATTTACCTCCTGGTGCTTGAATTAACCTATCCCATTTTGTGTTAGATTGGACTTACCCATCCTATGGTCAATAGTTATATATCACCCCTGGGATCAGAGACATAGCTGGCTCAACCAGCCCAGTCCCACAAACTAGTGACCCACACCCTCAGCTCTTCAAGTGAAGAACAAAAAAAATAGCAGTTGCTATAGTTTATACCCTGCAGTGAGTGCTACAGTGCTCAAGTTTTAGTTAAAAAAAAGAAAAAAAAAGAGAAATGTCTCCCCCTTTTTAAACTTTAGTAATCTGCCACAGTTTAGACCACACACTGAGTGCTAGAGTGCTCAGGTTTGACCACAAATGTAATATCATCTTTTTAAAGCCAGTATGCTGCATTAAAGAATGATCAGGATAAATCATGCCTCCCAATACTTCGCACCTGGGGCAGTTGCTCCCTTCATCTCACTCTAGCTGCACTACTTACTGGGATTATACCACAGATAATTTGAGGGGACCCATGCATGAGATAAAGCATTTAGAAGCTGCTTCTGTGCATTAGTAGTACAAGGAAAGTCCTAGGGTAAATGTTCTTTTTTCCATCCATAGATCCAAGTTGCACTTGAATATGGTCAGGGATAACCTTTGTTTTATATGGATGGGAAATCTGTTCCAGAACAGTGGTATCCTCTGAGAGATAAACTTGACCCTCCAAACCATTCTCTTGATGTTGCACAAGAGATTTAGATCCCTAAACAAAGTATTTCTTATGCAGTTTGACTTGCTGATGTGCAGGAAATCCATCTGTATTGGGTCAGAGGATGTCTTGTATGCCAGACACAGGTCACCTTTTAGCAATTTGTAGGATAACAAGTACAGTAACAGGGCTTTGAGATGGACAATATAGGATGTATTTCTTGGGCCTTGTTTCCTTTTAGTAAGGTATTTCTGTAGCATTCCAGTTGTTGCATGTGTCTGGACAGATACATGCCAATGGTGGCATCATACTCAGTTACAAGCATAATGACAACTGAGTAAAGTGGAGCAATGACATCTCCAGGTCCAGACACAATCCCTTTGTTTACAAGCTGTGCAGTATAGAAGGACTTTCTTACAACAATAGACACATCTTGGTCGAAAGTTAGATCACTGTCTACAGAGGTTCCCAAATCACAAACAAATGGGTCAACTCTTAGAAGTATGTTGTCAATGTGTTAGTTCCCTGGGGTAGATAACTTCCGAAAGAATATGATAATGCATTTTTTGCATTTGGTTTCAGTCCATGATTTTGTCACCAGTTATTTATTTGGGACAAAGTTTCTTGCAGGATGGCTAAGTTGTATTTAGTCTGGTTTATATTATTTGTGAGATTTTGGCCTTAATACTTTATTGAATTCTTTTTTTTTTCATCTATAGGTTACCACCATTGACTGCAGTGCCTATGCTGTAGTGCTAAAGACTAGAACTTAGGATGTCTTGATTTATGCTAATTTATTTTCAGTCACAGTATCTACAATCTCTTCTAATCAGATTCAGTACGGACAAACATACCCTATGCTTTACTTAGTTTCAGGAGGTACTTTTCAATTACATTTGTTTATTTACTTTGACCTACCTTTATAGGTGAAATCCACTATTCATCTCAATCCATTGTCCTAGTGGTTCATTCCCTAGAAATAAATAGAAGGAGGACAGTGGGGAATCTAGAATTTTCCTAGTATTGGTGGAAGACACCTGTTTACAGTCTAGTCACCATAACAGAGACCAAGCACTTATTATACAAAATTCAGACTTTGTTCATAGCCTTCTCAGGAAAATCACAGGTAATTAGATCTCTCACCGATAGTCACAAATGACAGAATTGGATACATTTACTACATCCAAACATACAGCCATTACAGTGGCATTCATGCCCAAGGAATACTTCACCACATCAGGCAGATATATTATCTCCTCTTTACTCACCAAGAAAGTTTTTCAAATTGCTTTTCAAAGTCCTGCTGAATCCTAACAATCCTATCTCATACCTCCATCTACATGTCCTCCCTCAAATCTCCCATGAACAAGTCCTCAAGATACTATCAAAGGCCAAGAATACTGCTTCAATTGGGACAGGTAGCATAAATGGCTCTGCACTAGCCAAACTGAAACAGGACCTGTGAAACCCCCCCTCTAGAGACAATTCAATGTCAGCCTATAAACAGGCTTTGTGAGAGAAGAATGGAGGACAATAACTGTCATCCCCTTGCACAAAGGTGGTGCTTAATGGACCTGGGAACTTGTAGACCCATACATTTGAGCAGCCATATCTAAGAGGCTGTAAAAAGGATCATTATGGAATGAATAAATAAGAAAATAGATAGCATACAATCTCTTGATCCTGGCCAATTCAGATTTGTTAAGGCAGATACTGCTTATTTAACCTCATTGACTTCTTCAAGAATGTTACTAAAGCAATGGAATAGGGCAAATAAGTACACACTGCATTTCTACACCTCAGAAGGACATTGAACAACATCTCACACTCAGGTATCCCACATAAAATATCCCAGCAAAATGTAGCCCATCATGTTGATCACTGTGTAACTCACTGAATAGCAAAGTGGCTCATAAACAGAACCCAGAAAATTAAGGTGGGCTGTTCAGCTTCTTGCAAATGATCTTTCACTAGCAGTGTACCACAGGTTTCAGTACCTGGACAACTCTTCTTTGGCATTTATGTCTCAAAGGTCAAAGCTGCTGCTGAGGGTTTATGGCTGACCAATTTGCAGAGGATTGTAAACTTGGTGCCATCATAAACTCTCCAGAGGACACCAATATTTTTCATAATTACTTTCCCAAATCAATAGCTTGTATCAAAACTGTGGACTAAAACTGAATGCTAAGAATTGCATAATAGTATCCTTCAGAAAGCAAGAAGTTCCTTGAAACTATTATATTGACAGCACATCCCTGAAAACTGGTCCGGTAGTTAAGGACTTCGGAATCTATGTAGACAATGTAGTTCGATCACCACATATCCACTCTGGTAAGAACGTGATTTTTTCACTGCACAACTTATTACTAAGGGCATGGTGTCTAGGTTCAGGGATATGATCTTGCCACTGTATTCTGTACTTATCAGTCTGATCATTGAGCCTAATGCTCACTTCAGTATGTATATGTAAATGCCCAAATATCTGACATAAGCCAAACACCTACAGTGTTTTCTTACTAAGAAAATCAAAGGTCTAAATCATAAAAATGATGCAGACTGTCTCAAAGCCTTGTCCCTTTTCTCATTTTCATACTACTGAGGAGCGATCTTTGCCTGACATGTAGTGTCTCAACAGATTCTGTCCTTTCAGATGTCCTGCACATTTGTATGTCCAATGGGATCATAAACTCTTAATCATGAGATCTAAATCTCTTTTGCAAGATGAATAGGTATGTTGGAGAGACAGATATGTATCACAGAGAAAATCATTTCTTTGTAACTTTTTTTCCTGTCCATATAAAGCAAAGTACTTCTATTTATTACAGTACTCAAACATAATATGGACAAATGGATGCATAACTGCAGACTATGCCCTGGTTTAGTACACTTATCTCTCATGCGTAAGTCAATATATAAATACTCTACAAATCTCTGAGTTATTTGTATTTAAAATATGAGAGTTAAAATCGTAAAAGAATTGCATGGCTAGGCTTTTAAAGATCGTCACAGGTCAATAAGCTACCTAAGAGCCTATGAACCTACAGCCTCTTTGCAGTACATCTTTCATGAGGAAAGATAACTTGGGCATGAGAATTATATAAATAGATAGGTTGTGGCACTTGTGAGTAAAACTGTAAGACATAACATTTGTCTCTTGTTTCATGTATTCTAAGGCCTCAGGTTTATGCTGCATGTTATCCACTAATGCTTTTTTGTGAATGTCAGGGTCTGAGTCTAAAAGCCTGAACATATTATCAGAATACAAGTTAAGATGATCAAATTAGGCAATTGAATTGCTTTTACTCATTGAAACGCCATTGGCATAACTTGTATTTTTTCACTTGCTACTTCACCTTCTGCACACATATCCTTTACTTTACTGCCCAGCACACTCTGATTTGTACTTTGCTATGTTCCTGTTTTGTTTCAATAAATATGATTTAGTCTAATGATTGATAACTTGCTCACAAAATGCATAAAATAATTATTTCTGAGTCCTATGCACACAACTCCAATTTATGTCAAGTTTACCTTGATATGCTGTCAGTATGGTGATTATTTAACCTCCAAGTACCTCTTAACAAGCAATGGAATCTGTCAGAAAAATAAGCAGTCCTAGATCCAAAGACTTAAATTGCATTTCACTATCTCTGTAACATGCACAGCAGAAAGTTCAGTGTCCTGTGTTTTTTTTTTTTTTGTTTGTTTGTTTCATATCACAGATAAGGAAATAATCGTGGTTTTAATCTAGATGAAGAGGAAAGAACAGATTGGCTGTATTGAAAAAGTAACTCCAGGGGGCGTGGCCAAGGATGAACACAGGATAGCAGCAGATTTCTTCAGCTCCACCAATTTCATTAGTTACATATAGACCTGCAACAACAGAAGATCCAGATGACAGGCAAAATCAACATTGAGTTTCTGCTGAAACAAAATACACATTTACAAACAAGATCAGTTATAGTTAGATTTCTATCATCTTTGATAAAGAGATGGTTCTGACAATGACTATTCTTCCAGCACAGTTTAAAACATACCTTCTGTTTCCTGCCAAGCTTAAAATCTTCCTTCCTGATGGTCCTAAAACTGTTTATCAAAAAATAAGATTTTGGATAAAATAGAGGAGATGGAATGGGCTAGTCCTTCATTAAAGAGACTAACTGCAACTTCGTGGAAGACTTCAGAGAAGAAGAAGAGACTAAAAACAAATGATTTGTTCTATGTTTTTTTTCTCTCATCATTTTATTTCATTATTAATCTTTTTAAATATAGTTCCAACTTGTTTCTCTTTCTGAAAAAGTAAGTCAATAATGATACATTTTTTTTTTCTTTTTTTTTTTTTTTCTTCTCCTTTAACTAATAATAATTAGAACTAAATAATAGTAAATAATATGTTTTATTTTTAACTCTATTAATATAAACAGTAAGTAATATTCCATTGTATATACTTTTTTCTTTTCTTTATTAATATATAGAAATGCTTTTGATCATATAGACACAGTAAATAATAAGATTTGCATAAAATTGAGTTGGGACAAAAATATTGAGTTTTATTACTTATTAATAATTTTAAAATACATTGTGAAGGTTTTGTCATGTTTAGATGCATGTACACTGCTAAATGAATGTTTGTCACTAGTTTTTAGTTTCCGCCAATAGTTTCCGCCAAAATGTTAAGAGAGACAATCTGGGATGTGGGCTGTCTCATGCACAGTGTCCATGAGCTACTAATGTCACTCTACCAGGAAATACAAAATGATACAATTAACATCTAAATGTGAGTTATTTTATATAATTACTTAAATATCTATGTTATAATTCATAAAATATGTCAGTTATAATGAGTTTAAATGATACAGTTTTTTGTAGTAAGTAAATGTCTTATTTTAGAAGGCATAGAAAATGAAATGAAACATTTATTCAAGTGTTTTTGAAAATCTACTTAACAGCAGCTTAATAATCTGTGTTAAAAACTTATGTTCCAAACATATACATTACTATAACTCATTTAATTCATCTGATTGACAAGCATAAATAATTTTATAACTCTATTCTGGAAGAAATTGTCATGTGATATATTTTAAAGCAGTAGTATAGCATGGTTGTAAAATCTGGTTACTAAAATGTGTTTGCTGTGCATTATTTTGTATAAAGCAGACAGATTTATTGTAGGGACAGCAAGTAAGATAGTGCTCGGCAAGGACACAACTCAGTGAGATCATATATATATATATATATATATATATATAGATATATATATATATATATATATATATATATATATATATATATATATATATATGTGTGTGTGTGTGTGTGTGTGTATGTATATATATATATATATATGTGTATGTGTGTGTGTGTGTGTGTGTATGTATGTATATATATATATATGTGTGTGTGTGTGTGTGTGTGTGTGTGTGTGTGTGTGTGTGTGTGTGTGTGTGTGTGTGTGTGTGTGTGTGTGTGTGTGTATGTATGTATATATATATATATATATATATATATATATATATATGTGTGTGTGTGTGTGTGTGTGGTGTATATATATATATATATATATATATATATGTGTGTGTGTGTGTGTGTGTGTGTGTGTGTGTGTGTGTGTATGTATATATGTATATGAGAATCTGCATAACTATGCAGTATGATTTATAACAATTTCTATGAATACAATATTTTATTCTATTGACAATAATGAGTTTGAGTAAATGCTCATATACAAGCAATTTTTGAAGCTGTTAATTGCATTTACATGACAGAAAATAGATGCATCTTAATATATGTAATGTCTGAATCATATTAGCCAAAGTTTTGATTTAAATGAATGTTAGAACTTATTTTCTCTCCTCTTGATTTCTAACATCAAGATTATTTGAATGCTATTTGAATATAAGTGTTTTATATTACATGGATGTATATAGTAGTATGAACAGTTTAAAAAAAGGTTTATTTTAGTTTATATGATGCTGTTTTACCAAATGTGTAGTCTTGTCTTGCTAGATAATTGAATTGAAAACTGTTAACCTCAGTTAAATATAACTAGTATTAAATTGATAAGGTGGTAGCTGAGGTACTGCTGCTTAGGGTAGGGGTTAACTTGAGTGGTAAATACTACTCTAAGTTGGAGTTTATAACTCCAGGCTGGATGCAAGGTTTAATCCTTACATTATTTTCACTTGTTCATTGTTATTTGTATATAGTTTGACATCCACAATATATTTTGTACACTCATTGTCACTACAAACAAAATTGAATCCTATACAAAATAAGAGATTCAATAAATACAGCTATATTTAAAGGTACACCTAAAGGAGGAGATGTAACATTACTTATCTTGTTATTTGTTATTTTGATCATAAGATTCTTAAGTTTTAAAAATGCCAAATGACATCTTTAAAAGGAATTTCTTTAAACATTAATGAATTGAATAATCCATGTAAAAGGGCAAGCCTAATAAGATACATTAATTTACATAAGGCCAACTTAGTCTTCCTGCAAGAAACCCATCTCTTGAAAAAGATATTGATAAACTAGCCACAAACAAATATACAGTATTGGTTAGTTCAGAGCACACTCAGAAAAAAAGAGGAATGGCTATTTTATGAAATAAAAGTATGCCCATTCCTAAAACCATTAAGTCTTATCAGGATGACAAAGGAATGTTTTGTATGGTTACAATACAAATTAATGGGAAGACTTACACTTTAATTAATGTATATTGGATACCTGGAATTGGTATTAATACAGTGAAACATCATCTTGATAAGATCATATAATTCTCTATAGGAGATATTATTTTAGCTGGTGACTTTAATTGTATACTACATGAAAGTGATACTACCACTATAGGGAAAAGAAGAATTACATCTAATGCAAAACATTTAAATGATTTTGCTAATTCTTATAATTTGAATGATATTAATAATCAGATAGATTCAAAATCATTACCATACACCTTTTTCTAACAGATACAAAACTTCAACAAAAATAGATAGGACCTTTATTTCTAACCAGATGGTAACAGATTTAATTAATTCCAAAATCATTTCATGTCCTATATCTGATCATAATTCAATTGTTTTTGAATTCAAGATAAAAATACTCATAATGTTCAGATCAAAAGGATACCAGCATACTTAACTCAACTAAAAGACTATAAAGAATATATACTTTCAGAAGTAAAACATTTTTAGACATAAATAATACTCCTGAAGTCTCCATTGTTTATGTTTGGGATGCCTTAAAATCATATCTATATGGACAAAGTATCAGATGGTATAATAATAAAAGGAAATCTTGGGATAAGGAATTGTTAGATATTCAAAGTAAATTAGACTCTTATAAACACAATAATAAAGAAAATATTATGGACAAGAAAGTTATTGAAGAAATAAACAAACTAAATGAGAAATACAAAGAAATTTTAACTCATAAAGTTAAAATAACTTTAGAGAATACAAGTTTTGTCTTATTCAATAAGCCCCAAATACTTACATAGACTTAAAAATAAAACAAAAAGGTTGAATAAACAAAACCATATCAAAGAAATCTTTGGAAAAGAAGAATGTTTCTAGTATACCAGAAATACTAGATGAATTTAGAAATCACTTTCACAAAATTAACCATAATAACATTAACATGGAACCTAAAGATAAAATAAAGGAGTTTATAACCACAAACATGAATAAAAAGCTTAATAAACAACAGATTAAACTATCGGACAAGAGTATTTCATATACAGAAGTTATTACACAAATAAATAAGCTTAAATCAAACAAAGCACCGGGTAATGATGGTATTATACCAGAGATATATAAAATCCTTTCTAAAAGTACATATTCATTAATACATAAGGTTTTTATTTTGGCCCAAACTGAGTTAATAACTCCCCCATCTTGGCAATATACATTTATTTCGCCAATTTTAAAACCTAAAAAAGATCCAACTAGATGTTCTTCATATTGGCCCATCTCATTACTTAATGTTGATTATAAAATGTTTATGAATATTTTTGCTGATAGATTGAAGACAATCATTCCCGGCATTATAGATATAGATCAGACAGGCTTCATTGTAAATAGAAATACTTTTGATAATATAAGAAGAACTTTAACATTAATAACATTAATAGATTTTGCAAATAGGAAAAAGAAAGATTTAACACTTATTAGTCTTGATATAAGTTCAGCATTTGATTCAGTAAGTTGGGACTATCTGTTTACCTTAATGAAGTGCACAAACTTCTCAGATGCATTTGTAAATCTAATTTAATTAATTTATACAAAGGAACGTTGGCTTATATTAAGGTAGGAACATATGTTTCACAAAAAATACCCATTCTTAAAGGTACAAAACAAGGATGTCCACTTTCTCCACTATTATTCACTTTAGTAATGGAGCCTTGGGCTAATTTGATCAGAAACAGTACTGACATAGAGGGTTTTGAAATAGATGAAAATACAACATCCAAAATTCAACTTTTTGCAGATGACGTTCTAATTACATCAGCAGGATCTAATTCTTCTATGCAGTCTCTATTTGATAACATGATGAATTTTAAAAGTATTTCTGGTTTAATATTCAATGAAGAAAAAACTAAAATACTACCTATATATAAACGAAAAAATATTCTCATTAGTGATTTTACTAAATATGTACCCAATTCAGGTCAGATAACTTATTTAGGTATAATACTATCTAAAGATATTAAATCTATTATATATAATAATTATAATACCTGTTTTCTTAATATACAAAATCTTTTAATACCTGGAATAATATGTTTTTACTATGGAGGAGAGACTTACAATTATTAAAATGATAATATTCCCCAAGATTTTATACTTAATACAATCAATAATACTTCCACCTACAAAAATAATTATCAAGAAACTGAATACACTAATGTTAAATTTCCTATGGGCACCTAATAGACCTAGGATTGCATTAAAGAAACATACTAATAGCTGGTCTCAAGGGGTATTTCTTTTCCAGACTTTAATTTATATACTATCTCTTCTATTGTAAAAGTTATTACTTTATTAATAGATCAGTCATATGTCACAAAATGGAAAGATTATTGGGAGCTAATTAGTATACACTTCATGAAAATCTCCTTAACACATAAAAATATGATTGTAAATAACTCCATGTTATGGTTACTAAAGGAATTTTGTACTTCACCTATTACACCTAAACATATGGTTTGTTACCCATTAAATATTATTATTAGTTATCGTAACTTTATATTCATGCACCCTAAGTATAGGGAATGGAATTTTATTGTATTCCTATAATGTATACTCAGGGTATACTTTTGTCATCTACTTCTGAAGGAACTCATTTAGCTATAGATAATGATCTAAAGTACTGGTATCAGTTGATATCTGATAATAAAGTTAAAAATCTAGATTTCTTAAAACAAGAATTTGATCTAAGAGAAACTTGCTGGTTAGAGGTTCAGACCTTTAGACAACATCTCGTTAATAAAATAGATCTAATGTCTATAACAGTTAAAGAATCTATTCCAACACTGATTGATTACTTGATATTAAATTTACAACATAAAGTTTCTGATAAAGGTAAACTTTCATACATACATAAAATTATCAGACAAGAAACTTTTTACAGTGTAGATTCATACTGGAATTATTTCACTTCTATTAATGGGGACCCACCAAATCAACAAGATAAACAATATATATTGGAATCTGCTTATAGAACTACGTCTTCCATTGTCTGGAGACTTTATACATGGAAATTTTTACATAGATGAATAAAATAAATAATAAAGATAATTTATGTAAGAGATGTAATGTAGAAATTAATGCTGACTGGGCTTGTATGTTTTATGACTGTATAAAATTGAAAGAATACTGGAAGTCAATTAATGAATTTTTGCAAGCTCTTTTTACAGATAATTTCATTATTTCTAAATCTCTTATATTATTCAACACACCTGTACCTCAAAGTGTTAAAGGTTAAGCTTCCCTTGTTATGGTCTATTCTAGCAGTGGCTAGGAAAATAATAACTAGAAATTAGATTTCAGATACACCTCCTCAATGAATTTAAAATGTTATGAATATAGTGTGCCATATGGAAATAAACACAATTAGGACAAGAACAAATAGAAAAACATCTTATTATATTGTATGGGATAATTTACAAAATTTGTTAAAAAAATTTTAATTTCAATAGCATGGTATTTTAGTTTAATTAATTGAGCTGATTGTAGTGGATGTCTTTGTAAATACTTTAGTTGTTTTGTTGAATATTATAATAATACCTATTTTTAATTACTTGTATAAAATTGTTATGATATTTCTCTTATATGTTAAAACAATAAACCTGTTTTGAAAAAAAAAAAAGTAACTCCAGCCATACTGCTAGCCAAATAAGAATCTGTCCTACATAAACAATTTATTGTTTATAAAAAACAAAACAATTCAAGAAACTGTTGACACAGGGCACATGATTGTGAATTTGGGCAAGTATGTGTTTCATTAATTAGAGATATAAATGCATGTGATTTGTGATATAAGAATTGATTAGATAAGAGGCAGGCTTTTGAGAAAATGAGACTACAATTGGTAAAATATTAAGTTTAATTATAGAATGAAACAAAATGTTCTTCAGGTAGCTTTAATTGTCATTTATTAACTTATACTTACCTAATTTTCAACCAGCGGGGCCTTTTATAGATAATTCTTCTATATCACACAACTTATAAACAAAAAGATTGCATCTAGATTTAGAGATATCATTATCCCCCTTTACTCAGCTCTCATTAGGCCAATCAGTAAGTATAATGCCTCTTTTGGAAAGTATCTGCCCAGACATATGCAACAGCTGGAACTCCAAGAGATAAAAGGCCTGAACAATATGTTCTACATGGACAATCTCAAAGCCCTATCACTATACTCAATATCCTACAGACTGCTGAGAAGTGACTGGTGTCTGGCATGCAAGGCATCTACAGACTACTGAGAGGTGACCTGTGTCTGGCATGCAAGGCATCCTCTGACCATATGCTAATGGGTATATTGCACATCAGCAAGTCAAATGGCATCAAAAATACTCAGCTGAGGGATATAAACCTCTTCTCCAACATCAACAGAATAGTTTGGAGATACAGGTATATTTTACAGTGGATTGTGCTGCTCTGAAGCAGACTTTACTTCCGTCCATATTCAAATGCAACTTAAATCTATGGTTGACCATTAGAACACTTACCCCCAAAACACCCCTTTACTACTAATGGACAGTGTCATGCTGCCAGCCCAGCTATCTCAAATTTTCTAGATAATTCTATGTCATTTGTAAATTTTGATATGATTTATACAGAGCTGTATGTTATATACTGAGCTTCAAGAATGTAACAACAGCATACCCTGCTGGAACATAAAAGCTTAACCTGCAAAACTTAAGAATAGTTGAGGTTAAGTTACTTTATAGCTGGGCTATAAACAAAAGTTGTTATCTCTCAACTTCAGTTGAATAGCAGATACAATGTCTAGAGCTAGAAGTTTTTCTATTGTCTTGAAAGAAAAGTAATTACTAGGTTTAAAACATAAATTGTTTTATTGTTTTATGACTTTCAAGACCTGGCAAGCATCAAAGAGAGAGATGTATTTTAATACAGAGATGTTAAAATTCTATTAGTTTCTGTTTTAGCCTGGAAACTGGTCAGGTGACAAATAGTGATGTCATCCAGGTTAACCCAGCAGTAAAATGTGATATTAATTTAAGAACTGTCTCAGAGAAAGACTGTGCATTTTTTATTTTGTCTTGGACCTAGCAAGAACATTCACCCATCATCATCATCTGCACTTGCCTGGCTCTGTCTGTAAGTAAGGACTTAGGACATAGTATCTGTTTTAGATATAGATAGGAATATAGTAAAGATTAGTTTAGATGTTTTTTCTATTTATTTGAGACTACCCTGCAATGTTATTTTAAAATATTTCCTATGATTTGAACACTGAAGTCACTGTGTTGATTTACTGAGTATTGTCTTCTTCTTTTATTATTTATTATTAAATATATTTAAACCTATCTTTGTGGCTGATATTTATGAGATATATTTAAGCTCCTAGAGTACTTGCATATCTATTAGGTGACACTGTACAGGCCATGCCTAATAGCCTGGTGCTTGGTCAAAACGACCATTTAGATTATTAGTAACATTACATAGTAGGATTGGACACCTTTTGTTAAGGGCCTTAAGTAGCTGATAAAGAGCTGGGTGGTGGCAGCTGGAACTTCCTTTTCGTCTGGGCAGAAGGGGTCAGAGCTAGTAAACCTCTGCCAGCCTTTCCCATGTGAGTGTGTGTATATTTGTATATAAATCAAATCTCAAAGTGTGTGTGTGTGTGTGTGTGTGTGTGTGTGTGTGTGTGTGTGTGTGTGTGTGTGTATGTCTGTCAGCTACTTGGGCAGGGATATGAAGCACTGGTTGGACAGAGAGGGTGATGGATGTTTTGGCTTGGCCACTTGGCTGAGATATCAACCATAAAGCTTTGCCAGTGGGGAGTCTTATTGGGGATCTGGGAAAAGAGGGAGAAACCAACCCCAGATTGACTGTAATCTCTGTGCACTCTTAAGGGCCACTAACTGATGCCAGTAGTGAGCACTGACACTCCTTTTTTACTGGGCCAGTGCAGGGGCATCACATATTATTTGGTTGACAATAGTGAAATAGCCACATTATATATAGGATCATAGGATCATAGAATCATAGGAGGTTACTAGGCTATTGGTCCTAAGGCTCTTATAAGCCTAGCCAAGAGTTTAGCCCCTGTTTAGACAAATCAGCACCTGATGCCCCTGTCCAGCAGGGACATGGATGGAATCCCAGGGGTATATTTTCTTTTTCCCATCCAGTTATCCAGGTTGCACTTAAAAAGGGGTAAAGAGGTAATATGCTTGATGTGGAGGGGTAGTCAATTTCATAGATGGGGAAGTCTCTGAGACACAAATCTGTACTGCCAACAAGTCTTGTTGATTTCCTGGACCAGGTTGACACCGCACATGTGGGTTACTCGTGGGGAGCTTGACTTGTGGATATGCAGCAGTCCCATCAAGGTGGGGTCCATGATTGCCTTGTATGCTAGACAGAGGTCACCTCTGAGGAGCCTGTATGAAACTGAGATGAGGAAGAGGGCTTTTAGCCCATCTATCTCTGGTAGATGTTTGTGGCCCTGGATTGTGGTCTCTCCAGCTGCAGCATGTGCTTTGCAAGATACATGCTGAAAGGGGTGATGTACTCAATAATGGGCCTTATAAGGGAAGAATACAGGGATGTTATGACCTCCTTTTCCCTGGATGATATACCCTTACTTAGGTGTAGAAGGCTTTCCATACAACGGAAGCAACATGGTGGTCAAAAGTTAGGCTGCTATCAACCTGGGTGCCCAAATCCTGAACGACTGATTGAGTGCTTAGGACATTGTTATTTGTTATTAATGTGATAATTTGTGGGAACATCACTCTCACCAAAGGGGATGATGATGATGAATTTTTTGGTATTCAGCTTGAAGCCATGTTTCTGGCATCAGTCATTTGTCTGAGTGAGACCCTCTTGGAGGATGTCCACATCACTAGGGGAATTGATGACAGCACCCAGCTTGCAGTCATCTGCAAACTTGGTCAGCCATAGCCTACTGGTTTTGGCATTCACCTCAGGAAAGTATATCCATATAACACGGCCCCAAGACCGAACCCTGGGTATTTATTGTCATTTCGTGAATCAGGAAAGGATGAATGGGTCAGAGACCTATTTTCAGTGGCGGCCCGAGAGAAAAGCCAATATTAATTTGCTTGTAGTGGTATGGATATTGAATTCCTGTAGCTTGTGTACAGTGGTCACTGAATGTGTTTGTACTCTCAATCAGCCATGCAATGAACAATCAGAGTTCATATCACAATTGTTTTATTTATTTATTTATTTATTTCTTAGCTTAGTTAGTCAGGGAGAGCAAGCAAGCATGTCAGCAGAGGAGTATTGCAACCTGACAAGAAGCCAATGGGTTGAGATGTGCCAGTCTAAAGGACTTGTGCATGCCAACCTGACTGAGGCAGAAATGACTGAATCTTTAGTCACAGCTATACCACAGGATAGCAACCAGGAGAACAATCAAACTGGCCTTAGGAATGTACAACTTTCAGAAAATGGACAGTTCAACCTTTCCAAAGAGGACTTAAAAGTCCATCTGAAGTTAAAGAGACTTGAAATGGAGGCCAAACATTTGGAAATAGAGGCAGCAGAGAGACTGAGATGTCTGGAGGTTGAGGAAAATGAGAAACTGCAATGTCTAGAGGCAGAGGAAAATGAGAAACTGTGATGCCTGGAAGCTGAGGAGAATGACAGGCAGAGGCAACATGAAAAGGAGATGCTGACTCTTCGCCATGGTCATGGAGGAAATGGGGAACGGAGTAACTGAACCCCAGAAGCAACAAAGGTCAGTAAATTTCTTCCACAATTTACAGAGGGGGATAATTTTGATAGTTTCATTCATATGTTTGAGAAGGTATGCAAACATTATAATGTTGACAAGGGCTCTGTGTATGTTTCCTGGCCCCCTTACTCCATGGTAAAGCTGTAACTGCAATTTCTAAACTGTCTGATACTGATTGCTTAAATTATAATACAGTCAAAATGTGTTTTTTAGAATGCATTAAGTTGTTAACACCTGAAGCTTATAGAAAAAAGTGTTGTGAGTATAGACGGAAGGCAGATGAAATTGTGTGTGAATATATTGCTGAACTAAGCACTTATTTTCATAGGTGGATGAGTGGATGGCATGTCACCACTTTTGAAGGGCTGGCAGACCTTTTGGTGAGGTAACAAGCCCTTAGTACTTTGCCTAAGGACATGAGAATATGGTTAGCTAATAGACAATGCAATGTTGCAGATGAGTTGGCGAAGAAGGGAGAGCTATACCTAGCAAGCAGGGCATCACTGCGCAGGAAAGGGATACCCAGTGCTGTTCATGGTCTAAGGGAACCCATGGTGGGCAGCCCAGACTGCCCCAACAGAGTCTGCAGTAGCTGAGGAAGCCACTAGTCCAGGTACATGTCCAGGACCAAGGGTTAAATGATTTTAATGCAAACAGTGGAGCCATGTAGCATACAGATGTCCACAGAGTCAAGGTGGGGAACAAAAGGTGGGAGAGCCAGTAAGTGTGAATGACAAAATGACAGCAGTAAATTGTCTTGAGACAACAAGGGTACCAAACTACCACAAGAGGTTATATCCTATCTTGGTAAATGGGAAAGAGGCCATTGTTAAGAGAGAGACAGCTCTGACCTAACCATTATGAAGCCTGCAATGGTTAGAGAGAACTACTTTCTTGGACAGTCTACTCCAGTCAGAGGTTTAGGAGGGACCCATTCCAAATACCTTTGGCTAGGGTTCACCTTGATTGTGAGGGTGGAAAAGGAAGCCAGCAAGTAGGTGTGTTTGAGGATATCCCTGCAGATGTCCCCATAGGGAATGATTTTGATAATGCAATACCCTGTGTGCATGCAGTTACATGAAGTCAGGCTTTGAGACAACCATGTGGCTTTGGTATTCTGGGGGAGACCCAGACAGACTGCACACTTGCAGCCAGGACTGCTGGGGTGGTTACTTCAGGGAGGGAGCTATGCTGTAGCAGTGAGACTGAAGGTGAGCCATAGCTGCTTGGGGTACTGATGTTTCCTTGGAGAGATTGACTGCAAGGGCAGGTAGTAGTAGTAGTAGTAGTACCCGGGCTGACAGTGAGGTACCACTATCAGAGAATACCAGATTTCCTTTGGAAGGGGAACTGCAAAGGGTTACAAAGAGAGAGTTTAGACAGGGTCAGGTCTTAGACCCTACATTACAAGGCCTGAGGGAGGTAGCTAGTGAGGCATCTAATTTTTAAGGGAAGGGGGATCTGTATACTGCATCAATGGGTTACTGTATAGAGAGTGGACCGCTGAAGGAGGGCTAGAGGGTGAGAAAATACAGCAGTTGGTATTACCCAGAGTCTACTGTCTAGCATTTCTAGCCATAGCCCATGATATTCCCTTTGCAGGTGATATGGGCATAAAATGTACAAAGAGACGTATTATGCAGAACTTTTATTGGTCTAGGATTTCCACAGATGTAACAAGGTACTGCAGGACCCGTGAGCAGTGCCAAAAGGAAGACAATGCAGGAGACAAGGTGAAAGCTCCTTTGATGCCTTTGCCTGGAATTGAGGAGCCATTTCAGAGGGTAGCTATGGATATTGTGGTGCCTCTGAGTACTCCAAGTTTCACAGGGAAACAGTATATCCTAGTAGTAGTAGTAGATTATGCTATCAGATACCCTGCAGTGGTGGCTCTGCCCTCCATTGAGGCAGAAAAGGTGTCAAATGCTTTGTTAGAGATTTTCAGGAGGGTAGGTTTCCCAAAAGAAATACTGACTGACAGAGGTGCCCATTACATGTGAGACCTGCTGGCTTGCCTGTGGAAGTACTGTGAAGCACTTAAAAACTACCCACTACCACCCCCAGACTAATGGTCTTGTTGAGAGGTTAAACTCTACACTCAAGACAATGATATGGGCATTTGCAGACCAGTTCAAGAGGAAGAGGGACAAATATTTGCCCAATCTGTTGTTTCCTTACAGAGATGTTCCCCAGGACTCCACAGGTTTTCACCCTTTGAGTTGTTGTATGTGCATAAGTTGAGGGGACCTCTAGATTTGATTCAAGATGAGTGGGAGGGTGGGTGTGAATCCCATAAGGAGTCTGTTGTGACATATGTCCTAAACCTCAGGACAAGGGTCTAGGACTCTTGGGCCTATCCCAGGAGAACACGACAGAAGCCCAACAGCAGAAAAAGGTCTGGTATGACAGGAATACTTGAGTTAGAGAGTATGCTGTCGGGCAGCAGGTAATGGTTCTCATTCCTGTCAGATACAACAAGCTGCAGGCATCTTGAGAGGGCCCTACAAGGTGGTATGGAAGGTCAGTAATGTTAACTACATGGTAGAACTGCTAGGCAGGAGGCAGGGGCACAAACTGTACAAAGTTAACACAATGAAATTTCACCATGATAGAAAGGATCTTGTGATGAGTATTTGCAGTGGATGGCAGGAGGAATCTAAGGGGGATCTTGTGACTCATCTCCTCAGTGACACTCGAACTAAAGCCACAGTGGAAGGGGTAGCAATGTCCCAGCAGCTATCCTATACCTAAGTTTGAGAAATCTGAGCAGTGTTACAGGAGATTTGGGGCATGCTCTCTGGGAAACCAGGGTGCACCCACCTGGTGCAGCACCATGTGGATACAGGCCCCCAAAGGCCTATTAAGCAGGCCGCTTATAGGGTGCCTGAGAGAGTCAAACAGACTCTGAGGGAGGAGATACAGGAAATGTTGGAACTAGGGGTAATTCAGGAGTGCAGCAGTCCCTGGGCCTCCCCAGTGGTGCTGGTATTGAAGAAGGATGACAGTACCAAGTTCTGTGTGGACTACAGGAAATTAAATAGTCACACAGAGTCAGATGCTTACCACATGCCTAGGACAGATGAAGGCCTAGAGCATCTGGATTAAGCTAAGTATCTTACCATAATTGATCTTACCAAGGGTTACTGGCAGGTGCCATTGATTACCAGAAATCATACTTTGTGACTATTTTTGTCTTGTATGAGTTCACAAAGATGCCCTATGGGATGAAAAATGCCACAGCGCCTTTCCAGAGGTTGGTAGATCATATCCTAGCAGGAGCAGGTGATTTTGCCCTTACTTACCTAGATGATATCGCCATCTACAGCCATTCCTGACAAGAGCACCTTCAGCATGTCAGGGAGGTGCTGGGCAGACTATAGAAGGTAGCATTGACCATTAAGCACAGCAAATGTCAGGTGGATATGGCAAAGATCTCCTACTTGGGACACAGAGTGGGGAGTGGTAACATTAGGCCAGAACCCACCAAAGTAGAAGCCATTCAGGCATGGCCTGCTCCTTTCACCAAAAAGTAGGTGTGGGCATTCTTAGGGACAACAGGGTACTAGAGAAAGTTTGTCCTCAATTATGGTACCATAGCTGCTTCCCTCACAGATCTGATAAGGAAAAACAGGCCAGATAAGGTAGTGTGGACCCCAGAATATGAACAAGCATTCAAGAAACATAAAGGAGTTTTGGGAGGACCCCCTGTGTTAGACATTCTAGATTACAGCAAAGAATTTGTTGTGCAGGTGGATGTTTCAAACCATGGGGTGGGGGCTGTACTTAGCCAGGTTTCCTCAGAGGGAAAAGAACATCCAGTGGTATATCTCAGTCGTAGGCTCTATCCCAGAGAGGAATGCTATGCTGTTGTAGAAAAGGAATGCCTAGCCATAGTGTGGGCACTGGAGAAACTCCAGCCTTATCTGTATGGAAGAAAATTCACTGTAGTTACAGGCCACAATCCCTTAACATAGTTACATCGAGCCATCTACCAAAATGCCAAGTTACTAAGGTGGAGCCTAGTGTTGCAAGCATATGATACAACAGTGCAGCACTGCAGTGGAGTTAGAAATGCCAACACAGATGGGCTGTCAAGACAGGGAATGGGGTAAGGTATTCCCAGATAAGCTCAAGCCACTCGAGCAATGTTTCTCAAGGGTCACTTGAAAAACTAGCTTGAGTTTTCGAGGGGGAGGGGGATGTCATACTGCCAGCCCAACTATCTTGAATTTTGTAAATAATTCTATGTCATTTGTAAATATTGGTATGATTTATACAGAACTGTATGTTATGTACTGAGCTTCAAGAATGTAATCACAGCATACTCTACTAGAACATAGAAGATTAACCTGCAAAATGTAATAATAGTTGAGGTTAAGTTACTTTATAGCTGGGCCATAAACAAAAGATGTTATCTCTCAGTTTCAGTTCAATAGCAGACACAATGTCTAGAGCTAGAAGTTTTTCTATTGTCTTGAAAGAAAAGTAATTACTAGGTTTAAAATATAAATTGTTTTATTGTTTTATTGTTTTACAACTTCCAAGATCTGGCAAACATCTGAGAGATATGTATTTTTAACACAGAGGTGTTAAAATTCTATTAGCTTCTTTTTTAGCCTGGAAACTGAAGTCAGGTGACAAAAAGTAATGTCATCCAGGCTAACCCAGCAGTAAAATGTGATATTAATTTAAGAACTGTCTCAGAGAGAGACTGTGCATTTTGTACTTTCTTTTGGACCTAGCAAGAACATCCACTCATCATCATCATCTACACTTGCCTGGTTCTGTCTGTAAGTAAGATTTAGGGTATAGTATCTTTATAAACAGAAATATAGTAAAGATTATTTTAGATGTTTTCTGTATTTATTTGAGACTGTACTGCAATGTTGTTTTAAAATATTCCCTGTGATTTTGAACTCTGAAGTCACTGTTGAGTTAATGAGTACTATCTTTGCTCTTGGTCAGACTACCATTTGGATTATTAGTAATATTACACAGGCGGATTTGACACCCTTTGTTAAGGGCCTTAAGTAGCTGAGTTGGCTGGTGGCAGCTGGAACTATCTTATAGTCTTGGCAGAAGAGGGCATAGCTAGTAAACCTGTGCCAGCCTTTCCCATGTGTTTGTTTGTATATAAATCAAATGTCAAAGTGTGTGTTTGTGTGTGTGTGTGTGTGTGTGTGTGTGTGTGTGTGTGTGTGTGTGTGTGTGTGTGTGTGTGTGTGTGTGTGTGTGTGTGTGTATGTGTGTGTCAGCTACTTGGGCATGGACACGGAGCACTGGTTGGACAGAGAGGGTGCTGGAGGATTTGGCTCGGCCACTTGGCTGAGATCTCAACCCTATAGCTGTGCCAGTGGGGAATCTTACTGGGATCTGGAAAAAGAGGTAGAAACCAGCCCCAGACCGACTGTGATCTCTGCGTGCTCTTAAGGGAAATTGTACTTTACTGTGTGTGTACTTGTTCTCCTCACATTGTGTATATACCTTAGCTGTTGCCAGTAATGAGGATTGAGGATCCTTAATTACTGAGCCAGTATAGGGGTGTCACAAACAGAAGCATCCCTAAATGCTTTATCCCACTCATGGACCCCCTCAAATTACCAAAGGTATGATCCTAATTATTCTTACGAGTGGTAAAATATAATTATCATCCATGGGATGGGTAATGCCAACCTAACACCAAATGAAAATCGGCATGGCTTAAAATTACCAGCAAGGGCAGCTAGCCTAGTACTTACTTTTGAATCTATTATTTTGAGAGACTTGCATCTTATACAAGAGAAAGCCATAGATGTTGCTATATAACTGAACTCTAGAATGTGCAGACAAAAATCCTCACCTGATGTCATAGAATATTATAAGATTGATACTGAACCTAAGAATATGAAGACAATAAAGCATAAAAGAAAAATAATAAAAATAAAATGCACAAAATGTGGTTTTCAACACCTTGTTCAAGATGATGCTTTGTAAAAAAGTAGCAAAGGACTATACCTATTGCAAACAATGTGACTTTAAGTAAGAAATGTAGTATTGTAAGGTAAATAATCATGTTTGCATGAGGTGTGGAACTGCCGGACATCATGCAAGATTGTGTTTTAATAGGAAAATGTTTGCAAAACCTACATATTAAAATTCTGGATGATTTAGAGTGAATGTCTTTGTAAATACTTTAGTTGTTTTATGAAATGTTATAACTGTTTATATGTTAACTGCTTGCATAAGATTGTTATAATATTTATTTTGTATGTTAAAACTAATAAACTTGTTTTAAAAAAAAAAAATTCTGGAGTCAAACAATGAAGAAACAATGTAAAATCATAAATGCTTATCTGTACACTAAAGATGCATTCACAGAACACCATTTTTGAATAATGTGCACAATAAAGTTTTAAATGAAGGTTGAGCAGCTGCAAAATGTGACAAAATGCCTGAAAATATATGAGAGAGAGAAGTTTGGTCCTATGAACTGTGTAAAAATCCAATCAAAGGATAAAAAGTTCTCACAGACTAACCATTCTGTAAAAACTGCAAGTGAAACCCAGCCAAGCTATAATTTTCACTATGTGGTACCTTAAGCTTCCTGTAATGGAGGTCCATGGTATATATGCAAATGACTCCTTAAGGACATCAAGTGTTCCAGCTACCTAGCTTCTGAATACTCATAACTTTTCTTTTTATGTCTTTATGGATACATTCAGAACAATAAAGCCAAACCTCATTACTGACCTCATCAGCACAGCATAAGTTGGATTATTTGGCTGCATTTCAGAAACACATGTTTTTTAAACTCAGAGGATGCCCACAAACATAAACATTAAAAACCTATTTTTGAAGACAATAATCTCTTGGAATTTTGCTTAATTGGTTACTTTTTATTGTTTATAATGTCACAGAAATAAAATATCCTCTGGGAGACAAGCAGAAGGTTGAATTCCTAATCACCAGGGTGAACATCTAATCCAATTTAGTTAAAGGAGGAGACATCACAGTTTTCCTCATTTTGTTTTTAGAAGACCTTGATAAGGAAAGCTTTGAAGCTTCTGCAAAAATTTGAGTCACATTTTGCAGTAAAGTAAAATGTTCCTTGGCAAACTTAGAATCATCAGTCTAAACAACAGATGTGATACGGAAAGGACATCCTGACAGCCAATGACCAGCCATTGGAAATTCAGGGTTAAGGAATCCTGGGACCTGACACCCATTCTATCTGTATAATAGTTTGTATGGAATCAAGCAACTAGCAAAATCATGATGCAGAGGAATGGAGTCCTAACCCTGACACAGGAGGTATGAATTCAATGTTGTGGGCCATTACTCCGGCAAAACTAACCGGCAGTTGAATGGATTGAATAGGTGTTTCAAAATCTCCTTCCTTGAGTGGATTATGTGAGATTTTCCATCCTTGAGGTGCCTAGCAGTACGGACATTCATGTGTGCTGTAACAGTAGAAGGAGAATCAGCCAGACACTGAGTGGTCATACAAAGACAGGCTGGAACAATTACTGTAGAATCTCCTTCCCAGGAGAAGGGTTATTCCCTCTGTGCAAGTCCCTTTGTTTTTGCATTAAAGATATTTATCTGGCCAGTTTGCGTTGTCCACCTCTCGAGCATTTGTCTTCCATGAACAATCAAATCAATGATGGTCAATGTTGAGTCGCCGCTCTCTCTCTATGTCTGTCTGTCTCTCTCTCTCTCTGTCTCTGTCGTTTTCTCATTTGTAGATCAGTCTTCTCTATTTTAGACCTCAAATTTACTTCTCTGTGTAGCCTGACATAATAAAAATTTAAATTGCCTTCATTTTTCTATTCTAAACTGAAAATATTTTAATAGAAAATGCCACTTGCTCTGGCTTCTCCTACCCTCTTCCCACATACCACTCACTACTTATACTTACTTGTCTTAAATCCCTCCTTCCTCCTGGCTTATTCAAACACTTTTCCTTTTTTTCTCCTTTTCATATTCCTTAAATTCCCTCCTTATCTTGGTAGTTTCTTCTCCCACTTAACACTCGTTATTTGTCATTATCCCTCATGTCTCTCTGATTCCTCCTAAAGTATTCCCCCACTGCATCTTTGCTTTCTGTTCCTTTCTCCTGATGTTCTCTCCCTACTAAATTATCATCTTCCCCTCTTGATCTTTATCCCCTTCTGCCTAGCTTTATTCTCTAATTGTGAATTTACTATGTCTGTCTTCAATTTTTGTCTAGTGTATGCGAAAATAATTGTACTCCTTCATTTTACCTGTTGTTCTTATAAGTTATGTACAATTTCTAATAAAATATCTACTTTTTAATATGCTCCTAACTACTGTAATTTCCCAATTTTGTCTTTATGCATTGGTTGATCTCAACACTGTAACCTCAGGCTGTGGCTGAAATTGGTCCTTTTGGATTAGCTCACTATATCAGTTATCATCTAAGAAATTAGGATAGGAATGATGGAGAGATAGCAGTAGAGGTAGTGACCTAAAATATATATTAAAAAAAAGAAATGAACATGTATCTGACTCAATAACATCCAGTAGAAAGATATCTCAAAAAAGAATAGCTTGAAAGCCATCTATCAAAGATGTGGTAGAAACTGAGGTATTCTCTAGAGACACATTAGAAAAAAACAGAATTTTCAGATTCTGTAATGGATGCCTTTAAATCAATGTTTGAATCTGGAGAGGTTTATTTTTCAATATTCAGTGCTGTTTAATCATCCATAACCCTCTTGTGAAGCAGTGAGTTTCTGGAACAAACAGAAACTAGAATGGTCATCAGCCTATGAGCCGGAGAACAAAATCCTAACACTAGTAGCCTGTGGAAGAGAGGTCATGCTTACCCACGCAAGAAATCTGGGCCTCTTCTTCTATTATGCATGTTTCTGTGATATACCAGACTATACGATTGGCTGAGAGCTTTCTCTTCTTTTTAGGGATTTGTCCTTCAATAGAAATTTTATTTTATCTACCTATTTCTGATTAACAGAAAAAGAAGATATAAAAGCAGGAGTAAGAGTTAAAGAAACTATTATGTCGTTAAAGACCTGATGAACATTAGCTCTGACTAGTTTTGATATACTGTGATTACCTCTTAAACAGAAAAGGCACTGTAATTTGAAGCCTTCTGAATCAAACTGATATCCACAAGCGTGCTCGGTCAAAACTTTTACTTGGGGTATAATTAAAGGTTCAGAGGTTCATAGGTGTTTACTAGGCTAACGACCACAAGGGCCTTTTTAAGCCTAGCCATGCATTTCAAATCTCTAATTTCTGATATCCTTGATAAGAGTAAGCAGGGGCCTGGGAGATGAACCATTTACATGTTGCCTGTGTCCATTAGAGACATAGATGCCAAAGCATGGATGAATTTCCTGTTCCCCAATCAATTGTCCAAGTTGTACTTGAATGGAGTTAGGGAGAAACTCTGCTTCATATGGATGGTGTCGATCAGAGTATAGCATGTGTATGCTATGTCTTTAAGAAGCATGCAAGGCTGTGCGTCCATGTATATATTCTAGACACATGCAATCCCTAGTGCCATTTTGAAGTAGCAGCCAGTGTGTAAGCATGTATGATCACAACAGTTAGTTTGTATATAAATTACTTAGTCATAATCAAATAAGCTTTACAGTAATGTGTTTGTATAGAAGAAAGCTGCTTAAATAGAACCCACAAAGACTCGTTTATTTGTGTACCAACACAAAAGTGACATGGTATCAGAATCGGGATGGAAAAGAACAAAACATTTGGAGCCATGAGATGTAAAGGCAACAACAAAGGCAAAACCAAGAGTAAACAGCGCGAACGTAACCAGAAAGGATTAAATGTAATGCAAAGCAGCACAAATTATATACTCGATGTAAGGAGGCTAGAAAAGACATTACAAGGGCATAAACCACATTATCAGGCAAGTGGAAAGCTCAAAATGTTAGTTAATTAAAGAGAATGTTTAAGATAAAGTAGTATTTGATGAAACAAATGTGTTTAAAGTACAAAGCAAGCAAGTTACAGATAAAATGAGTATGTTAAAGTACAAAATGAGCATGTTTAAGGTAGAAAGAGGGTGTTTAAGGCATAACTGGACATATTTAAAGTAAAAGGGGTACAAGGAAAGTTGTTGTTGTGTCTTTCGGCTTTTCCCGGTTAGGGGTCGCCACAGCGGAACTCCGATTTGCTAATGATTGGCAGTAGATTTTTACGTGCCGAGCTGCCAACCCTGACGCACAACCTTCAGCGGAGGTACACCCATTCATGCATGGCTCCACACAGAAGATGCTTTAGCTGAGAATCGAGCAGGGCAACGTCTTACTGTGAGGAGACAATGCTACCGCAGCACCAGCACCGCAGTTAAAAGGAGTACAAGGAAAGTACACTGGGCATAAAAAAATGGTTTACATGAGCACAAAGAGTAATAAATAAATGAGAAAGAAAAGGGGCACAGCAGAAAAATTAAATCTAAAGCAAGGTGACTGCTATGTTGGTCAAAGTGTTGTACTTGGGCATAACTACCACTTCGTTTTATATCAAAAAGGTAACTAAAGTCATTTGAAGTATCTCAGAGTGTGTAAAAGTGCTTACAGTTTGTGCTTATTATTGTGCATGTATTTCAAAGAGTTCACTGTGTGTAGATTGCAGCTATCTCATATCATTCAATTGAAGCATGGCTGTTTGAAGAAAAGTTCTTATGCTGGGTATGGCTGCTCGCAGAGTGCCGCCATTACAGTGCTTCTTGTACTGTAAAGACTTGCCTGGCAAAGTGCCACCATTTTGGAAACATTTCAGTGTATTGCATCTAGTTATTTACAAAGTGTATATATCTCAAGAGGCATTGAATTTGGGCAACCAAAATCAGATTGTTCGTATTGTGCAAATGCTTAATGAGTTTTTTGTATTAAAGAAAGGTGTTTCTTATAAAAGATTACAAGAGTGTTTCAGTCCTCATGGTTTGCTCAATTGCATTGCAAAGTTCTCAAATGATTCTTAAAGCGACGGCTTTAATAAGTGATAATGCATGACTGTTACATGCCTGCCTCTACTGATAAATTTCCAAGCAACTACTTTAGCTTTTTTGCCTTTACTAATTTTGTTAGTTCATGATTCAGCATTATTGCCTTTACTTATTGAAATTCATAAAAGCATCGCAAAGTCAGAGAAACATCAAAATTCATAAAAGCATCTCAAAGTTCGAGAAAGTTATTGAAATTCACAAAAGCATTGCAAAGTCCGAGAAATTTATCAAAGTTCATAAAGCATTGCAAGGACTGAGAACGTGTTCCGTTAAGCTCCGTAAAGCAGTAAATAAGTTGAAAAGCTATTCCACTGAGCTTCATAAAGCATTGAGAAAGCTAAAAAGTTATTTTGCAAAGTACAATAAAGCACTGAGAAACTTAAAAAGCTATTTCATAAAGCACAGTAAAGCATTAAGAAATTTGCAAAGGTATTTTGCAAAGTGCAATAGAGCATCGAGAAGCCCAAGAGGTTTATTTCGCAAAGTCCAGTCAATTGAAAGCACTACATGGTTATTTATTCGCACAATACCGATAGGCACAAAGAAAGAAAATGCAGATATAAAGCAGAAGAGCATTAGCCAAGTTGAGTGGTCATGCCAATCACTTATGGATGTATGTATATATGTGTGAGTGTTTCTATTAGTATGTATTTGCAAGACCCTTCGTTGGTATATGTTAATATGGCAGATGGATTTAGAAAACCACAACAACTTGTATTTGATCAGAATATGGTAGAGAACTGGAGAATATTTGAACAGGAGTACGATATTTTTTATACAAGCCGCTTATGCAGATTGAGATGCACGGACAAGGGCATGTATTTTGTTGACTCTAGCAGGATCTGAGGCTATAGAAAGAGCATGATCATTTGTATATGCATCAGCAGTGTATGAAGATGAAGGTGCAGACTACCATAGTGTTGTGGAAGCTGAATCCAGAGAAGACCCAAAGTGTTTAAAGTGTAAGTTCAGAGAAATGTGCAATCCCCAGACAAATGTTACATTAGAGAGGCATTTGTTTTACACAAGGAATCAGAAGCCAGGGTAAACATTTGCAACTTATGTAACTTAGTATGATTGGCTTTTACATTTTCACAAGTACATTTACTGTAGGCATGCCCTGCTTAACATAGGAATTTTTTGAATATTTTTTATGTTTATCAATTATTTCATGAAATAATGATTTTTAATGGAAGCGACAACAATATAATTTAGGTTATTGATATTAATATCACATTAATAACATAGTAGCGTATATTTATATTTTATTTTTTAATTTAATAATTTTAATACTTTATAACACATTTAATACACATATACACAAGTATATTTACAAATATTAATTTTAAAGACCATTTTACGAAATATTTTTAATTTTATAGAAAGTAGAAAGTTAATTAAATGTAAAAAATGTAAAACATTCAAAAACATTAAATGTAAAACATTCAAATAATATTAGTAATGCATTATTAGGTATTTAACATTTAATATATATTTTATTTATTTTATATTTACTGCATGATAATTTATAATATAATCTGGATATGTTTAAATAATAAAAAAATAAAAAAAAGGAATGAATTTTTTTAATTATTTAATTTATTTATTTAGTTAATAGTTTATTGATCAAATGATTTCAAAAGTTATTTTATACTAGTTACTATACTTTACTCTGAAGAAGGAAAAAGGAAACTACTATTAAAGCTTATTAAATTAATTTTTTTTTTTTACATTCTCATGTCATGGGTTTTTTTGGCTTTTTTGTTGTGACTGCTTTTATCTTCACTAACTTATGTAACTTGACTTGAGGAACAAGGCTATAACATGTCGGTTTGGTGACTTGAAAGATGAGCTGATAAAGGATAGACTTGTATGTGGTATTAACAGTGCTGCTGTGAGGAAGATTTTGTTTTCTGACAGTGATTTGACATTAAGTAAGGAAAGTTAAATTTGTCAGATCCGTGAGGTGACAGAAAGGCACACAAACATGTTTACAAATGACAAAAGTATGATTTCAGTAAGCTTCAGAGCAAACATAGACAGTACGCAACATGTGGCAAGCAGAAACAGGCCTAAGCAAAGAGCAACCATAGGAATTCTGAAGATGGTGCTGAGTTTTCCAGAAAGTTTCAGGAGAAGTACAGGCTCCACCACCATCTCAGTGCCATGCAAAAATGGGTCAGCAAAACCCAAGTCTAGCTTTATTGTTAACTGTCAAAACTGTGGTGCAAATCTTGAATCTAAAAGAGAGAAATGTTTAGCATATGTTCAGCAGTGCCATAAGTGTAAAAAAAGGAACCTCTTTCAAAAGTTTTGCAAATCAAGAAAGACTCACAACATTGAAAAGAAAGGTCATACAAGAAAACGAGTTGATCAGGTACAGCCAAAACAATCATCTTTCTCCGTAGATGGAGTATCAGTGCTGTGCGAAGGAGTTGATGCAGTAAACTTATTAACAAGGAGATAAGTGTTTTGCACAGTTTGGATCAATGGGAAAACCACAGAGCTCAAAGTACACACTGGATCAAAGTGCACTGTTATATCAGCAGATACATTTGCAAAAGTAAGAACCAACATGCCAGTTAATGTAACCAACTTGTTGCATATGGAGACGAAGAAATTCAAACCGAAGGTTCAGCAATACTTCCATATTATTTGGCTGACAACTGTTGCAACTTATTATCCTATGTAGTTCTATGACCAGTGCAATCTTGATTACTTCTCAAAGATAGTTTGAAAATGAATCTGATTTCTTTTGCTAAAGAAGTTCATCATGTGAGTGCAGTTCCAAATTCAAGTTTTGCAGAAGCCATTTCCTCAGAGTATGCTGATGTTTTTGATGACAAGTTGGGCAAGCTTCCAGCTGTATATTCCATAAAATTAGACCTCAAAGTCACTCCAGTGATCAGATTAGCAAGAAGAGTTCCGATAGCTATGCAAGATAAAGTCAAAGCTCATTTGGATAAGATGGTGCAGTAAGGTGTGATTTGCCCAGTCACAGAACCAACTGAATGTGTCGTTCATGGTAGCTGTTCACAAGAAAGGCTCAGATGAAATCAGAATATGCATTGACCCTAGAGATTTGAACAAAGCATTAAAGAGGCCATATTGGAAATGCTACTGTATTTTCTGTTTTGGATGCAAAGATTTCATTTTCGCAAATGATGCTTGATCATAAATCCTCGTTTCTAACTACTTTTAGTACCCCATTTCGTAGATACAGATTTCTAAGGAAGCCATTTGGAATAAATTCTGCAAGTGAAGTTTTTCAGTGTGCATTGGATCAAATTTTTCAGGTTATCCTTGTGCCATAATAGTAGACAATCTACTAGTTGGAGGCAATGGTGAAGCAGTGCATGACAGAAACCTCAAGAAAGTTCTAGATAGAGCATGTGAAGTAAATTTGAGGCTCAGTCTTTTGAAGTACAGATTCCGACTTCCAGAAGTGACCTTCATAGAAAATGTGTTTACAAGTAAAGGCTTAAAACTTGACCCAATGAAACAGCTATTTTTAGAGATGTCAGTGCCAGATAATGTGCAGAGTTTACAGCATTTTCTGGGGTTGATCAACTATTTGGGCAAGTTTATACCAGATTTCAGTGAGTTGACAGCACCATTAAGACAGCTAACACAGAAGAATGTTATATGGTCATGGTTACAACATCATCAAAAGGCATTTAATGACCTCAAGCAGAAAATTGCAACCCCCCCCTCTACATTAAGGTACTATGATGTGAATAAATCAGTTGTCCTATCCTGTGATGTTTCTAGTTTTGGTCTTGGTGCAGTTATTCTACAAGACGGCAGACGAGTAGCCCATGCATCTAGGATACTTACTCAAACTGAGCTGTTTTATGCTCAAATTGAGAAAGAACTTCTAGCCATAGTTTTTGCATGTTCCAAGTTTCATGATTATATTTATGGTCAAGCTATTCAAATTGAAATTGATCATCAGCTTTTAGTTACTATTCTCAAGAAACTTATGCATTCTGCTCCGGCAAGATTACAAAGAATGATGTTCAATTTGCAAAAGTACAATTTCAAAATGGTCTACACTAATGGTGAATTGTTTTATCTGGCTGATACTTTAGTCAGATCACCTAGAAGTTCACCAGAACTGCTTGATGATGGAAATTTTGACTTTGGTGTAATCTTGGTGAGTAATTTTTCCACCAATAGACTCGATGAGTTGAGAGATCACACTAAATCTGATTGAATTTAACAAAAGCTCAACCACTACTTCAGTGTCAGATGGCCATCAAAACAATCTAATATATAAACTGAGGTGCAATCATAATTTCCCTACAGAGATGAATTGTTGGTGGAAGATGGCATCATTTTCAAAGGTCCTAAAATTGTTGTTCCTGCCTCATTACAGCATGAATATATTCAGATTTTTCAGCGTGGCCACACAGGTTTATCATCCACTAAGAGAAGGGCTAGAGAACTAGTATTTTGGCCTTCATTATCCAAAGACTTTCATAGTGTTCTTTCTTCTTGTTCAATACATAATAGTACCAAAGCACATTTGCAAAAAAGAACCACTTCAGCTAAATCCAATACCTGAACTACCTTGGTCTACTGTTGCAACTGATATCTTTGAATGGAATACTCAACACTATTTGGTTTTGGTAGACTCTTATTCAAACTGGTTTAAAATTGATCTGCTACCAAACTTAACCTCAGTAGCTGTTAATAAGCTTAAGCTTCATTTTTCAGTTCATGGTAGTCCTCACAAGCTTTATTCTGTCAATGGTACTCAATTTACTAGCCAATTGTTTCAGAAATTTGCAGAAAAATGGGACTTTGTACATGTCACTAGTAGTCCTGAATATCCTCAAACCAATGGTCTAGCTGAATGTGCAGTACAGAGTGCAAAGGAATTACTTGAAAATTCAAAGCATGACAATACTGATGTATTCTTGAATTTACTTAATCTCAGAAACATACCTCGTGGTGATATTCTTGGCTCACCTGCTCAAAGACTACTTTCGAGACAAACTAGAACTACGCTACCTATTTCATCAACTTTGTTGCAGCCTAATTCTAAGAACAATAAAATCATCAGGGCTCAATTGCTGAAGAAACGTAATATCCAGAAATCTAGTTATGACAGACTGAGCAGATTTCTTTGTTCATTGAGGGAAGGAGAGACAGAATGAATACAGACAACAAAAGGTTTTGATCAAATAGGACAGATAATCGGCATCTGTGCCAAGATGAGATCTTATTGGGTAAGCTCCAAAGGTGTAGAGGATAAGAGTAATATTGCAGACATCTTCTTCCTGTAACAGAATCATCACCATTGCAATCACAACATTGTATCTGTGATGCAGACTCTAAATCAAAGTCTGAGTCAGACATTGTTTCCAGACAAGTTTGTGTTCAAAATTCTGATTCTGTTCCAGAGAGCAATTAAAACATTTGTCAGGTCAACCATTTTGCAGAGACTGTCCCAGTTGCCAAAACTGATTTTTAATTTTCTGTCACATGATATGGACAAGTGTCTAAACCCAGTGTGAAATACACAGCAACGTGGACTTCATTGTATATAGATGTGTACTTAGAATTGTATAATGAATGTGTCTACATTATTTGTGATTTCTGCATGCTAAATATCTCAGGACAAATTGAATGATTTATTTCTTAAAGAGAGACAATGTAGATCAGAGTGTACTGTGTGTGTGTGTGTGCTGTGTCTTTAAGAAACATGTGAGGCTGTGCGTGCAAGTATATATTCCAGACACGTGCAATCCCTAGTGCCATTTTGAAGAAGCAGCCAGTGTGTAAGCATGAATGATCACAGCAGTTAGTTTGTATATAAGTTATTTAGTCATAATCAAATACGCTTTACATTAATGTGTTTGTATAGAATAAAGCTGCTTAAACAGAACTCACAAAGACTCATTTTTTCGTGTACCAACACAAAAGCGACAGATGGAGAGCCTGTTCCATAGCCGGGGTAGTCTCTGGGATGCATACCTGTCTCTTCAGCAGGTAATAGTTATATCATAGGCAAAGTTTAAGTCCTTAGACCTGGAGATTTTGGTGTTGTCTGTTTTGTGGATATGCAGGAGGTCCATTAGAGGGGGATCTGACAATGCCCTGTATGCCAGGCATAGATCTCACCTCAAATGCTTGTAGGAGACAGAATACAGGGAAAGGGCCTTGAGGCAGTCTGCATAAGACATTTTACTTATGCCCTGTATTCTTTTAGCAAGGAACCTCTGTGGATGTTCCAGTTGTTGGATATGCCTGGTTAGGTACATACCAAAGAGGGGATTTGTACTCAGTGATAGGTCTGATGAATACAGAATACAGTGTAACAATGACTTCCTTGGACTTAGATGCCGTAACTTTGTTTATAAGTTGTGTGACATAGAATGGTTTCCTAACTACTGTAGGCACGTGATGGTCAAAGGCTAGGTTGCTATCTGTGTTTGTCCCTAAGTCCTTGACTACTGGGTCAACCCAGTAAATGCACAGAATCATAAGATATTAGTTTCTATTCTAAACAGAAAAATAAATGAGAATCTGTACTTAGCATTACCTAGACTGCAGCCAAGGACAGACAAGTAAGTTAGGGGAGCACAGTGGAGCAAATTGTTAATTGTTTATATTGGGCAATAAAAACACTCAGGACAGAATCCATGCAATTGTATAGATGCTTAACTACTTCCATTCCATGATAAACATCTTACAACACTGAAAGAATTTTATCTAGTAGGAAGACATGCTTTTACAAGATGACCTGGGTTGCAGCTAGAATAAGCTCAGGTCATAGAACTCACTTCATTCAGTTAATTGTCATGATGGTCTACATCACCAAAAAGGTAGGAGGGTACAGATCAAAAAATCTACTGTGTGATGTGTGTACAAGTAGACTCTACACAGGAACTTCATCAATAGAAAAGAGTCTAGAATGCAAAACTGAAGACAACTGGGATGAAAATGAGTGCAAACGACAGTGGCCACGGCAGTTATTGGGTACAATCAGAAGTAGCTGAAACTGAAACAGAAAGGAAAATAGTACCACAGGCCAGCAGTTTCAAATAGCTGGAAGATGTGGTTGAGGAGAAGAAAAATCTGAAAAAGGAGGGCAAAGCTAGAATCAGAGGTGCTGCAGTGACATGGCACAATCTGTCAGGGCTACTCTGTGAGAAAAGAATGTCAAGAAAGCCAAAAAGAAAGGTGTATAAATCAGTTGTACAAAACAGTGGGTGCAACCAATGCTTTATGACTCACAGTCTTGGACAGTGAAGGCACAGCAGTAGAGGAAGCTTGAGGTGATGGAGAAGAAAGCCCACAATGGGCAGTGGGATGCACATTTAAGGACAGACTAAGAAATGAGGCCATTACAGCATCTAGCCCAACTGCAGAGAAGGTTCCTAAAAGTCAATTATGGTCCAAGAGGAAACAAGGACATCCAGCCAAAAGACTGATGGCCTGATGGATTGCATGAGAAACTTCTGACCATCAGGCATGACTACTGAAGAAGGTAGTAGAATGGCTATGAATCTTGAGAGGTGGTAACAGCTGACACTAGTACCTTGAGCCCATGTATAAATGGGAAACGCAGGGTTAATGTCGATGATGGCATCTTGATAAATGGGGAAACTTTCATGACAGGCAGTTGAAAGGGAGAAGCCAGTCCTGGACAGGAAATTAATAATTGAAAATGAGACATCAGTTCTAGTTAGGAGGAAGTCAGTCCACTGGGGAACATATACATAATTACACAGGCAGTAGCAATATGAACATGGCCAGCTCACCCACCGATTATTTTCTGAGATGTAAGATAAAAATCAAGCACTTCAACAAAAGCCTAAATGGACAGAAGGACACATTCAGACTCTACAGAGAATGCATTTTAGTAAAGAAGTGAACTGGGATCCATGTTATGTGAGTATGATAAACCAAATTAGGAGACTTGGTTAAAATGCAGTCAAAAGAAGCAGAGGAATAAGAGGAGTTAAGGAAATAATTAAAATTATTGATTTTACCCAGTACCTCACATCAGACAAAAAGAAAAGAAATATGTTAGCTCATTCCACCTCACCAAACAATATGAGCAAATTATGACATGCACAAATGGAGTGTTTGTTACGTGGGAAAAATTGGCTCCACCAAAGGTCAGATCCTCAGAACAGTGAAACTTTTTAAGTGCAAAGATGAGAAATATATAATAATTCTGAGCGTTATCACTAATCTGAGATATAGCTATCTTGGAGTTAGTCTCTGCCAACTGCAGCCCAGTGGAGGATTACTCAACGTCCTGGGTATCATCACCACTGAGCTCTGTCTCAGATAGTGGAGACAGTACTGTATAGGGAAGCGAATAAAAAAACCACCAGAGGAGGTCCTTCTTCAGGCCAGTTTTGGCATCCAATTTCTTATCAATCTCCCCTTGATGTCCACCAGGTACCAGTGGGGACAAAGGTGTCACGTCTACCAGCACTGCTATCAGTGGATAAAATTGTCCCAGCGTCCAATGGAGGGCTACCGGAAGCAGATGGTGCAGGTAGGGCAGGAGTCATGAGGCAATTACTTCAGGCTAGGACCCAGATTTGTTGAGTTATTCTGGTGGTGGCAGTGCAGCTGTGACATGTAACAGGGTGAGCAGCTTTTCCAGGGAGATGGATACATGTTGGATGCTTTTATACACAACAGTGAAATAGATGGAGAGAAACAAAAAATAAGAAATAAAATAAATGTGTGCATCACAAAGGACAATGCCAAACAGGCTGGGGATATGAAAAAAAAAACAAATACAATGAATACATAAAGATGATATGTACTTGCCATACAATTAATTTACACATCTCTCAAGTTACAATTGCTGTTACAGTACCCAGGTGAGATGGGGATGTGAAGCCATCCACACCTGCATCCCAAAAGACAAATTATTACCATTGTAAGCTAAGTGAACAGTGATAGGGTATGAAGTTCAAGACAAAGTAATGCTGCCTGAGACAAATGTACATATACAAAACAAAATGCTGTGAAACATACCCTTCACTTGCAGGTGATAATCAAAGGAAATGACTATACTAAGACTGCTCATGACACATATTCCCACCCACCCAGTCTGCTCAGATATATTTTCCACATCTAATGCTTTACATAAAAAATGTGATGGAAACCTAAAGTTAAACATTATGATAACTCAACAGGTGGAAAATTAACCCACAGGCATCCTTACAATGCAGGAGCATAGCATTTACCTTATCAGCCCCATGTTCAAACATCAGAAAGGATGCATGAAGAACCACACAGTTATAACATTTAACAGTCATAGTGCTAACACACAGCTGTCAAAATATATATTTTTTTATTTTAGACATTGCTTTTAAGCAAACTAGGCCAGAAAATATGTTTGTGTTTCATGAGATTTATTTTTGACAATAATTCTAAACAAGTTAGGTTGGAAGATGTCTTTGTGTTCTTTGAGGCATGGTGCTGCAGCTCTGTATTGCTGGTTTAGACAGTAAAGTATTTGTCTGATTTGTGAGTTAATAAATAAAAAAGTATTATGGAACACTGTTTAACTAGAAAAGAGTTAGAAACATCAGATAGCCCGTCATTGTATTTTGACCTTGCTTTTTTTCACAAATGCTATAATAAAAGAGTGTTGTTTGTATGAGGGAAAAAATACTGAGTGTTACCTCATGAAACCATAGGAAACCTGCTCATTGTTTTGAGAACTTTTGGAAATGTAACAGACTCAGCTGTCACTAGATGATGATTACATGATATTGCTGTCAGTTTAAGAATATTAATTATGATTGGAATAATATTCCAGGAGTTACCACCTAAGCTGATAGTACTTTGTTTCATGTATATACATTAGTCTTCATTGCTTGCCATTTTAGATTTGTTTTGAATTGCTATGCAATGACTCAGTCAAGTTGCTAATTCTACTGTGGAACATACCTCTCAACCTCTTAGAGCAAGAAATCTGGAAAAAGCCACAAACAATGGGGGATGAAGGCCCAGTAATAGGGACACTTTTTTAAATATTGTTCTTACAAGCATAGAAAGTTGATAGAATAACACATTTTGCATTATCATGAATTTTTCTGAAGGATATGAAGTCTGAAACTAAAATATCTGCCATTATTTCTTGATGTCAGTCCTCAGTGATTTGCCAGAGATTTGCCAGAAACTCGCAATTTTATGAGAAACAGATTAAAAGTATGAGGCAAAAATGTAGACACTGCAAAAATCTGGACAGTTGAGAGGTATATTGTGGGAAGTAAACCTTGTTGCCACAACATGATTTTATCTCTCAGTGAATTTATTTTGAGATGGACAATGTTCTGGATATTTATATATACCTCTCAGCTGAACAGATTTATGCAGAATGATTTTTTTACTTTTAACTTTGGTCTGATCCTCAAAAAATGTGTGATTTTCTGGCAAATCACTGAGGATTTAAGTCATCAGACAATGATGATAATGTAGCATACTTCATATCCTTCAGAAAAATGCATGCTAATGCAAAACCTGCTAGAGTAACTACTTTCTAAGTTAATAGGAGGAATAAAACATGTTCCACATTTTGGACCCTTGCTCCCCCATTATTTTTGGCTTTGGAAAGGTTTCTTGTGCTAAGAGGTTGAGAAGTATGAAACTGCTGTCTTTGCAGTTTGTCAGTTATCACAGGAGTGTCAGTGGTTCATGACAGTTAAAACTGTTTGAAAACCAGTCTGCAGTATTGTTAACATTAAAAGCTGTACATTCTGAACAAATATACTCACCTATGTGCTCCTATATTATCCTGTGCTATTGGTTAATCACTTCAGTGTCTTCAGGGGCTATTAAGAAAAAAAAGAGCACTGAGTAATACCTGTGGATGGGATTCAGTAGCAACGTAGGTAATCATTTCAAATGCTGATACCTCCTAGAGTGATTCCTAAAACATGGAGACTGAATATATATACCATGCCTTGAGATGGACATTTCTGGGAATACTCCATTTACTCCCTTTTTCTGAGGTATGGCGACCAGAGTTGATACACACACACACACACACACACACACACCACTTAACTTGTATATAAGTTGGGGGGCTTGTCCCCCCCACTTTACTGGTACAGGGGGGGTTGCCTACTGCAAAAACAAAAGTTTAAAGGAAAAGAGTGATGTTTGAGATTCTCTGTTCTCCAGTAGTTTTCGTCTCTTTTTTTTGTTTTGTTTTCAGTACAAAGTCAGCAGGTTATTTGTGTAGGTGACATAAGTTCTACTTTCAGTATATAAGTGATGCCTGCTGCTTTTCCTTCATCAGCTCATTAGCCTAGGGAGACAGGATTATAGCACCTCATGTCACTGTAATGGTGATAGCACTGTTCTGCCATGTGTAGGATACAGATGACATGGATAACAGTCTGGGTAAACCATATATTATTATGGTTCAAAATAACAATTTAAGGTGTGAAAGATTGTAGTCCTCCATCCCTGTGTATGCTGTTAACAATCAGGCACTACAGTGCCTCCATTTTTAGATGGTTAGAGTTGGAATTACAGATTCTGCTGGAGGCATGGCCTGGATCACACTTAGACAGTGCTGCCCGCATCAGCCGGCCTTTACTATATATAGACAGTGCTGCCCAAATCAACATAGACATTTGTGCAACATTGAGGTATTAAGCACAATGATTAACAGTTCTGCTTTTCATGCAAATTTAATTGATTCAGAAACAATAATGAGTTGAGCAGTATTTAGCATAATCATCAAACTCATCCTTGTGAATCTGCATGATATAAGTGCAACAGTAGGCAGATAGCCCCATCTCTCTTCAGAAAAAAGCCACGATTGAAAGATGAATAACTATATTTGATCAAGTAAAACTATAGGCTCTAGTACTGCATGAAAGAACAGTGGTACTTCTTCAAGTTTATCTTTTGAAGTACTGTTGTTGGATGTATTAAGAAATTAGTTTGTCAGTAAGTGTGTCAGTATGATGTATTGCGATGGGGATTGCAGGATTTTTAAGCATAATGTGAGACACATCCATCGGCTCATATCTGTGTTTGTTGTATGCAGCATACATGTCAGTTGCAAACATAATTTTAATTCTCAGATAAGTAACAATGTCACCTTGCTTACATGCAGTGGTATGGATAATATATTTTGGGGAACATTTCATTAGTAAATTTATGAACCTGACTTTAATGAAATAGTGTGGGTATAGATACATAAGTCTTAAGTCCAAAAATAGTATGCTTTATGTTTGAAGGGGGATTAATGGTGAATGGATTTTGGTGGGTCATGAGAGAACAAGGTACATCTTCTTCCATATCTATAAAGCAAGGCCTTAAAATCAGGGAAAGCACAAGCATACTGTGTACACTGAAACCTCTGGTGAAACATCCATCTGGAAGCCAAGGTTTTCTGATTAAGAGAATGAGATGCCACTCAATGCCCTCCATTTCAATGGATGATGACTCTTGCTTGCATGCAGCTGACTAGGTCTACTAGGACCATGCCTGGGTTGATAATGTAGCAGTAGTTAATGCCACTGGAGACCATGACCACAATTATAAAATGGTGTGCAATAGGCCAGTGACATTATATGTGTCTCTTAAAAAAGAACACAGATTATGGCAGGTCAAAGTAGGGCAACAGGTGGGGTGGGGGACCAAGTGTAATACCTATTATTCAGACTGAGGAGATCCTAGCATCTGTCAGATGTAGTGGCATTTCTTCAGAATTCTGCAGTCCAGTGCTGGATGTTGGCGCAGAGCTGGACAGACGCCAGAGACAATTGAATGGAGAATTGCAGGTATGGCAACTTATTTCTGTGTAAGAATATTTGTAAGCAAACTACACCTATTAGTCACTGTCAAACTTATAAAGTTGCCTGACATATGATATACAGGTACATCAGGGGTTCAACATCCACAGCAATCTGTACAAGGGAAGCAAATAAAGTACTCCTTGTTACATGTGTACTTCTGGTGCTGAGTCATACTTACATTGGATATCGTGTGATTCTTTATCAGGCACCAGAATTGTGGAACTGTCCCCATCTGCCCCTATCTGATACTGGAAGATCTGTTGCTTCTGATCATAATGGCAGGAATGAGCTGGCATAATCAGGGAGTACAGAGGATGCTGAAAATAGGAAATGTTTATTTATTTTTATTTATTTTACATTTGTTAACCAGGATGATCCGACTGGATACATGTCTTGTCTAGCTCACCAGTCAAGGGAGAAAAGCTCCAACAGAGTTACATTGATAATGGTAATGGCTACAGTAAACAAGCTGCAGTGCTAGCACTTCCACAACAATATCAGGTGTATAGGTGTCTGTAGCCAGGAGAGAAAGTACTCATGGTCATGGCTATCACTGCAGTGGCACATCTCACAGCATATGTCACTCTAGGTCATGCAGTGCACCAAACAGGATGATAATACATCCAGTACAACTCTTGGTAAAGCATCTCTCATTAGCAGAAGTCTGTACAAGATGCAGCTGAACTGAATGCAATATATGCCTTGTTTATGTTTGAGTTAATGAGCTTGGTGAGGATTTGAGCAAGGACATCCAGTGTGACTTGAAGTGGAGCTCCTATAGACTATTTTGAACTTGCACTTAAGAAAACATGATGTTATTTGAGAGTTCCATTTTACATTGGCTGAGCTTACTATATCCCAGGATGCACCACCTAGGTTCCCAGATTTAGTTGTTTGGACAAGGAGTCTGGTCTGAGTGAAGGCTGAGCTGAGTAGTATTTATTTACTAAGTTTTTCTGTCAGTGCTGTTCTTGAGTGCTGTTTAAGGGTATTCTTCAGGTTGTTTGGAGTTTTGTGAGAACTTTGTAGTGTGATTGGCAAGTGGATAGTGTTGTTTTTCTGTAGGGATAGTCCTGTAACGAACCTGGCAATGTGATTATAGCAGGATGAGAGCTTGGCCAGATCAGATTTGTTAAGGTGAGTGAGGACAGGAGAGGCATATAGTAGGGTAGAGAAGGTATGAACGGGCTGTGGCTGCCCTGGCATTGAGGTAAGGAAGGCTTTAATTATATATAGGGTCCCAAGTTTCTTGTTGACTGACTTAATGGCTTGGTTGATATGTATATCAAATCTGAGTTTATTGTCAATGTTTACTCCTAATAGCTTTGTATAGGTGTCTGGGGAGATGATGGTCCCATTATTGGATTTTATAGTGAAGTTTTCAGTTGGAGATCTATTGGTTGGGTAGAAGAAGTAACTTGGTTTTGTTTGGATTTAAGATCAGGAGATGGTTGGGAAGCCAGTTTTACTTTGGTGAAGCTATGTTGGGTGGTAGTTAGTAGATTTGCAAGACAGGCATTAGAACATATTATAGTCGAGTCAGTCATCTGCATATTGAATGCAGGTGGCTTCAGGGATGACTGTTTGGATGTCGTTTATGAAGACTGAAAAGAGGAGAGGTCCTAATATGGAACCTTGAGGAACTCCTATGGTATTTTGTAGTATGCAGGATAGCTTGTTTTGCCTCATTACTTCTTGTTGTCTCCCAGTGAGGTAAGCTTGAAACCAGTCAAGGGCTGGAGTATCTAGATACAGGGTTTTAAAGTATATAGAAGTAACTGATGGTTTACCATATCGAAGGCTTCGATAGGTCCAGGAAGAGAGCGGAGGATATTTTTTAATTATTCCGGTTAAGATTAATGTTTTCAGTAAAAGAGAGGAGGGCAGTGGTTGCACTATGATGGGGTCTGAATCCATGTTGAGAGTCTGTGAGTAGTTTATTTTGGGTTAGATAGAGCATTAGTTGGTTGTGCATGCACTTTTCCATAATTTTGGCAAGTGGAGATAGTATGGCTATAGGTCTATAGTTGGATAGTTCTGTGGATGAACCTCCTTTGTGGAGTGGAATAACATAGGATATTTTCCAAATTGAGGGGATTGCGGCCTCGGTTATGGTTCTGTTAATTAGGATTGAGATAGGGTAGGCTACGACATCTGCAGCAATTTGCAGGTATTCAGCCGGCAGAAGATCGGCTGAAAGGGTGGTTGGCTTCAGTTTTTTCAAAAGGGATCTGATAAAGGATGTGGACACTGGCTGGAAGTTAAAAGAGAGTGGTGAGTAGGGTATAGTGTTTATAGATGTGTGGGGAGGAGAAAGTTGGTTAGCTAATGACTGGATGGTTTCTGTGAAGAAAGTATTGAATGAATTGACTATATCTTCTTGGCTCTTGTCAGATAATGTTCCTGGGGTCGGAGTAGTGGATTTGCCTGGTTGGAGAAGTTTATTTATGCCTGCCCAGTACTTTTGAGGGTTATTCTGATGTTTATGTTGCAGATTGTAGAAGTAATTTTTCTTATCTAGTATGATGACTTTTTTAGTCTCTTTTCTAAGTTGTTGGAATTTGATACGATCTAGGGGTAGTTTGGTAGTGCGCCATTTATCCCACGCTTTGTCTCTAGTTGTTATTTTGATTTTGGTGTCTGTTGTTAGCCAGGGTGCTAGTTGAGTTTTAATTCTTATTGAGCGTTTAGGGGCATGCGAGCCAAGTATAGTAAGGAATGAATTGTTAAATGATGACACTGCCTCATCAAGGGGAAGGAACTTTAGTTTTGTCCAGTTACATGATTTGAGTTCAAGTTGAAATTTAGTTGGGTCAAAGTTTTTCTTGGATCTGATAGACCTATAAATAGGTAAGCTTGTACAATTAATGTTGTCTTTCATGATGTATGTGAGCAGGTGATCACTAAGATCATTAGGGAGAGTTCCAGACATATAGTTCTGGGGATGACTGTTGGTGAGTATCCAGTCTAGTATACTCTCTTTTTGGTTATTGTTACCTGTACATGTGGTAAATGATATTATCTGAGAGAATCCATGTAGGTTAACAGGGATGGGGTTGGACTGTGCTGTGCATTGGTTCCAGTCAATATTAACATCGCCCAGGACAATGGTTTCTTGAGGGTAGTTGTTGGCTATCCAATGTAGAATGACCTCTAGTGTTTCTACATTGTTCCCAGGGGGAATATAGGTGACAATTAGGTTAATGCCCTTATGATTATTTAGTAGAATTTTTAGAGCAAGTATTTCAGCGTTAGAGACCTGGGGTGGTTGTATAGGGTTAGTTATGATGTTAAGTGTGCTATTATATAAGACGGCTATTCCACCTCCTCTTTTCTTTACTCTATCTGCCCTAAGTATATTGTAACCAGGAGGCAGGATCTCATTGTCTTTGGCTGATGGCCGGAGCCATGTTTCAGATAGACACATTATGTTGGGGAGGTATGTGGCTAGTACAGCATGCAGGCTATGTATCTTATTGTTTAGGCTTCTAATGTTTAAGTGGCATATTAGGAGGAGTTGACCAGTCGGTGGGAGAGTGGTGGGCTGGTAGGATTTTGAGTAAAGGTTGGGCCTGGATTAGGATGGATGTCCCCATCTTTGGTTATGTTTTTTCTTAGATACGCTAGTAGTCTAATAACTTTGAATAGTAGTTTTAGTTCATATTTGGATTTTGGTGTTGATTGGAGTGGGTTTTAGAAGCAAGTGGTTGGAATTTATAATTTTTGGGGTAGTGTAGTAGTGGGCAAGTTCTGCAGTCAGTGGAGGTAGGGGGGTCTTGGTTTGGCATTTTGGATAAGAGAAACCTACGAATGTGAGATTTTCATAGCTAGTAAGAAAGTATGGCAGAATTAAGAGTGGTAAGATAAGAGGAAGGAGTTTATAATTATTTATAGACATGTTATATGTCATCAATGGGTGGGGTCAATGTGCTTCAGAGGAATAGTAATGGTTAAACAGTAAAGTGGTGGGGGGGAATTGGAGAGGAAGTTGTGTAGGTTGGAGAGGAAGTAGGGGTGTGGCCTAGTGGCTATAAATGTAGACACAGTGGGGGCGGGTGGGATAAGGGGCAGGGAGGGGAGGCGAGCCAGCTTAGCGAAGCTGAGCGGCTAACCCAGTCCCAGTTTTTGGTCCTATGAGTGGGGTAAATAGTCTGATAGTGTAAGTAAGCAGACTGGAGTACAGGCTTGAAATTCAACATAAACATATACAGTTGTAAAATGTCTAATACAATTCAACATAAATAGGCATTTACAGTTGTAAAACACTTATAGGAGAGACACTGAGCCTTCATGGGGCCTGTAGCAGAGTGGATTGTAGTTTTACAAATGGTGCCTGCCACAGGTAATATTTATTAACTCTGGGATTGTCTTAAGGTAATAAACAGGGAAGGGAGGAGAACAAAGGGTGTGAGCAGGCAGTTCTTTGTACTGCTGCTAATGAGCCAAAGCAAGACAAGTATGTGTTAAGAACAATCACAATTGACCAAGGACTGCTCTGAAACTGTACGTCTTGTCTTAATTTCTCAGGTGGAAAACCAGGATAACCTAGTATCAGTAGGCTACTGTGGTATAGTTTAAATAAACAAACACACAGTATTGATCAGTTATTGATACTATTTGCTAACAGAAGGGAATAAGAGAAAGTGGAAGATGTGTGTGTGTGTGTGGTGGTGGTGGTGGGGGGGGGGGCTGCTTACAGCCAAAGCACAGAGCTCTCCAGGGGAAAATGAAGATTGGCTCAAACAGTTAGACACATGCTCAAAGTTAACTGTAGCTGTTTGCAGACAGTTCAGACCCGGACTGCACTTTTCTTATAGGAATGTTAAAGGTGGTACCGGAGTTGAATACTCAAGAGTGGTGTTAGGTTGGAGAGACACTGAGCCTTTACTATTCACACAATGTTACAGAAATGTGAGCACTGCATCTGCATGTCAGGTTAGAGCCTGTTACAGAAATGCTCTCTGCCCCCTGAAATTATGTAAGGTTCCTAAATGTACTTATTGAATTCCTTATAAACAAGAACATTTTTATTTTGTAAGATATTAACTTCCTCAAAATAAATTGGAGTATTTATATCTCCAATATAGGATTTGCTCAAAAGTTCTTAGATTTAAAAATAAAAATTCCCTGGACCACACTCTTAACAGATTCGTTAATGCCTACGCTAACTATACACTCAGTGTACACCAAGTGTACACACTCTGTGTTCAAGAACATCCCTACCACATTTTTGTGCTTTCTAGTCACTCTGAAAGATACAGTAAGTGTCTATGTAGCCCACACTCTGTGGTAACCTTTGTGAATCCCCCTCAATATTAATCCTGCAAGAAAATCAATAGGAAAACTAAGATTAGAAGGAAGAAGGTGTGAGTTATGCTTGTGTTGTCTGTTCACTCAGAATGGTGAACACTTAGTGTACAGTTAGTGCAGGCATTAATGAATCCCAGATCTGGTCTTCACCTGGTCCTTACAAATATAGCTTCTTTGTGTACTTTTCCCCGGTATCTCTTATTTACATAACTCAGATCATAATCCTGTTATCTTCACCCAACAAATATCTAAACCCACTGAAAGCAATATCTCAGAATTCAAGGATTTCAGACATATTAATCTCCATTAATTCTATGATGAATTTTCAAAATTCACTTATAGCAGCATCACCCCAGATAATTCTTGGTAGGTAGCTTCAAAATGAATTACATGCACATTTAGATAAATGTATAGGAAAGACAGTCCCAAATAGATTTAAGTATAATGGTAAATTTAAAAACAAATTACCCTGGTGATCGTGGTACAGCGGTAGCATTGTTACCTCACAGCAAGAGGTTCTCCCATTCGATTCTCGGCTGGGCTTGGGAGTGCCTTCTGTGTGGAGTCTGCATGTCCTCCCCGTGGTTGGGTAGCGTTCAAAAGACATGCGTGCATAAATGGGTCTGCCTTCGTTGAAGGTTGAGCATCGAGCTGGCACCTCAGCGTTTCGTAAAAATCTACTGCCAATCATTAGCAGACCAGAGTTCCGCTGTGGGGACCCCATACCGGGAAAAGACGAAAGACAAACAACAACAACCCTGGTGATCCACAAACATAAATAAACTTGATGATAAAAGAAAAAAAATACTTAAAATATGCAGCAGGTCAAAAGACCCTCATATAAAGGATAACATCAGAAAATTCACCAAAATTTTGAAAAGTACTAGTAGGTCTGCAGAAGCTGCCCATTAACTTTGGTTAGCATCTAAAGCTAAGGACAATTACTAAGACTTCTTTAGCTATGTTGAGAGGCTAAACACCCAACAATGCCCTGAACTTACTCATAATGGCACTGCCCACTCTGATCTATTGGACATTGTCCCTAAACTAGCAAACAAATTCAATGTGAATTTTAGCCCAGAAGCATCTATCCAAAGCCTACTTGTTTCTGAATCTTTCAGCCCCCCTCCCATCTCTAAATAACATGTATTGATGGTACTCTCCAAGACTAAAAAATACTTCCTCCATAGGACCTGACAATACACCTGTCTGTTTAATAATCAGTACTAAACAAACCGTTACACAGCCACTCCTTAAAATGTTTAACCTAAGTGTATCCTCTAGCATTGTCCTGAAGTTTAGTGCACAGCAGCAGTAATGCCACTCCACAATGGTGGCCCACTACAGACCTGGGATTTATAGACCCATCAGCTTGAAATGTTTTTTGCAAAGCCATGGGACATATTGTTACTGACATGACGAACTGTGACATTAAAAACACTAATTAGGCTAGCCCCAGAGCATTTTGGCTTTGTCAAAGTTAAATCACCTCTAATAAATGTGGTTAACTTCTTTGAAAGGGTAATGCAGGCTGTTGTCAGTGGTCATACTATTCACACAATGTACCTTGACCCAACCATGGCATTTGACACAATCCCTATAATTAGCATAGTAAGTTTGATGCATTACAAATAGTTCTATATGTGGTTAGTCGGATAGCAAATTGCTAAAGGACAAAACCCAGATGGAACGGGTAGCAGGTACCTCATCAGATAGTGTGAAGTTGACCAGTGGTGTCCCTCATGGCTCGGTGCTGGGACTTCTTTTGTTTTAAATTTACTTTCTAATCTGTAAACCATGAACCAAGACTTCTAGCTAATCGAGTCTACTGATGAATGAAAACTGAGAGTCACAGTCAAGTCCCGCTCTGATACTGAAGTCCTTCAGCAAGAACCTGGTATGCTAAAATAGTCTGAAATTAAATGCTAAAAAGTGCATTAGTGACACATTTGGTAAACAAACAATCCCTCCAGCATACAACAGACACAACAGCCAACTCTAAAATGAGACTTTTAAAGGCCTAAGAACTTAGGTTTATAACTTCCTTTCCTTTGAATATTATGTAATGACAGTAGTCAGAAAGTCCTGCTTAGTGCCAACAGAATAACATCCATAGCTACAGAGTTCATCATCCCCTTATATTCATAGTTTATTAGGTCAGCTATTGAACACAAAGTCCTCTTTTTGATGTACCTTGCCAGACATATCATAGAACTAGAACAGACTCCAGAGGAACTGAGGCTCAGTGGCTTAAAACCCTTAAACTATCAGAAAAGACTGGAAACCATATCCTCAACTGTCCAGATTTTCAGAGAATGTCCAGATTTTTTATTCACATCTTTTGTGTGCTCCTCATAAAATTTGTGGTTTTCTGGAAAATCATTGAGGACTGAAGTTATAATAAATAACATATTTTAGTTTGAGATTTCATATCCTTCAGAAAATGCACGCTAAATGAAAACCTATTATTTTAGCATCTTTATAAGTTCATGAGAGCAATATTTAAGAATTGTCCCAGTTTTGAGGTCCTCTGTCCCATCTTTATTTTAACTTAGTCGAGATTTTTTGCACTTAGAGGTTGAGAGGCATGCCAGAAACATAGATCTTTTATTCAGTATCTTATAGACTGCTGAAAAGAGTTATGCCTCTCCTTGTCTTTCATGTCATCAAGGATCCACGTCCATCTCCACAAATCAGATTGTCCCACAGATACCAAAGGATCTAAATTTTTATCAACTGATAAATAAAACACAGTGGAAAGATAGGTTCATTACACAGTGTTTTTTCCATCTCTGAAATGAATCCTGCTATAAAACAAATAGTGTGATACACTATCTTTCTTGATGAAATGACCATATCAGGATGAGTATTCACAAATTCAGTCATGGCTTGACTGTCCTAACCCACCTTCAAAATAGACATATAGTCTAAGGGTGAGAACTGGGCTAGGCATAAACAGTCACAAGACTTAGTTACCTTGTATTCCTGTGATTCCTATGATACTGTGAATTTCATAACTAGATTGTTGTGAGAATTTTCAGGCACAAGACATTTTTAAAGCTATACACCTCATTTTTCAAAAAACAGAATGGAATTATTTTAACAGGGGAACAGCACTGATCCACACAATCCTTTTTTTTTCAGACAGCTCACTAGAACTGTCTGTGGATAAACTTACTCAGAGTCACATAGAGGGCAAAAAGAGACTAAAGGGGTCAAACCCTGGAACATAAGAAACAGGCAGCTTATTAACAGCAAATAAGTGTGCATGTGTATGTGTGTGTGTGTGTGTGTGTGTGTGTGTGTGTGTGTGTGTGTGTGTGTGTGTGTGTGTGTGTGTGTGTGTGTGCGCTCCTGTCAAAATATCTAGCACCTAGTATGTTTAAAAGTAAAAATATCAAAATTCAAAATACTACAAAAGAAAACCTATTTTATGCAAAGGGCAATCTTCCTGCACCCTCCTGCAACTGGCATAGATCCCTGACACACTGTCCAACATATACACACACACACACATATATAATCCATATATATATATATATATATATATATATATATATATATATATAGCGACTGTATGGTGTGGAAGAACAACCATGGCAGGGTTAGCCACCTAACAGTATGAGTCTTAGGTCTAGATAATTGTCAATGTTGAAGTGAAATCCCAACCTCAGGTGCAAAAATGGGAAAAAGGGGTTGTGGATGGATGGGTGGATGGATATATGTGTATATATGTATACACACACACACACACACATATATATATATATATATATATATATATATATATATATATATATATATATATATATATATATATATATATATCAAGAACAAGGAATCCAGGCAGGATACCAGCCCCAAATGATCCATGTGGAATGACTTTATTTAAATTGATAAAACAAGCGCTTTCGCTCGGCTCAATGCCGAGCTTTCTCAAGTTGGTAATAAAACTGCCAAATGGCAACATTAAGTAGTCCCTTCAAAATCACATGATTAATTAATTAGTATAATTAATGAAAAGACACATCACAAAGACAATAAAATACTTAAAACAAACTTGGATAGCATGTCAATGTTGTTGTTTAAATAATGTATGTAATTTAATGTGTATAGCCGGTTATGCAATTCATTGTGCAAAAAAAGTAGTAATGATAAAAAATGATAACGATAAATAAAAAATGTCGGCCTATATGTAAACATAACTATTACTAACAAATGTGTATATTTATATATATATATATATGTGAAACACCTTGATTTAAAACATCTATAATAAAAACAAACTGTCAAAAAGTATGACAAAGGGTAATAGTTGTTGACCAAAAAATTGTTGGAATAAAAATCTACTGAACTTAATAAGGAAAGGCAAAAGGCAAAAATACCAACACACATTAATGTATACATTAAAAATATTAAAAATATTTAAAGGTGTGTGAAGCTATATAAAGCTATATGATGCTAGGAGCCTCACACTATTTTTAAGAACACTATTGATGGTAATATTATCATTCAAGCCAGGCGGTTTGCTGGCTTCCAACCTTAGTTGCCAGAGAAGTTCTCTGTATTCCAAGGTTGTCTCCCCGTCACCCCCTCTGGCATCTGGCAACACTTGTTCTAAAACCAAAAACCTGAGTTCATAATTTGGGCATATGAGAGAGTGCTTGAAAAAAGCATTAGAATCTTTCTGTTTAGGGGCGTGGCCAAGGATGAACACAGGATAGCAGCAAATTTCTTCAGCTCCACCAATTTCATTACACTGACAGGAATTAATTACTTAAAAAAATAATTTTTGAAGTAATTTTCTTTCTAAATATGTTTGTTTTATATAGTTCTTGAACTATATCTAAAAAAGAAAGGAAATCTTAATAATATTCCTGTCAGAAATTACTTTGGAAATTTTCCTGTCAGTTTATCAGTCTGAAATGAGTTCCAGTAAGACAAATTCTCAAGACTCCAGCATCAAGAAAGAACTTCAGTCTCTGATCATTATAGTCCAGCAACTTACTGCTAAGATGGATAAAATCGATACTAAAATAGACACTTTCATAGAAAAAACTACAAAACAAATAGACTTGTTACATATGGACCTGCAACAACAGAAGATCCAGATGACAGGCATAGAAGAAGCTGTGAATGACATGGAAAATAGAATACAAGAAGAGGAAATCAACATTGAGTTTCTGCTGAAACAAAATACACATTTACAAACAAAACTGGATGACCTGGAAAATAGATCTAGGCGCAATAACATTAGGATTTTTGGACTGCCAGAAAATATTGAAGGTAACAATATTACTTCTTTTTAACAACATGGCTCCCTAAAACTTTAGATTTACCAGAAGCATTCTCTTTTGGTATCGAAAGAGCACATAGATCTATAGCTAATACTAACTCTAACAAAACTATCCTAGATCAGTTATAGTTAGATTTCTATCATCTTTTGATAAAGAGATGGTTCTTAAATCTGCTTGGGCTAAAGCTCCTATTAAGATTAATGAAACAACTGTGCATTTGACAATGACTATTCTTCCATGGTATTAGCTAAAAGAAAAGTTTTTCTGCCACTAATAAGGGAGCTTAAAAAAGCACAGTTTAAAACATACCTTCTGTTTCCTGCCAAGCTTAAAATCTTCCTTCCTGATGGTTCTAAAATTTTCGATGACTTAGACTCTGCTTTACTGTTTATCAAAAAAAATAAGATTTTGGAAAAAATAGAAGAAATGGAATGGGCTAGTCCTTCGTTAAAGAGACTGGCAACTGAAACTTCGTGGAAGACTTCAGAGAAGAAGAAGAGACTAAAAACAAATGATTTGTACTATGTTTTTTCTCTCTCATCATTTTATTTTATTATTAATCTTTTTAAATATAGTTCCTGCATTTCCAAGAAGCAACAAATATTTTGAAAAAGATTTAATCAAAGTTATTTTCTGTGTGCAAAGAAATGTTTTGTTTCATAACTAGTCAAAATATCTGGAGATTTAATGGCAAGCTGTGATTTAACTTGTTTCTCTTTCTGAAGAGGAAAAATAAGGTCAGTAATTTGATACATTTTTTTCCTTTAAAAGTTTATATGTTCTTCAAATGCTATTCCTAATTATACTTTCTTGATTACACTGCTTATGCTTGTTTGTAAATAATCTGTCATGCTTTAACCAATAATAATTAGAACTAAATAATAGTAAATAATATGTTTTATTTTTAACTCTATTAATATAAACAGTAAGTAACATTCTATTGTATATACTTCTTATAGCTTTACATTTTTTATTTCTGCCTTACACCCTTTTACTTTCTACTCTCTTTTCTTTTCTTTATTAATATATAGAAATGCTTTTGATCATATAGACACAGTAAATAATAAGATTTGCATAGGAGTTGAGTTGGGACAAAAATGTTTTGTTACTTATTAATAATTTTGGGCTTGATTTCACTTACGTAGAGTCTGTAATAACCTGTAGAATGCATTGTGAAGGTTTTGTCATGTTTAGATGCATTTACACTGCTAAATGAATGTTTGTCACTAGTTTTTAATAAGTTTCCCGCCAAAATGTTAAGTGAGACAATCTGGGATGTGGGCTGTCTCATGCACAGTGTCCATGAGCTACTTCAAAAGCTTCAACTCTCAGAATTCACACAGAGAAGCTGAAAGCAGCTAGTCTCACCTTTAACCTAAATATCACACTGACACATCACAGATACAGGAATGACACTATCTAATTATACTTTCTTGATTACACTGCTTATGCTTGTTTGTAAATAATCTGTCATGCTTTAACTAATAATAATTAGAACTAAATAATAGTAAATAATATGTTTTATTTTTAACTCTATTAATATAAACAGTAAGTAATATTCTATTGTATATACTTCTTATAGCTTTCTCTTACATTTTTTTTTATTTCTGCCTTACACCCTTTTACTTTCTACTCTCTTTTTTTTCTTTATTAATATATAGAAATACTTTTGATCATATAGACACAGTAAATAATAAGATTCACATAGGAGTTGAGTTGGGACAAAAATGTTGAGTTTTGTTACTTATTAACAATTTTGGGCTTGATTTCACTTACATAGAGTCTGTAATAACCTGTAGAATGCATTGTGAAGGTTTTGTCATGTTTAGATGCATTTACACTGCTAAATGAATGTTTGTCACTAGTTTGTAATAAGTTTCCCGCCAAAATGTTAAGAGAGACAATCTGGGATGTGGGCTGTCTCATGCACAGTGTCCATGAGCTACTTCAAAACTTCAACTCTCAGAATTCTCACAGAGAAGCTGAAAGCAGCTGGTCTCACCTTTGACCTAGATATCACACTGACACATCACAGATACAGGAATAGCAGATTAATAATATGTGTTAAAAACCTATGTCCCAAACATATACATTATTATAACTCATTTAATTCATCTGATTGACAAGCATAAATAATTTTATAACTCTATACTGGAAGAAATTGTCATGTGATATATTTTAAAGCAGTAGTATAGCATGTTTGTAAAATCTGGTTACTAAAATGTGTTTGCTGTGCATTATTTTGTATAAAGCAGACAGATTTATTGAAGGACAGCAATGTAAGATGGTGCTCAGTAAAGATACAACTCAGTGAGATCAGATATATATATATGTATGTGTGTGTGTGTGTGTGTGTATGTGTGTGTGTGTATGTGTGTGTGTGTGTGTTTGTGTGTATGTATGTGTGTGTGTGTGTGTGTGTGTGTGTGTGTGTGTGTGTGTGTGTGTATGTGTGTGTGTGTGTGTGTGTGTGTGTGTGTGTGTGTGTGCATGTGTATATATATATATATATATATATATATATATATATATATATATATATATATGTGTATATGTGTATATGTGTGTGTATGTGTATGTATGTGTATATATATATATATATATATATATATATATATATATATATGTGTGTGTGTGTGTGTGTGTGTGTATGTATATATGTATATAAATGTTTCTGAGAATCTGCTTAACTATGAAGTATGATTTATAACAATTTCTATGAATACAATATTTTATTCTATTGGCAATAATGAGTTTGAGTAAATGCTCATATACAAGCAATTCAAGGTTTTTGGAAGCTGTTAACTGTATTTACATGACAGAAAATAGATGCATCCTAATATATGTAATGTCTGAATCATATTAGCCAAAGTTTTGATTTAAATGAATGTTAGAACTTATTTTTCTCTCCTCTTGATTTCTAACATCAAGATTATTTGAATGCTATTTGCATACAAGTGTTTTATATTACATGGATGTATATAGTAGTATGAACAGTTTTTAAAAAAAAAAGGTTTATTTTAGTTTATATGATGGTGTTTTACCAAATGTGTAGTCTTGTCTTGCTAGATAATTGAATTGAAAACTGTTAACTTCAGTTAAATATAACTAGTATTAAATTGATAAGGTGGTAGCTGACGTACTGCTGCTTAGGGTACGGGGTTAACTTGAGTGGTAAATACTACTCTAAGTTGGAGTTTACAACTCCAGGCTGGATGCAAGGTTTAATCCTTACATTATTTTCACTTGTTCATTGTTATTTGTATATAGTTTTGACATCCACAATATATTTTGTACATTCATTGTCACTACAAACAAAATTGAATCCTATACGAAATCCCATAAGAGATTCAATAAATACAGCTATATTTAAAGGTACACCTAAAGGAGGAGATGTAACATTACTTATCTTGTTGTTTGTTATTTTGATCATAAGATTCTTAAGTTTTAAAAATGCCAAATGACATCTTTAAAAGGAATTTCTTTAAACATTAATGGATTGAATAATCCATGTAAAAGGGCAAGCCTAATAAGATACATTAATTTACATAAGGCCAACTTAGTCTTCCTACAAGAAACCCATCTCTTGAAAAAGATATTGATAAACTAGCCACAAACAAATATACAGTATTGGTTAGTTCAGAGCACACTCAGAAAAAGAGGAGTGGCTATTTTATGGAATAAAAGTATGCCCATTCCTAAAACCATTAAGTCTTATCAGGATGACAAAGGAATGTTTTGTATGGTTACAATACAAATTAATGGGAAGACTTACACTTTAATTAATGTATATTGGATACCTGGAATTGGTATTAATACAGTGAAACATCATCTTGATAAGATCATATCATTCTCTATAGGAGATATTATTTTAGCTGGTGACTTTAATTGTATACTACATGAAAGTGATACTACCACTATAGGAAAGAGAAGAATTACATCTAATGCAAAACATTTAAAGGATATTGCTAATTCTTATCATTTGAATGATATTAATAATCAGATAGATTCAAAATCATTACCATACACCTTTTTTCTAACAGATACAAAACTTATTCAAAAATAGATAGGGTCTTTATTTCTAACCAGATGGTAACAGATTTAATTAATTCCAAAATCATTTCATGTCCTATATCTGATCATAATTCAATTGTTTTTGAATTCATGATAAAAATACTCATAATGTTCAGATCAAAAGGATACCAGCATACTTAACTCAACTAAAAGACTATAAAGAATATATACTTTCAGAAGTAAAACATTTTTAGACATAAATAACACTCCTGAAGTCTCCATTGTTTATGTTTGGGATGCCTTAAAATCATATCTATATGGACAAAGTATCAGATGGTATAATAATAAAAGGAAATCTTGGGATAAGGAATTGTTAGATATTCAAAGTAAATTAGACTCTTATAAACATAATAATAAAGAAAATATTATGGACAAGAAAGTTATTGAAGAAATAAACAAACTAAATGAGAAATACAAAGAAATTTTAACTCATAAAGTTAAAATAACTTCAGAGAAATACAAGTTTTTGTCTTATTCAATAAGCCCCAAATACTTACATAGACTTAAAAATAAAACAAAAGGTTGAATAAACAAAACCATATCAAAGAAATCTTTTCTCTAAGGAAAAGAAGAATGTTTCTAGTATACCAGAAATACTAGATGAATTTAGAAATCACTTTCACAAAATTAACCATAATAATATTAACATGGAACCTAAAGATAAAATAAAGGAGTTTATAACCACAAATATGAATAAAAAGCTTAATAAACAACAGATTAAATTATTGGACAAGAGTATTTCATATACAGAAGTTATTACACAAATAAATAAGCTTAAATCAAACAAAGCACCGAGTAATGATGGTATTATACCAGAGATATATAAAATCCTTTCTAAAAATACATATTCATTAATACATAAGGTTTTTATTTTGGCCCAAACTGAGTTAATAACCCCCCCATCTTGGCAATATACATTTATTTCGCCAATTTTAAAACCTAATAAAGATCCAACTAGATGTTCTTCATATCGGCCCATCTCATTACTTAATGTTGATTATAAAATGTTTATGAATATCTTTGCTGATAGATTGAAGACAATCATTCCCGGCATTATAGATATAGATCAGACAGGCTTCATTGTAAATAGAAATACTTTTGATAATATAAGAAGAACTTTAACATTAATAGATTTTTCAAATAGGAAAAAGAAAGATTACTCTTGATATAAGTTCAGCATTTGATTCAGTAAGTTGGGACTATCTGTTTACCTTAATGAAGTGCACAAACTTCTCGGATGCATTTGTAAATCTAACTGAACATTTATACAAAGGAACGTTGGCTTATATTAAGGTACGAACATATGTTTCACAAAAAATACCCATTCTTAAAGGTACAAAACAAGGATGTCCACTTTCTCCACTATTATTCACTTTAGCAATGGAGCCCTGGGCTAATTTGATCAGAAACAGTACTGACATAGAGGGTTTTGAAATAGATGAAAATACAACATCCAAAATTCAACTTTTTGCAGATGATGTTCTAATTACATCAGCAGGATCTAATTCTTCTATACAGTCTCTATTTGATAACATGATGAATTTTAAAAGTATTTTTGGTTTAATATTCAATGAAGAAAAAACTAAAATACTACCTATATATACACGAAAAAATATTCTCATTAGTGATTTTACTAAATATGTACCCAATTCAGGTCAGATAACTTATTTAGGTATAATACTATCTAAAGATATTAAATCTATTATATATAATAATTATAATACCTGTTTTCTTAATATACAAAATCTTTTAATACCTGGAATAATATGTTTTTACTATGGAGGAGAGACTTACAATTATTAAAATGATAATATTCCCCAAGATTTTATACTTAATACAATCAATAATACTTCCACCTACATAAATAATTATCAAGAAACTGAACACACTAATGTTAAATTTCTTATGGGCACCTAATAGACCTAGGATTGCATTAAAGAAACATACTAATAGCTGGTCTCAAGGGGGTATTTCTTTTCCAGACTTTAATTTATATACTATCTCTTCTATTGTAAAAGTTATTAGTTTATTAATAGATCAGTCATATGTCACAAAATGGAAAGATTATTGGGAGCTAATTAGTATACACTTCATGAAAATCTCCTTAACACATAAAAATATGATTGTAAATAACTCCATGTTATGGTTACTAAAGGAATTTTGTACTTCACCTATTACACCTAAACATATGGTTTGTTACCCATTAAATATTATTATTAGTTATCGTAACTTTATATTCATGCACCCTAAGTATAGGGAATGGAATTTTATTGTATTTCCTATAATGTATACTCAGGGTATGCTTTTGTCATCTACTTCTGAAGGAACTCATTTAGCTATAGATAATGATCTAAAGTACTGGTATCAGTTGATATCTGATAATAAAGTTAAAAATCTAGATTTCTTAAAACAAGAATTTGATCTAAGAGAAACTTGCTGCTTAGAGGTTCAGACCTTTAGACAACATCTCATTAATAAAATAGATTTAATGTCTATAACTGTTAAAGAATCTATTCCAACACTGATCGATTACTTGATATTAAATTTACAACATAAAGTTTCTGATAAAGGTAAACTTTCATACATACATAAAGTTATCAGACAAGAAACTTTTTACAGTGTAGATTCATACTGGAATTATTTCACTTTTATTAATGGGGACCCACCAAATCAACAAGATAAACAATATATATTGGAATCTACTTATAGAACTACGTCTTCCATTGTCTGAAGACTTTATACATGGAAATTTTTACATAGATCTTTTTATACACCTTTGATGATGAATAAAATAAATAATAAAGATAATCTATGTAAGAGATGTAATGTAGAAATTAATGCTGACTGGGCTCATATGTTTTATGACTGTATAAAACTGAAAGAATACTGGAAGTCAATTAATGAATTTTTGCAGGCTCTTTTTACAGATAATTTCATTATTTCTAAATCTCTTATATTATTCAACACACCTGTACCTCAAAGTGTTAAAAAGTTTAAGCTTCCCTTGTTATGGTCTATTCTAGCAGTGGCTAAGAAAATAATAACTAGAAATTGGATTTCAGATACACCTCCTTCATTCAATGAATTTAAAAATGTTATGAATATAG
>NC_056735.1:556387400-556444900 GCF_019279795.1 Protopterus annectens
GGCTGTTTCTCAAGTACAAATTAGTATGAGCTTGATGCCAAAGGTATGCATTAAAATAACAGCATACATTTTAAGGAAACAATAGAGATAACAACAAACCACTATGTCATTGATATTTAATATATTTTCTCCCACCATTCCTTTAACAGAATTGAAAATGCATGTATAATATTAAATAAATTCAGAAATAAGCTGTTAAATAGAAGAAAACGGGCTTTTAATGTATTATTTCTATTTTGCTGTCATGGAAATTTGGATAAATTCCTACTTCATCTAACAATCTGTATTTGAGGCCTTTATATTTATGTCTGGTTACGTTTCATGCAGCAGACATATGCTTCTCTTCAGAGCTCAAATCAATATGATGTGTAGATTACAACAGTGTGACTCACACACACACACACACACACACACACACACACACACACACACACACACACGCACGTGTGCACGTGTGCACACACACACACACACACACACACACACACACACACACACACACACACACACACACAGTAGTTTACTCTGTTCAAACTTGTTATCTGCAGCTATCCATGGACACATGATACTTCACCAGGAGTATTTCCAGTCTAAGGTTATCAGAACATTGAGTGTAGCTGTACTAAAGACTGTTGTCACTTTATAGCTATGTGTGTGTGTGAATAACTTGGACTTTCACTGTGTAGTGTCTTAACAACCAAAGGTTATCAGTGCCCCTACATATGACCATCATCAGAACAACTTGTGACATTGTTTGTTTCTAAAAGGGAATAATATACTGTTCAGTATTTATTTTCAGTTGGCTTCTCCACCTTTGCAGTAAATATTGCACAAAGTATACTTTCATCAGTAGATATTTTTATGGAATGAGCTGCTTTATGTAACTTGCAAAATAACTTCCACATATAATAGCCAGCTACTGTTTAAGAATGTATTTGAACAAGTTTCTTGTCATTTTTGTCTACTATATATGTCTTTCGCCCCTCTCACTGCATATACACTCCTATACTTGTATTACTTATTAATATTGTGTGCTTACAGAGGTCCAAATTATTTCTGTCCTCCATCTTTTACCTAACGACATTTGCTACTGTTTCGCCCTTCTAACTGACCACACTAGTCATGTCTTTGGAAACATCTGGCCTGGGCAACTGAATTATTCTCCTGTAGCTATCATTATTTTCTGTTCTTCCACACTTAGAATATATAAGTCATTTTTAGCTGACAGTTTGTGCCTGACAGTCATCACTGGGTCAGTAATGTTATGTTTTCCATTTCCTATCCCCATTTTTCCTCTCATCTACTTTCTTCTTTCCTGCTCTTTCTCCTCTGCTAGCTGTTGATATTGTTTGTTGGCTTACTGTCTAATATTCTACACTGTAACGTCTAGACCAGAAACACTGATTTTGACATCAGGTAAGGACCACATGGCTCACCTAATCATCTCATTAATTATCAGATAAGCTGCTAATTTTATTTGATTAATTGCATATTCCACCTATGCACTTCTGTGCGAAGTCTGCATGTTCTCTCTGTATTCACGTGGGATTCCTCCGGTTTCCTCCATCATTCTAAATATATGTGTTTGGAGTGTTTCTCCCCAGGCTTCCACTGAAAATTGGCTTTGTCCCAGTCGGCATTTCCCAGTAAACAAAGGTTAAATAAAAAATAAAGTTAGGGGGCCTTAAATGACATATGTCTATTTGACAACAAGACCTAAGCCCAGCATATCCAGCTATTCTTTTTCCTAGATTAACCGTAGTTGCATGACTGCATCTACAGCAACTTCATAATACATGCAATGAAAAGGGCCCTTACTCTTTATAACTGAGGTAAAGAACCATACCAGCATATGCTCTCATATAACTTACTGGGTTTTACTCTAACTCTGAGAGATATTATAATAGTTATTATAAACAGTGATTGTTTCCAGCTATTTGAACTAAATGAGGCCAGCACTGCTGTGGTATGCACCATCTCACATCTGTTCAAAATTCGCTATGCCCTCTTCAGTGCTATAGGGTCAAACATAATATTGTAACTCACTGAGTAAACTCTTATACTGCCATGATGAATAGACACTCAACATGGCTAAAATGGAGAATTTCACATTCTGATTATTAAAACAAGTTATTTTGCATTCCTTCAAAGTTAATATAAGCTAGAATTTCAACAGCTTAGACCTCATTATGTTCACTCTTGAAGTCTGATCAGGTTTAATAGAGAGATACCAAATGACACTCAGCCAATGCTAACTGGCCAAAAGTCATACCTAATGTAATTAAATAGATGGACTGTGCCACCACATTTTCCCCTTATTTAAATAACTTAATGCAGAATAACTCTGGAACTCTCAATAGCTTACATGCCCAAGAAAAATTCAGTGGTAAATTGACTGAATGAGTTTTCAGTTAAGTGTACAAGGTGGAATTTCATAGTGTGACTGCAAATTTGATCAGCTACAATACAGCTTAACTTTTGTCAAGCTGAATACATAAACAATTCTAAAATCGAGACATGATAATCACTCACAAGCTATGAAACAACAATAGCAAAGAGGTGTGCTTAAAGATTCCTTCTTCCATTTTTACCGATCTCAGTTATATAACTGTTGACTTCTGGGGCAAATTTAGATTTAGCGCTCCTCTTAACACAGAACCTGTTTTGACACTTAGCTCAAAAGCCATATTCATAATCTTGTGTTCCTTCCCATTTAAATTTTAAAAAGTTTAATATCAACCATATCACGCTGCAGTAAAACTTTTGCTTGATGCATGGTCCTGAAGTTGTGAATCACATTACTAAAATATATTCATGGTTTTATTAACTGTCATCTGGTTCATATAGTCAGTGTCTTCTTTACATTGTCAGCTATATCAACAGATTTTAAGCAAAGGTATTGTGGTCCAATAGTAGGGCCAGATAATATCCTTCCCACATCAAGGGATAATGATTCCACATTGCCTTCCCTTTAGTTTGCTAAATGGCTGAGAGGGTCTTCCTTTATTAGCTGCATAAACATCTTTTTACATAGCAGTCATATTACCAGTCACATAATCATGAGATTCCTCAAATGTGCAGTCTTTTTTGATACGATCTGTGCCCTTAGTGTAAGTAATTATGGCTTACTCTCATTCAGACAATTTGACCCTAGTCGGTCACTACAAGTCTTAGGAATTTGGAATTTATTCAAGTGGCAGATCTCTTATGGTAAACATGAGATGTATGATGTACACAGCTTTAAGCAAAGAGTATTAATCTTTTACTATCAAAATATTGAAAGCCCTAACCACAAATGTTCGCATCTTCAAACCAGAACAACAAACAATGGCAAGCCCCAGAATGTCGATTAGTTAGGAAGGCAAGAAATGGAATTCGACAGTGACTGGACCTATCAACATCTGAATAATACACCTTCTAAAATGCATACATATTTCTAGTGTTTTGAAGGGGGCCAAGCCCCCTGCACGCCCCCCCCCCCGCACCTCCTGCTAATTATATATTCTAACACCAAGATTGCACTACAGTGAGGAAAAAGGTAATTTTCCCGATCTGCACTGTAGTGTCTTTCGGCTTTTCCCAGTTAGGGGTTGCCACAGCGGAACTCTGGTCTGCTAATGATTGGTAGTTAATTTTTATGTGCCAAGGTACCAGCCCTGATGCACAACCTTCAACAAAGGTAGGCTCATTCACACATGTCTCCATGCAGAAGATGCTCTAGCTGAGAATCGAACCGGACAGCATCTTACTGTGAGGCGACAACGCTACTGCAGCACCACCACCGCGGATCTGCAATGCAATTCAAAAAACTGATGTTCAAAATTACAAACACAAGCTACATGTCAATGTTTTGGAGTTGACAGGATTTGCGTTTGCAGTTTTGCTTTTTTTCATCTGTCCGTTTGACCTTCCAACAAACAGCAAGTTGCATTTCATTATTTTGATAGTAAACCAGTATTAACAAAGAGGTCAGTTCTTGGTCCTATGCTTTTCAAAATTAATTTCTCCTGGATTATCCATGATATTTGTTTCACTCTCTACATAGATGGCACTGTCCAACACTTCAGAACCTTATCTTCCTTGATTTCTGCAAAACTGAGTAATGAGTAAAAGGATGATGCTTTGTTTATGACAGGTAAATTTAATAATCAGTCTGATGCTGAGAGGTAAATTTAATAGTCAGTCTGATGTGGCAAACACTGCTGCTTATGACACCTACCAAGCTGAAATCAGTCAACATAAAATGGTCATTAAACAGGAAGGAGCTTCCTACTCAAGAATGGAAATATTCATTGGTACTTAGGAATCTGAGTGGAGAAGACCTTCCAAGTGAGCACCTGAAAATAGTAGCCAAAAGCACTGCCTACCTTGTCTCAATTCTTATATATATATATATATATATATATATATATATATATATATATATGTGTGTGTGTGTGTGTGTGTGTGTGTCAAGTCTAGAAATCCCCCTTTCTCCCTATCTCTGGAAAAAGTTAATCATTATCCCTCTGTAGAAAGGAGGAAATTCAACAGAGATTACTAAATTTAGACCTACAGCAATCTTAAACCCCCCTCCAAAATACTTGAAAAATGTATTCAAAAAATATTGTAAACCAGCTCCTGCAGGAAGAACTCCTACCCCTATACAACATGGCTCCATCCTTCTTGTAGAACTGACGCTGCACTTTTAACCTACATAGATACTGTTAATAAAGCTAAAATATAACAGCAAACTAGTCTACTCCTTATTTCTATATTTGTATAAAGCCTTCAACTCAGTTTTTCACAGCAAACTCCTACATCAAATGTCCTCATTAGATTTCTCACAGCCCACCCTTCTATGTTTCAAAAACTACGTATCCAATAAGTATCAGTCAATGAAATGACACTCCACCCTCTCTCTATACCTCCCAGTGACCAGCAGTGTACCACAATGCTCTATCCTTGGTCCTCTCCTCTTTAACATTCTCACCAACACCCTCTGCACATCCATACAACAGGCCTCCCTTATACAGTATACAGTTGACTCCACAACCGTTTGCACATCTGACAACATGGCACACCTCCAAAAAGCTCCTTAGGAAGCATTAACACCAACTGAAACATGGCTTTGTAACTCACAATTCATGCTTAACCCTAAAAAAAAAAATACTACTTTTTACCCCAAATCTCTCTCCCATAGAAATAAAATTGATGTCCTCTGTCTTGATAATACAACCATTAGAGTCACTTCTCATAGCAAATTATTAGAGATAATAATCTTAAATTTGGCCTACATGTACAAAACTGCATAAGAAAAACACATAAAATCTAGGGATTATTTATGGAGTACACAACTTTCTCAACAACACAACTAAAGCTGCACTTGCTAAAACTTATCTCCTCCTCACACTTCTTTATGGCACTTCCATCCTTACTAACCTTCAGACATCATAAAAACTGAAACTTGCACTATGCTGTAACAAAGTTGTTAAATTTGCAGCAAATAACCCTTAAAAACCCCACTAATGTATAGTACTAAAAAGGCTAAACTGGTAAGAACTACCCCATTAACTAAATTATACACAGCTTCTTACCACCTCTAAAATTATCCAGCATACATTATTTTCCAGCTGTAAGTAAGATTCTACACAACTATGTTCTCAGTTGGTCATTATGATCCAGTGACCAAAAACTCTTAACTGTCCACAAACTTAACAAATCTGCTGGGCATTGCCTGCACTTGTACCATGTTTCTAAGGCCTGAAACTCCTTATCTGTATCCATCAGGTCAATACCTTCCATCCCATCCTTCAAAACCATTCTGAAAGACTTTCTAGCAAAAAGATGGCTCTGTTCTTGCTTAACACCAGGATAAATTATATCCCTAAATGTGAACCAATACTTGTCCATACCTTACATCTCCTTACTCTCCCTTCTTCACTCACTTCCTTACTTCTATAAATGTCTCCCCCTTGGTTTTCTCTCTAAATATATCATAAGCCTGCTTTTCTCTCACTTCAAATTACAATTCCTCTTTACCTTTAATTTCTCTTTAAACTGGCTAAAATTTCTCTAGCTATTAAATCATTGTCATATAACATGTATCTATTCTTAACCAATGTTTTCATATTATGTCTAACTTTGTATAGTTATTTAAACTGCAGGTTTTTTTATTGTTTTTAAAGACTGTAATATTATTGTTCTTAAAATGTTTTGAATACTTTGGAGCTTTTCTCCAACCCTCCACTGAAATTGGCTCCTACCCAGTCAGACTTTCCTGGTAGTCAAATGTTAATAAATAAATGAAATTAGTTGCTTTCATCTGCAAGAGGTTCTCCCATTCGATTCTCGGCTGGAGCGCCTTCTGTGTGGAGTCTGCATGTCCTCCCCGCGGTTGAGTGGTGTTCAAAAGATATGCATGAATGGGCATGCCTTAGTTGAAGGTTGGACATCGGACTGGCACCTCGGCATCATAAAAATCTACTGCCAATCATTAGAAAACCGGAGTTCCACTGTGGAAATTATCATGATGACAATAATACTGTCATCTGTAGGTGTTGTCTATATAAACAAGTTAAGATGCTCAGCATGAAAAGAACTTAACCTGGTCAGCTTATTCATTAGCTATACAGGGCCTAGTGTTACATTGGCTAGTATGATTAAAATGAGCCTATATATGATCCAAAAAGTAAATGTTAATTGATAGTATACTCCCAGAAGCAAACACAGTCCATTTTGGTTATGCTACAAATGTAAAAGTTCACTCATCTTTTTCCCTTGACTCCACCATCTATTAATTAGTGGACATGTAATGCAACCAGATGTATTTCAGCTTGCTGCTTTAAGATGATGTTCTAACCTAAAGCAAATTCTTTAAAGAATAAGACAATCCGCATTTGTCTTATGACACTGTCATATTACCATCTGCTCTTTTACATTACATTCTGAAGACCTTCACTCTCATAGTTTGGATAACTAAATATGGAAGGAGACATAGCCCCCAACTTCTTAGATTACAAATCAGTAACAAAGCCAAAATAATGACAAACAATGTGCTGTTCTCATTTGCAGACTTTGCATTAACATTTGCCAACTGAAGAATAGGAAGGCTTGGATTCTAATCTCTAGCATTTTACAGGAGGAACATAAGAAACAGTTAATTTTGGTGTCGCCTAACATTTGCCATGTTTTACAGATTGTGATCTATACCTGCTTACTCTAAGCATCCCTTTCTATTGTCCTGTGCACTATTTTATTATTATTATTATTATTATTATTATTATTATTATTACTGTTATTGATTCATTCATCTACATACAACATTTTGTTTGTGTTCATAATACTTCATGTTAAATTGTTGGTCTACTGTCATTTATATCTGTGCAGGGTGATACTGACATTGGTCCATTTGGATCAGTTCTCTACACTGGTTACCAAATTGAATAAGTAATAAATAAATAAACTCTTATGGCAAAATCAGGGACAACTGGGAAGTATGGCTAAAGTCTGTGCTTCCATGATAAGCGTATCACAAAGACAATTTTATGATTTGACAAAGCAAACTATGTAACCTGTATCTTAAGAGTTAAGTCCAGAATCACCACAACTGCAGTGCCAGTATTAGTTCGTAGGTTCATAGGTAGGTATTAGGCTATCGGCCCTGGGGACTATACAAGCCCTGCCAAAAACGTACCCTGGCTTTTGCCACCCATGAAAATTATTTTCCTGTGCCACTGTCGAGCAGAGCCACAGAGGTGATCCCCGGGGTGAATTTCCTATTTCCCATCCAATCATCAAGATTTTTCTTGAAGAGTGCTAATGAGGAGCTTTGTTTGATATAGATAGGTAGTTTATTCCAGAGTATGGGAAATCTCTGGGACAGGAATCTATCCCTCCGGCATGTTCTGTTTATTGTGGTGACAGGGTTTAGGTCCATAGAACGTGTAGCTCGGAGGGATTGGGATTTCTTTAAGTGGAGCATGTCCAACAGCTCTGGGTTTGACATAGCTTTGTATGTTAGGCAGAGATCACCTCTGAATAGGCGATATGTGACGGAGTAAAGTTGGAGTTTTTTGAGACGGTCTGCATAGGGCATCTGTTTGAGGCTGGTAATCCTCTTTGTGAGGTATTTATGTGGCCTTTTCAGTTGTTGTAGAAGTCTTGTGAGGAATATACCAAAAGGGGCATTGTACTATATAATGGGTCTAATGAGTGATGAGTAGAGGGGAACAATGGCCTCTTTTTTTCTGGTTGAGAAACCTTTTGTGAGGAGGTGTGCCAAGTAGAAGGATTTCCTGACTACTGTGGCAATATGATTATTAAAGGAGAGACTGCTGTCCACCTGTGTCCCAAGGTCTCTTATCACACTTTTCAGTGTTAATATACTACCGCCTATGTTGTAGTTCATGGGTACAGAGTTTTTACCATAGGGGATGACAATGTACTTTTTGGCATTGAGCTTGAGGCCATGGCTTTGACACCAGGCATCTGTCTCAGTGAGGCCCTTTTGTAGGATTTCCACATCATTAGGAGTTTCGATTATGGCTTCTAGTTTGCAGTCATCTGCTAACTTCATTAGCCAAAGACCTTCTGTGTTAGCCTGTACTTCAGAGAAGTAGATAGCAAACAGGAGAGGACCCAGGATTAAACCCTGTGGTACTCCACTTGTCACTAGTCTGAATTTGGATTTGGAGTTTGCTACTTTCACAGTGTGGGTTCTGTCAGTGAGCCAGTTGACAACCCATCTTGTGACATAGGGATATATACCTAGTTTAGTGAGTTTATCTATAATTCCAGAGTGGGGGATGGTGTCAAAGGCCTTGGCAAGATCTAGATAGGCTGTGTGAACCACCTTACCCTTGTCTACGGCTTTAGTGACTGCTTTAAAGAAGTCTATCAGGTTTAGGAGACATGATCTGTCTTTTACAAACCCGAACTGGGTGGGGTCCAGAGTTTGGAGATCACCAATGTCTTTGTTTATAAGTTCCATGATGATATGTTCCATGGCCTTGCAGACCAGGCTCATTAGGCTAATGGGGCAGTAGTTCCCAGGGTCTGTGGTGGCTCCCCCTTGTGGAGTGGGATAACTGTCACTGTGCGCCATTCATCAGGCACAAATCCTGAGGTGAAGCTATGATTGAACATGGTACTTAGGTTGGGTGCCAGTTCGTTTTGTAGTTCATGTAGAACACAGCCTGGGATGTTGTCTGGTCCCATGGATGCTGTGTTCTTGGCTTTGGAGAGTGCGGTTTTTACCTGTGCAGCCGTGATTACAGGAACTTTGCATTCTTCCGGTATAGAGATGAGCTCTTTAAGGGGTGAGAGGGGGTTAAAGTTAGCACTGAGCCTCTCTGCCAGGATGTTGGCAATATCATTTGGGTCTGTATATTTAGTGCCATTGTGCTGTAACTCAGAGCAGATCTGAGTGTTGCCATTGAGAGTCTTGACATAGCTATAGAATGCTTTGTGGTTGTCTTTCAAATCAGTGGCGATTTTGTTTTCGTAACTAGCTTTGGAGGATTTTATCAGGGATCGCAGCTTCTTAGTGAGGCTGGACCAGTGAGCTCTTCCACTCATGGAATTTTACTCTCTTTTTCAACAGTTTCTTCCTTCTGTTGTACAGTTTGTTTATGGCAGGGGACCACCAGATTGGCTTCATTTTTTTGGATGATAGCGTCTTGGTTCTGTTTGGGATAGCACAATCCATGCACTCATGTAAGTGATTATAAAGTGCAATTGTGTAGTATTCAGTAGTCGTAACTGTATTGTCCATCTGCATGGGTGTCATGAAGTTCACCACTTCTGTCTTAAAAAGCATGAAGTTGGCTTTGGAGAATTTTTTTACCATGGTTTCCTTAATGGGGGGGTGGGAGTGGGGGCAGGATGAGGATATCTAGGGTAATTAGCTTATGGTCGGATCGGACCAATGAGGTGTTGACTTCAGGTGTGGAACACCGGTCACTCATGTTGGTAATGACTAGATCTAGCATATTGTTGCCCCTGGTGGGAATGTGGATAAGTTGATCTAGGGCACTGGAGTTTATGAATTCTAGAAAGCGTTGAGCAAAGGAGTTGGTACATGAGTAGTTTTCCTAGTTAATGGTGGGGTAATTGAAATCGCCCATTATTAGGGTGTTTGGTTGAACCCTAATATTTTCCAGTACATCAAGAAAAGAAGAGTGGGAATCCTGGGGCATGGTGGGTGATCTGTAGCAAGCTACAATTTGGATTGCAGTTTTGCCCAGAGTTAGTTGCACTTGGATAACCTCGGCTGCATTATGCTGAGCAACTAGCCTGGAGGTGTGGATATCCTTAATGAATATGGACACACCTCTGCCTTTGGTGTTCCAATCCAGGTTACATGGCCGAAAAGTGTGGTATGAGTTATAGCCTGGTAGTGCAGAGGTGCTCTCTGGAGACTTGAACCAGGTCTCAGTCACTGCACAGATATTGATGTTCTCCATTTTAAGGAGTGCTTTGAGTATGTGTATTTTGAGATTTAAACTTCTAGCATTGAGTAGCATCACCCTCAGTTTTTGCTTGCTTGTTCCTGTTATGGTGGTGAATTTGTCATTTGAACCTTGCCTAAAAAGGAACTATAGGGGCGGCAAGAACCTTAGCCAGTATCCGGAATCTCAGGGGTGACAGGTGCAGGCCATCTCTGGCAAAGCATCGTGGTCTGTCAACCATGTCATCCCAGGCAGACAGAAACTGGATCGCTTTAGAATGGCACCAGAAGCTTAGCCAATTGTTGAAGCCAATCATTTTGTCCTTGTCCTGTGGCATCATTCTGGGTGATGGCAGAATGCTACTCAGGGCTAGGGTCATACCTGCCTGGGCTACAAGATTGGAGAGCTCTTCCATATCTCTTTTCATGTAGTCCAGGGAGGTACATCTCAGGTCGTTCACACCAACATGGACAATGACAGATTCATATTTGTACTTGTTGTGGAGTGACCTGAGTGTGTGGGTTATGTGGCAGATCCTGGCACCCCACAGGCAGCTGACAGTAACCTTCTCCTTGTTTAGCCTGGTGAGTGGGACATCAGTTTGTCTGACTATAGAGCCACCTATGACTAGTGTGTTGGGTACGTTGTTTTGCCTTATTGGCTGTGGTTGAGTGGCACACTGAGTCTGCAGGCTATGTGTCATTTGGGTTGTGTTGGGGGTGGAGGTTGCTTCCATTTCTGCTTTGGAGGTCTCTGTTGCTTGATCAGATTATTATTGAGAGCCTCCGCAAATATTTTTGTGTTTCTATGTGTGGATTTTGGTGATGTAGATTTAGTGAGACTATGTGATGAGTGTGGTGTGGTGTAAGTGTTTACCTTCTACTCATTAGTGTTATGGAAATTGTAAATAGTGATGATTAGTCCAGCCAACAATCAGATGATTTCGTTTCAGTAAAATGGATGCGGTTTAGTTTATGCTGATCCAAGTTTCCCAAGTTTGTTTTACTTGCTGGTGCCCCTAGAATGATTTATTAATGCATTGTGGTGTTTACGTAGTTTTTAAAGTACTGTTTTTCAGTTGATGCATGCTGTTGGTAGGACTAGTAAAGAACGATTGGATCTCTTTTTAGAGAATGATGCTCTTTTTCATACTTTACGCTTCCTTGTTATATTGAGCAATCATCCCTACCCAACCCTATTTAACGGTGTTTGTGTCAAGTTCAGTCTTGATTGGAGAGAGCTTTACCTCCAGTTTGGCTAGATAAGTGCATATCTCACAGGTTGTAGTGTTGGGTGGTAGGAGGAGAAGGTTGTCTGTGTACGAGGCAATTTCTGCATTGCCCCAAGATGCCCAGATTCATCAGATAGACAGGAGAGAACACTGGGAGCTAACCCTTGGACATGCCTGAATAAAAAACTATTTTCCTCTAGATAAATGAGGAAAGTGAGTACAAGAGCTGTTTTTCTCTAAGCAAGTGAGGAAAGTAAGTACCAAAACTGTTTTCCTCTAAGTAATAAAGAAGGTTGAGTGCTGTAGTAATTAATAGGTTATTTAGTGCTTACAAGTTCTGAACAGGTGCTGATCACGAATAAGCAAGTTCAAGTGCTAAAACTAAGAATCTGTATCTGGACTAAACTAGTTACAGGAAAGGGGGGAAATAAGTGCAAATGCGGGCTTTTAAATCAGAAAGTTGAGAGATATGGAAAAACTGCCCAAACGGCCAATAACTACAATTTCTGGGCCAGAACCACTCCTTATGTGGTAGATAGTTGCAAGATGGAGCAGATTGGAATCAATGCTACATTTGCCCCAATCTGACAGACTTCATGCCCTACCTCCTCTCACACTCAACTCTCAACCAGTGAGGGACAAATCCTCTCACGCTCAACTCTCAACCAGTGAGGGACAAATCCAGAAATAATCAGAGACAATCAGGGACACTTTTAAAATATTATCACTGTTAACTTGAGACATTCACAGAATAAGAGAATATAAATTAATATACGTTTTCTAAACTAAAAAAGTCTATAACTCTTAATTATTGTCATTATTAAATGCAATTCACCATCCTTTCTCCAGTAGTCTCTAGTTTTAAGTGGGATTAAGAGGAACAAACTTAAAATTGGAGTCAAAATCAGGGGCAACCCTGAAAATCAGGGACAGTTGAGAGGTATGTAAAATAAAGCAAATTCTGGACAATGTCATAATAATGGCTTAGTGGTTTGCAACAAAGGATATTTGTTTTGTTGGACAATGAATGGATTACGCTTCTTACACACTAAAATACACAAACAAGACCACCGGGAAACTCTGAGATAAAGAAAAATGTCCTACTGCCCTCTAGTCTTCATCTGCTTTTCCCAAATTCCCAGCAGCCACACTGCTGAGGTGGGCGGGACGTGTGGCGAGGGAATGTGTCGGGAAGGGTTTCTTGCACTTTGGATAACCGGGTGGCAGCTTTTGTTTTAGGAACTTACTGGCGGAAAACGTAAGTAACTACATTGACAGGTTTCCACTTCGTCCAGGAGTGGCACTTTTGGCACTCAGTAATAGACGGTGTCCCTTCCCTTATGCATTCTGTTTTGGTGTTATATAGTTTAGTCTGCTTTTCTTGTAGTAGTTTGGTTATAGTTTTCAAGTCCACCGAGCACAGTGTGCAGTGAAAGATGTTTCAGTATGTATTAACTTGCCTTTGTTAAGGCTGTGCTGACAGTCTGTCGTTGCACTGTGGGATTCTTTTAAATACATGTTTAATATGTACAGATATGCATGTGTTGCAGTTTTTGTTCTGTTTTGACAGTTCCCTCAGCGCTTATGTTGCTCTGCGCAGATCTTTCTTTCATGTTAACTATTTTAATGTGATTAGTGTTATGGAAATTGTAAATAGTGATGATTAGTCCAGCCAACAATCAGATGATTTCGTTTCAGTAAAATGGATGCGGTTTAGTTTATGCTGATCCAAGTTTCCCAAGTTTGTTTTACTTGCTGGTGCCCCTAGAATGATTTATTAATGCATTGTGGCGTTTACGTAGTTTTTAAAGTACTGTTTTTCAGTTGATGCATCCTGTTGGTAGGACTAGTAAAGAACGATTGGATCTCTTTTTAGGGAATGATGCTCTTTTTCATACTTTACGCTTCCTTGTTATATTGAGCAATCATCCCTACCCAACCCTATTTAACGGTGTTTGTGACAATTGGATGTCTGTATTTGTTAGGGATGCGAGTGACTTATTAAGATTTATTTTATGTTTGCATTACATTGTCAGATTCTTGGGAGTGTAGCATTTGCTAAATATTCGTCCTTGTTTTCGAACAGGCGTACAGAACTTCTAACGTGATTTGGGTTTAGTTTGGAGGAAAGTGGGAAATGTGTTTCTACAAATGAGTCTGGCACGGTTCCGTTTCTTAGTTAAGTATGGAAGGTTTGCATCAGGATTCAGAATTCACCGTACAGCCTATACTTGCCCTTCTTTAAAAAGTGTTTAGCGTCTAGTATCAGACACACTCCTCAAATCTTAAAAGAAATTCTCTGAAGTTAACAGCCTGCTTCCTGACCAGTTCCTCTTTCCAGACAATTCTGTTTTCATCTTCCTTTGCATGTATGCTTATGCATTGTTTTGGCTCTTTTAGTGTGTAATCTGATTTTGGTAACCGTTTTTATTCCATGTTCACTCATCGGGTACCATGCACTGCTCTGTTTCTTTAAATAATAAGTTATTTATGTATGGTACTGAGCGTGGCATTGCTGCTTTTGTATTAAGTAACTTGCTGTCAAGTTCTTACCCTCTGTTTTCCCCTTTCCTCGGTGCACATCAATGAAGCGATTTTGGCATACTGTACTTTTTTTCCCTTTTCCTGCAGAGCAAGAGCAGCCAAGTTTTAAAGAAATACATAAATCGTGTGTGTATGTGTGTGTGTGAAGTTGTACGAGAATGGAAAATATGTGCTTTTGCCTCCCTTGTTTCAGTGAAAAATTAGCTTTTGCATATCTTGCAATGATTCAGGCACTGAAAGTTATAATAAACAATATGTAAACAATTGATGGATTCTCAGCCCACAACCTTTTCTCTTGATTTTGAGTTAGAAAAACTGTTATATTTATATTCTCTTAGAAATGCTGCATAATTTTGGGATTGCAGTGTCATTGTCTTTGTTAAACGTATAACTAAGTGTTTGCTTTATTATACTGATTTTTGTAAGGTGTTGATAACACAACTTCTCTGTGTCTCTTTCCTTTGTAATTCACTTTATGAGCCTTCGAATGGTGTGTTAAATTCAGTATTTATGGCGGTCATGATCACCATCTGTTGCAGGGATACAATGCATAAATGAAATGTTAACTTATGTACCAGATCTTTGGAGCAGTGTGATTTTTTTCCCTTCTGTTTTGCATAAAAGAATTCCAGCTGCATTCACAGACACACCCCTTCTGTGTCACCAGCCTCAGATGCAAGGCAGCTGGCATTGACTTGCTGTCTTGTTTCCTTCTCTGACAGCTTAGACACAAGCTGTTGCTCCACCTCTGTAGTTGCAGCTCATGCCTTCTGCCTTTGTTCACTTCACTGACCCTTTTTTTCTTTCCAGTGTATTTTTAAGGACTATGTTACTCAAGTGTATTTTTATGAAGTGTCACTGTTTTATGGTTGTGATCAACTGCTTAGAATTACTTTAGTTGCTCAGAGAAGCTGCCACTCTTGAACTCTTCAAGCTTAACCTGAGTTTCATGGCTGTTGAAATGTTCTCTCAGTGGAATAATAAGGAACTGATTCATTCTTAAAATATGCCAAAGATCTGTAGATAAGTGCAGTTTTGAGCTCAATCCTAAAAACGGACGTAAAATGTAGTTTGCACAACTCACAAGAATATAACGCTAATGTGTTTTTAGACTAATTAGACTTTGATTTAAAATGTTTCCTGCTATGAAGGAGATGCTCAAGTGATCACAGAAATATAAGCTGGGGCTCCATTTAGGTCTATATAATGTTTAGCCGCTGGCATGATCTATGCAGGTTTATTGCTGTAGCATCCATATTTTGTTTTGTAAAATACAGTCGACAAAGGACACAATTAGTTAACATAACACTGTTTAGTTTGCAATCTGTGATGCTTTGAATTAGCAGTAATGTGAATGGCATTTCAGGTAAACTTGCACTTGAAATGCATGCTAAGAGTGTTAAATCAGTTTTATAGTTTGAATTGTCCTAAGTGAAGAGTATTTCCAAGGATTTACATTTTAAATAATTGTGCAGTAATAAATTCTGGGTCATTGTGGTGATACTGATTGCCTGTGAAATGTTCGTTTCCTTTCTGCATTAAAAATATTGTTGTTGAGTGACAATGTAAATAGATTTACTATTAATTATGCCCCCCCATGTAGAATGCTGGTATTAGCAAGATGAAAAAATAGATGTAGAAGACAGTCTGTATTTGATTTGTACTTGCATTTTACTTTATTTTATGTATTTATTTAAAATTTGTTTACAAAGTAGAGTACTATATTGTGGATCTCTTTTTTTTTTGCAGTGCTTGGTGTCCTTTGGTGCTGGCTCAAAGTTATTCTGATGAACTTGCAACTCTTCTGAGTATCTTGATCTGTTTACTGTTTTAACTAGTTTCATTCAAGTCACTAATACAAGCATTTAGTTTCAGAGGAAGTACATTAAATCTATGAACACTTTACTTCAAACAACCACATCACTTCTGGTTAATTCAGACTATGCTGCCAGATGTTTTTTCACATCTGTTTCTTATCACTGCTTTTACCCCAGCTACAGCAGAGTGCTTGCCCTTTGTGTCAGTGTGACCATAGACCAGAAGAAAGCAAGGTTTTTCTCTGGTCTCATTTGGGTCTTTGCTTACATTTCTGGCTTCCATGATAGAAGTGTGAGTAGACAAAGACCATAACAGCACTAACAGTACTAGAAGTGTGAGACAGCTGAGGGGGAAAAACACTTTCCCGAGTATGTCCTGTGGAAGAGAGAAGAACTATTCACTGAATTTCTTTCTCCTTTTCTTTGTGTTGTGTGCTTTACATGTAGCATATTTGACTTGATCACTCTGGATTTGTAGTTTTCCATTGTTTTATATCTAGAGCTACATATTTGCCTTGGACTCATATTTTTTATCATGTTATGCAGTAAGAAAAGACACCTTTAATGTGACTCTAGCTAACATGTTCTTCAAGTGATTGATGAGTGCCACTATATTCCTATCAATACTTAATTTTTTCTCCTTTAAACTGAGAAGTGCATTGATGTCCCTGTGGGGATCACAGAGCACTAGTAACTGCTTTGGCCATATTTAATTCTGGGTAGCTGCCCTTCTCTTTAAAGTTCCTGTTATTTCTAGATTCCATCTTCTCCGCAAAATGGTGCACCTTGCTATGCACTTTCAATTTGTAAAGGACAATTTCTTGGGGAGAGCCTTACACTGCCACCCTTCAAAACATCACTGATGTAACCATGAACGTTTGAGGTGTGTGGTTAACATAGCTGGAAGTGAGTGCTTGTCACCCATGTATCTTCTCTTCCATGCTGTTTTGGCAGACTGTCCAGTAATTAATGTGGTGTGTTTATACCATATTTTTCATTTTCATCCCCAGAGTATGAATTCTCAGTACCTTGTTACTCTATATTCCACATTCTTTTGTTATATTGGTTCTCAGTTATGCCAGATGCTCCATTCCAGAATGGAAAATAGTGTGCCATATGGGTTTCACTAGTGATGGGGAAAAGCAGAGGAGTAGCAGCCAAAGTTCCCATGACTCATCCAAGTAGTCATTTTTTTCTACCATTTCAAATTGTACAGATTATTTAAGTTTTTGTGCGCTTGTAACCATGAGATCTTTTCCAGCTTTGTTCATCTGGTTTGCATGTGTATGTGAGAGTGTGTGTGTGTGTGGGGGGGGGGAGGGGAGGTGGGGGGATCATTTCCCCTAAAATATCAGCCACTCCTTGACTTATTTGCACTTTTCACATTGTGCTCATTATCCCTCTACCTGCATATTTGCACATACTTGCAAACACTAGTTAATGCTGTAGTCCTTCTTCCTATCTGTTACGGTCTCTTCAGTCTTGCTGTAGCCAAAAAGCAAACTGACCTTCACTTTTTAGTCTCCCCCATAATGTCTGACACTATGATTTTAAACAAGACTACTGGTAGCACCACTGAAATTAGCGCCACTTTAACTAATGACAGGCTTTTTGCTGAGCAAGCATCACCCTTTGTAGCCATAATTGCTACCCACTTTCTCCTACTAGCTACACATTTTTCTGTTACCCCTCAACAGTTTAGCTGCCTGTTGCATAATTTTGTCTTCCTGAAAATACACATCTAGTTTCTATGGAGGTGCAGTTAATTAGCCTTAATGTTGACCCAGTTAGAGATGGTACTGGCTCATCTTTGACTAAAAGAATCCTTGGTGCTGCCTCTCTTGTGAGCCTGATCTATTCAAGAATTTCACTAGTCTATACTGCAAAATGTTTCTGTAGCAATTTCTGGAGTAGAACTAAGAGTGATCAGTTAATCACTACCAGATTTCTCGATGGACCTTGCATCAGCCAAAGGGACCATAGCTGCCCACCAGTACTATTTATTTAGACATTTGCACTTCTAATTTTACTGCTGTAGCACTGAGGGCACCATCACTGTAGCTATGGTACTTTTATACAACTTAATTCTGCATTTTATTTTAAGCATTGCTTGTATAATCAACTGTCAGTTCATCATACAAGTATTCCATTAACTTTATATCCATCTTTTTAGCCATATAATTTTTTATTGCTGTATATATAATACAGTTTTTCAGCCATGCCATTTAACATGGACATTCTTACTGATATGATCATTCCACATTTGTCTACCATATCATACAACTGTGTAACCATCTTTCATCATGAACACATATGCAGATAGCAGAGTTTGAAGTTCTTGCTTTTTAATAAAAGAGAATCAGGACCTGCCTCAGCCTTACAGACACACACACACACACACACACACACACACACACACACACACACGTACACACACACACACGTACACACACACACGTACACACACACACACACACACACACACACACACACACACTAGATTGACTTCTATGTAATAGTTATCCAACAGAAAGCTTTTGACTGAAGATATGACATTGTAGAGCTTTAGTCCTTAGTATAGCAAACTGACTCTGCTTTACCTCTAACTGATAGTGTAGTCTTGTAGTTTATTGTAGAGTACTAACAAGTTAAGGATGTCTAGCAGCAGATTGGGACAAGAGTTAGTGGAAAGCTTTGCTAACCTTATGGTGCAGCTCCTATATCTAGAAAAAAAGAGGCAGTACACTCCAGCTACATACTTGCTGGCCAACCCTGAAAACTTGCTGTATGTGATTAACATAGCCGGAAATAAGTGCTCACTTTTCCGCTCTGAGTTGTATTTATTTCTTTACTGACATTTGATTACTGGAGAAAGGCCGACTGGGTAGGAGGTGGAGCCCATTTCCTGAGGAGGCCCAGGGTGAAAAAGCTCCAAAGTATTATAATCTTCAAAAATAATAGTAAAAAGTCTACAGCTTAAATAAATATATCAAATTAGATACCATATGAAAACATTAGTGAAGAATAGATACAAATTGTTTGACAATGATTCAATATTTAATATTTAGATACATTTCAGCTTTAGATAGTTGTACATAAATTAAAGATAAGTTAGTATAATGCAAACGGGTATTGCAATGTAAAGAGAGAGGGGGGGGAAAGCAGGCTTTTGGTGTATTTAGAGAGAGAGCCCAGGTTAGAGAAACTGATAGAAGTAAGGAAGTAAGTGAAGAAGGAGAGTAAAGAGTTGTAAGATACGAATACATACTAGTTCACATTCCACGATCTAGTTTATCCCGGTGTTGAACAAGAATAAAGCCAGCTTTTGGATAGGATGTCTTTCTGAATGATTTTGAAGGATGGGAGGGAGGTATTGACTTTATGGATACATGTAAGGAGTTCCAGGCTTTAGCATCATGTTATGAGTACAGACAATGTCCAACAGATGTGATAGGTTTGTGGACAGATAGGTGTTTTTACCACTGGATCATAATGACCAACTGGGAACATAATTGAGTAGAATGTCGCTTAGTGCTGGACAAGTAGGTGGATACCAGATAATTGTATAGGTGGTATAGGTGGTAAGAAGCTGCATATATGTTGGTCAATGGGGTGGTTCTACCCAATATAAGCTTTTTAGTGCAAGGCAGTGATGGCCTCTGAAAGTGGTATTTGCTGCATATTAAATTTAGCAATTTTTTATAGCATTGTTTATGTTTTGATTTTTTTGTAAAGCCTAAAGGTTAGTAAAAAGCCATAAAGAAGTGTGGGCAGGAGCTAGGTAGTGACAAGTGTAGTTTTATTTGCATTGGTGATAAAGTGTTTTGGCTGTATAAAGCATCCCTTGTTTTTGAGTTGTTCTTATGCAATTTTGTATATGCAAGTCGAATTTAAGATTATCATCCACTATTGTCCCTAGTAATTTGCTATGAGAAGTGATTTCAATGGTTGTATTCCCAAGAAAGATGAGTTTAAATTTTGTTAGAAAGATGAGTTTAATTTTTGTTTTTTCAAAAGAGAGGGATTTGGGGAGAAAAAGTAGAAGCTGGTTTATTTATTTAAGTGTTTGAACATGAGCTGTGAGTTACAAAGCCATGTTTCAGTAGTGGTAAAGATCCTGAGTAATTTTTTGGAGATGTGCCATGCTGACAGATGTGCAGATAAGTTTGGAGTCATCTGGGTACTGTATTAGGGAAGCCTGTTGTGTGGAAGTGTGGACGGTGCTGGTGAGAATGTTAGAGGAGGGGACTAAGGACAGAGCCTTGTGGTACACCAGTGGTGGCTGGGAGGTATGGCGAGAGGGTGGAGTGCCATTATACAAAATGTTACCTATTGGATAGGTAGCTTTTGAACCACAGAAGGCTGAGATAGTCCCAATGAAGACATTTGACATAGTAGAACTTTACTGTGTTGAATGCTTTAGACAAGTCTAGAAATAAGGAGGAGACTAGTTTGCTATTATCACTAGCTTTATTGACAGTATTTACATATATGTGTGTGTGTGTGTGTGTGTGTGTGTGTGTGTGTGTGTGTGTGTGTGTGTATAATATATATATATTTATATTATATGGTTTACTGTCAAACTCCTGAACACACAGACGGGATATCGGATGGCAGATGGACAATCTCTGTGTTGCCGATTGCTAGATGCGTGATAGTTCATATCAGTGAATGCCACTGTACTTTCGCTGATATGCACGTGATCTAATGACTAGCAATTGCTGTACAGTGTGGATTTGGACAATCATCCCTTTCCTCACTGTAGTACAATCTGAGTTGGAGTATATAGTTAGCATGGGGTGTGGAGAGCAGTCCACCCATGGCGGGGGCTGCAGGGGGGGCTTGCCCTCCTGCTGCAAAAATGTGATGTGAAGTGTAGGAGTTCTACTTACCTGAGCTCCTATACGGGCATCACTTTTGATATTTGGTCAAAATGTTGAATGTCAGAAAGCAATATTTGAAATAAGTAATCAATTTGGTAGTCTTTTAGTGTAGAGAGCTACAGTGATAAATTAAGCTTTATAGGTGTTTAAGTTGCTGAATTGACTGGATGAAAGACTTCAACCTGAATAGGAATAAAGTTCTAAATCTTTCTGCCTTTGAGTAGTATTTGGAGCATGTCTGCTGTTCTGCCTTGCCATCAAATAAGTTATCATGACACTGGCTTCTCCGTTTATAATGATGTAGGTTTGCAGAAGCAGTTAAAGCAGTTTAATTTTTGGAAAGACAGACTATTAGGCAATTTAAAGGCTATTAACAGCACATTCCATGGTGCTAGTAAGAAGTAACAGATGAAATATGCTTGGCTATTATCTGGTACAAAATGACTGAATAGGTCAGGTGACTGCAGAAGGAAAGGAGGGCTACAATGTCAAAACCTTTGTGACTGACAAAAACGATTCGCCTTTTGTTATCCCATTTCAGTGTTTTTGTAGATAGTGTTAGTTAAAATCAGGAAAACTAAATCTGGCAGGTTTGTGAATAAGGAAAGCATTTATGTTCATCTCCCATCTGATCATTCATTTGGTGTTGTCACTTAATTATTTGGGGACTGCTGTTTGAAATGTTTATATTGTGGGGTGAGAAATGATATAACTTTTATTTATTGATTTAATGCTTAGTCAAGATTTTTGACAACCTAAGTTAAAGAAGGAAGTGTTAGAATCCTGTAAGGTCTGCATATGTCAAGAAATTACCTAGTGCGACTGTGCTGATCCTTTAATCAGTAATATATGAGCTTTCTAGAAAGGCAGAGATCTGGATAAAGAACATTCTTGAGAAAAATAAACACTTGGTACAAGAATATTCTTTTAGAGGTAGATATGCTGAAGGATGTCATATAGAGGGTTGATTTGTGAGGTGGAGGTCATTTGTCAGCAGTTGTAAACATAAGGGATCGGTGGAAATTGTATCACCAAAAGACAAGTATTAGGACAGTTTGTAAGCATCCAGAAAGAGAGGCCAGTATCAGAGGATGTTTTGCCTTCATGTATTCTGCAGTCAGATTACCTGTTAAAGTTGCAAAGCCAAATGCCATATTTCCTGTATCATGAGAGTTTGAGGGGAGATGCATGTTTATTCCTAAAGGAAGAAACTTAAGGCCTGTACAGCAATTTTTAGTTGATGCCTTCCTAACATACCCTTTATTTCTTCCACAAAGGAAGGACCACATCTTACTGTACCAGTGGAGAGTAATATTTTCCTTTGTAAGGGAATTGGTGTACAAAAATGACAAGTATATCTTTATTCTTAACTGTGTCAGTGTTGAGTTTGTGTCTTTCGGCTTTTCCCGGTTAGGGGTCGCCACAGCGGAACTCCGGTCCAGTAATGATTGGTAGTTGATTTTTACATGCAGAGTTACCAGCCCTGACGCACAACCTTTGAAGGTGCACCCATTCACGTATGTCTCCATGCAGAAGACGCTCTAGCTGAGAATCGAACCAGACAGCATCTTACTATGAGGCGACAATGCTACCGCAGCATCACCACCGCAGGTATGTCAGTGTCAGTGTTGAGTTTGTACAGAAGGGGAGTGTTTAGGGTTGAAGTCAGGGGATAAAGATAGGGGAGATAATGACTTTATTATTCCCTAGAAAAATAGTTTAGAAATCATAATCAGAGAGTGACAGGATAGGTATGAGTCCAGTTTTTAATTTGACCTCTGCATTGGAGCTTGTCTGGTCATGTCTGACAGACTGAAAGGGATTTTTTATGGATGATGTTTTCCTGTGGAGGCATAATCTCTCATACTTTGCAGGATACAGATTGTGTGCCTTGCATTTCCCATATACATTGATGGTAAGTTGTCATTTGTTTGATTGGAGGCATAGTGGAAGTATCACTTAAAAAATCAACTGGATTCAAAGTAGTTGTAAATTAGACAGATGAGTATGGATTAGTCAGATACTGGTCATTAAAGGTTGGAAATGAATGTTCAGGATACCTACTTGTTTCTGAGAAACCAGTCAAAGTTGCTGTGGTTAACATTTGGAGGAGGAGTGCCCCCATTTTAAATAACTAAATCTGGGCCTGACGATTATAGTGGTTAAATGTGGCATTCCAGTTTTGAAATATAGAATTCTCTTGTACTTGGAAATGGACAAAGAAGTTTCTAAACAGATGATTGTTAAGAATGATACACTTTGTATAATGCATTCTTTAAACACAGTAGTTGACCAGATGCTTGCTAATGAAAGTAGGTCATTCATCAATAATAATTGCAAACTTTATTTTCCATAACAGAACTTCTTGATGGGCTCACATTCCTTTATCCCACACCTTGTTATGATGGTAACATCTTAACCATTATGCTAGTCCCCAAATTAAAGGGGAGAGGCTAACAGAATTCCCCATCCGAGTAAACAGCATTCTAGAAAACATCACTTTTTGGTTCCAATCCCCTAGCAGATCATTCAACCTAACTCCTACTTGCATACTTGGCCTGCTCATTTCTGTGAGTTAAGGCCCACACATCCAGATCATCTCCCTTCTTATTGGGGGTCAAGCCGTAAAAGCATGGTACCTTCCATCTCTAATAATCTAATATTTTTCCATATGGACACAACTGCATATGCCTGCCAGCTCTGTCCTAAAGGATGGTTGTAGTGAACTTGCATGAGGAGGTTCTCTCCTTGCCCCCTTGAAGGCAAGATGCCTTTGGTGGTATTTGGTTTCCACAAGGGATTTAACTGGCAGTTTGCACTTTGGGCATGAACTCTGAACTTGCCTCCAAGAAACCCATGTAGGCACTACTTTGTCATTCCCGTCTCTTCCCTAACCAGTTCTTGCACTTCCTAAACATTTACTTGAACTTCAGTTACATGTATCGTAGTCAGGATTTTTTCTTTACACCAGTGGAGTTGGCTGTTGTGGAAAACAATTGCTGGAAGTATGAAATGTCCCATCTCCATCAGTCTGCAGTTCATCTTTATGGTTGCCATGAGGTAAGCTGCAGCAATCTAGCTCACATAGCATGATCCAGTGTTCTTGGCAGTCAGCAATGTAGTTGCACAGTCCATATGGCATGGTGTAGCATTCTTATTAGTTATTTTTTAAGTAAGGGTGTGTGTGTGTGTGTGTGTGTGTGTGTGTGTGTGTGTGTGTGTGTGTGTGTGTGTGTGTGTGTGTGTTTTATGTGTAACAGCTCTGATGTGTAGAATTTAGAAGTACACTGTGCTGGGGTACGTTTGGAACAGAATCTTTGTTTTGTTATGAATCCCTTGCAAGTCTGCTCTTTGCCTATTAGCTCCAATTGCTAAGAACTTGGACTGGATGATCTTTTTTTTGCTTGTCACCTGGCATTTTGTGGATATAAAAGGTGTACACCCACCTGTTTAAAATAGCAGGTATTTGTGATATAAAAAAATGAGACCACAGTAAATCATTTCAAAACTTTTCCCATCTTTAATGTGACCTATAACCTGTATAATTCAATTGAAAAACAAACAAATCTGTTAGGGGAAAAATATAAAATTTAAAAAGTATAATACATTGGTTGCATAAGTGTGTACACCCTTAAACTAATACTTTGTTGAAGCACCTTTTGATTTAATTACATCATTCCGTCTTTTGGGTACACACTTGCCATTAATTAAAAAGTTTCTGATTAACTCCAAATAAAGTTCAGCTGTCCTAGTTGGATTTTCCTGACATTTACTCAGTTGCCTACTACAGCAAATGCCATGGTTCGCAGAGAGCTTACAATGCATCAAAGGGATCTCAATGTTGAAAGGTATCAGTCAGCATTGGATATACAGTGGAAACACAGTGAAGATGGTCATCAAAAGGTGGAAGAAATATGGGACAACAGTGACGTTGCAAAGAACTGGACGTCCCTCCAAACTTGATGAAAAGTCAAGACAAACTGGTCAGGGAGGCTGCCAAGAGACCTACAGCAACACTGAAGGTGCTGCAGGAATTTCTGGCAAGTACTGGTTATGTACTGCATATGGTAACAATCTCCTGTATTCTCTATATGTTTGGACTATGGGGTAGGGTTGCAAGACAGAAATCTTTTCTTACACAGAAAAACATCCAGGCCCAGCTAAAATTTGCAAAACAATACATCAAGTCTCCCGAAAGCATGTGGGAAAATGTGTTATGGTGTGATGAGACCAACGTTGAACTTTTTGGCCACAATTCCAAAAGGTACGTTTGGTAGGAAAAAACACTTTGCATCACCAAAAGAACACCATCCCATTGGTGAAGCATGGTGATGGCAGTATCATGTTTTGGGGTTGCTTTTATTCAGCTGGAACTAGGGCTTTAGTCAAGGTGAAGGGAATTATGAACACACTTTTGGCCCAAAACCTTCAGGTGTCTGCTAGAAAGCTGAAGATGAAGAGGAATTTCACCTTTCAACACGACAATGTCCCCAAGCATACATCTAAATCAACAAAAGAATGGCTTCACCAAAAGAAAATTAAAATTTTGGAATGGCCCAGCCAGAGCCCAGATCTAAATCCAATAGAAAATCTGTGGGATGACCTAAAGAGGGCTGTGCACAAGAGATGCCCTTGCAATCTGATAAATTTGGATTGCTTTTCCAAGGAAGAGTGGGCAAATATTGCCAAGTCAAGATGTGCCATGCTGATAGACTTCTAGCCAAGAAGACTGAATGAGGTAATTAAATCAAAGGGTGCTTCAACAAACTATTAGTTTAAGGGTGTGCACACTTATGCAACCAGCTTATTGTACATTTTTTATTTTTTATATTTTTTCCCCTAGCGATTTTTTGTTTTTCAATTGAATTGTACAGGCTATAGATCACATTAAAGGTGGGAAAGGTTTTGAAATGATTGCTTATGGTCTCATTTATGTATACCACAAAAACCTGGTATTTTAACAGAGGTGTGTACAATTTGTATATCCACTGCATATTTATGTACTTTTGAATGTCAAGTGACACAATACTGGTCAAAAATCAAAACAGTTTTTGTTTTCAAACTAATAAAAACATGTAGGGGGCTGTGCCCTGCACACCCTGTGTTAATTATATATATTTCCTAACCCTGTGATCACACTACAGTGGGTAAAGGGCCGATTCCCTGCTACATGCTGTACAGCAATCTTTCACAGTTTTTTTCACATTCATTACTATGCTGTGGCATTTCTGGATTTGATGTTTTGGATGTCAGAGTTGTGCCACTCAACATTCACAACATTCAAGGAAATTATATACTCCCCAAAATACACCAAATTGTATATCTCTGTACTCCTTCCTACCTTATGACTTTAACAGCCTTCACTGTCTGTTATTACTAAATCCATTAACTACAAATATTTGTCTAATTTTGTCTTTTAAGAACAGTAATTAAATCTAATAATTCTGATGTTGATGCTAATATGATGTATTATAACTGTTGAATATGATTACTTTTGTTTTTTGTATGTTTAACACTGGAGCTTGGGCCTCTGCAGAAAATGGGTTCTCATGCCCATTTGGGCATTCCCCAGTAAGCAAATAACAATATTTAATATCATTGCTGTACCTGCAGATTGGTAGTTCAACACATTGTCATCTAAAAACATACCTATATCCAGATCCATATGAATTGAAGGGGGTGCTTATTTTAGGCAGTATGGTTGGCACTGTAGATGAAGGGCTGGTTAACCCCATTGCAAGCAGTATCTAATCATGGCTACTTAAATGACAGTCAGTCGACATTTGTATTAGTAATTGTGTAAGTATAGGCAGGAGCCATGCTGGTAAAGTGTTTGACACAGCTCATAAAATAGCTGCTGTTTAGAGGATTTTATTTTGCTCCTCAACTTTGAGTGAGTTGTTTTGTATTTGGTCCTCTGGGAGAGCTCTCTAGACCTCATTCAGTTTTGTGGCACTCCAAATGAGGGCATTGCATCTTAGACTGGATTCCAAAATCTACCCAAAACAGTATTGCCCCAAGTAGGATGCTACCCAATAGCCTATTTGACCACCAGCTAAGCTGCATAATTAGACACCCCAAAGAACCCCACAAGGTTCATCACAATAACAGTCAAAAACCTCAATGACTTCAGTAAAGAAAACTTTACTTCCAGCCTGCTCCAGGTCAATTGAGCTCCACTTAACTCTTACCCTTGATGAAGCAAAAGACACATTTAATACAATATTTCTAAGTATCTTGAAAAAGCAAACAGCATTAAGAACCAAAATTGGTAAAAACAAACCAGACCCCTCCTTAACTTAGGGAAAAAAGGTCTTACAACTTAAAATCTGGATGTCAATGCAACAAACCAAGTCTCAAACATCCCTGCAATAATATAGGCAGTTAAGGAATCATAGCAAGCAAAGCCTAAAGCAGGACAAAAAAGGCTTATTTTAGCAATGCCCAAAATTCATCAAGCATTCAAAAAGAAATCTGGAAATACATGCATTGTGCAATCATTGACATTTAACCCAAACCAGTTCTTCCCCAACCGATAACTCCTATCATTTTATAAAAGGAGAAACCTCCTTCCTACAACATATCCAGTAATCCATTCCTGTCACTGCAGCCAAAAGAAACCTTCACACTCACTACAGTGTCAATGTCTACAATTAAAAAATACTACTCACCCTTAAGACATTAACTACATTAACCATTACCCCTGATCAATTTCCATATAAGTAACTGAAACTGATTTCAGATATCCATGCACACGCAGTTGTGACTCTAATAAACTAGTTTATCCAGGAAAAATATATCCCAACCTTTCTAAACAAAAATGTATATATGTGTGTGTGTGTGTGTGTGTGTGTGTGTGTGTGTGTGTGTGTGTATAATTATATATATATATATATATATATATATATATATATTCCTTTGTAATGGCGGCTCATCAACCAAGCTCACAGACTATAGAACAGTTGGCTTTCTCTCACCCTTATCCAAAAATCTTTGAAATTGCATTCACTAACAGATTGTTACATATATTTCTTTTCATAAGCTTCTCTCTCCCTCACAGCATGGTTTCAGATCCACTTACAGTATGACCACTGCCCTTCTCCTAACTAAAGTCACTTCCTATGGGCTGTCAACCTCCTCACTTAACTGGTTTCTTAGTTATGTTAAAAAAATAATAAATAAATAAATAAATAAACTATTCTTGATCCCCAAGCTCGCTCTTTCTCTCTCTCTGTCTCTGTCTCTCTCCCTCTCTCTGTCTCTGTCTCTCCCTCTCTCTGTCTCTCTGTGTCTCTCCCTCTCTCTGTCTCTGTCTCTCCCTCTCTCTCACCCCCCTCTCTCTGTCTCTGTCTCTGTCTCTCTCTCTCTCTCTCTCTCTCTCTCTCCTCCTCAAAAGTTAACCTTAATATACTGTCATCCTACAAGACCAATGTAGAACTGGTATCCCACATCAAACTAGTTGTGATTATAGACGATCATCTCAAATTTGACCTCCACCTTCAACAACCTATAAAAAAGATGCACCAAAAGCAGGGGTGCATCAATAGAGTAGACCACTACCTTACCAACTCTTCTAGATAAAGTATAGCTACTCCTATTCTACTGTCCACTCTATTATATGCCTTTTCTATCTTAACCAATCTCAACTCCTCTGTATCAGCCTAACTAGAACAATGCTACAGTTTTTCACAAGCAAATAACATACAACACTGTCTTCTCTAAAACAATTAAACTGTGTAAATATTTACAACCCTCAAGCTACTTTACAAATGTAAAAAAAAAAGAATCCATCTATTCAATCTACCATTCAACCTTACATTACTAAGATAAATTAATATTCCACTGACAAATTATTACACTCTATAACTAAACCTAGCAAGAATGCAGAATTCTCTTTGTATTCACACTGCATTGCTAATGTCTGGAATACCATCCCATTCCAGTTAAGAACACTCTGCAGCCTGAAAGACTTTACTGCCTACTGAAGTGACACCTGGTAAATGTGCACCTGCCACTGAAGTGACACCTGGTAAATGTGCACCTGCACCACCCCTGTTTAAACTGGTACTAATATAGCCATATGAATCCAATCTCCTTTATCCTCCTTGTGCCTCCACCGGCTTCCTTTCTTTGTGCTGCTCTAAATCATTATTTTACCTTCCTTTGTCTTTTGAATAAGTCTTAATGGTAACACATTTTATTACATTAAACCTGACGATCTCTGCATACTGGCGATATTGCATATACCTCCCTGTATTTACAAAAAAAGAAAAAAAAAGTTATTCATATACAACCCACTGAAAATGTTATTTTTAATCAAACTGTTAGCAGATGATGTAATTGATTTCAAGGATGTCTGCATAATGGAATTGTTGCTCATAAATGAGACTCATTGTAAATGATGAAGCGATGCAAATGATGTCCATGATATCTGTGTAATGGAGCTTTTATCCACAGGCCACTGCGGGAAAAGGGCACTGCCCATTTGTACTTTCCTGGTAAACAAATACAAAAAAATAAATAAAGCTCTTGTACTGGTCCAGGAAAGAAAGGGGAAGAAACAAAAGGGATCAGGCCTCTCTTTGACTACCCATAAGGAAATGTAAAGCTGCTTCTTGTTGTCTTCCTCCTGGTCATGTAAAACTTAATATATTTTACAATATATTTTTTTACTTTCTTTTGTTCAAATTTAATACTGAAACATGTAATGAAGCTGATTGCCCAACTAAAACTCTACACATATTTCAGTTTTATGAAATTATTTTTATAATTTTATTATATACCGAACTCCAACTCAGCATTTTAACAACTGGAGAAACAGTGGCAAACTAAGGTTAAAAAGGTCCAAACTGAAAACAGAAGTGCAGATCACATCCTTAGAGAACCAAATAGGGCTGTCATCATAAAGGTCCCTGTGTTCAGTTACTAAAACAGCTGAAAACTGAGCAGCCCATACTACTCTATGAATTACAAATCTCCGTGCCTTTTGTAAAGATGAAGTATTGCTAGCACCACCCCCAGTAAGTCAAGGCACAATAACTGACCATGCTAAAGTTAAATCCACTACTAAATGATGACTCAAAGTTAGGTTTGTCAAAATGTTAAACACAGCTTTCATGTTGCAATGGAAATCAGTCACCCCCCCCCCCATGTGAAACACAAGTACCTAGATTTGATTGATCTATGTCATTGGAAGCGTCAATCAGCGTTGGCATTAAATAGTTTCACCTCAACCCTGAAAACTCCTCCTTTCCATAAAACTTTATGGTAAAGATGATTTAAATTCCCCCTCTTGTGCTTGACAAATAAAGGAAGACCGTACCCCAGTCCTTTCTTGGATGGGCTAAATCAGAAGCCTGCCTTATTTTGAAGGATAGAGAACAGTAGCCCAAAGAAGATAAACCTCTGTGGACTACAGCATTGTGTAACAATGAACCAAGGTCCCTAGAAGTTATAATTCTTAAAATTAGTAGGACTAGACAAACAATGGTAATATAGCTCACCACAACAGTGGAGTTCATATTTTGCCTGTTTGTTTAAAATGACTTGATGACCTTTGCCTGACTGTCCATTCAAGGATCCAGACTATGGCAAATCACTAAGAAATGATACTGCTTTCCATTTATGAGACCCCAATAACTCTTGGATTCTGAAGACACCTGCATCCATCCAGGTAAATAATGTTGCCTTGATTGAATAGTGTGAAAACCTAGAAAAATTAATTTTAATAAATAACTGACTTCTAGGGCAGTAAAAATCAGAATGATTCCCTTTAATTCTTTCCTAGCCTTTTTTAAAATCCTAACAAAGTCCCAGTATTTTATGTCAAATAAGTTAAAAAACCTTAGAAAATAAGGTTATAGCAGCTAAATTATTTAAAAAATGGAAGGTGCTAAGCTTTTAGAAAAAAATATTCTAAATAATGCAAGTGTCAGTTGATAAGACCAAAATTGTCTCTTACACTGGACAAGACTACAAAACCTGAATAAAATGTTTGAAAGTTGCTCTTTAACACTGTTTGTATTAGGAGTTGACAAATTCCATAACATTGTATTTGCTATTTGTCTCTAGTTAATCATAACTTCACTGAAATGCGGATGGAAACCTGAGCTAGTTTGGAATCCAGTTTTCTGAACTTTATCACCTGCAGGTGAAATACAAAGTCATTGAAAACATTGTGAATGCCAGTTATATGTTCTAAAGAAATGAAACGTTACTTTAGAAGGAACCCATAATGAGGTTTAAGATTTTTAGTTAAAACTTAAAACAGCTTCTTTATTGTCTAACCTGAAATTCGCCTTCTTATTTTGCAACTGGTCCCATCTTGCAAATGTTGCTACCCATGTAGGCATAATCTTTAAAAACATGTTGACTGACTTCTATCTTTTGACCAAGATTGAGGCCAAGGGACAGAATATCACCACCTGTTTTAAACAAGTCCCGTTACCAAACTCTCCTGCTACATTTGTAAATAGCTGTAAAGGGTCATTAGCCATCAAACCTTCCTGCCAAAAAGAACAACCTTCTAAGGTCTAATGGCAAATCTGACCATACCCATAAGCCAGCTCTTGCCTTCGTGTTGATCCTGGCATAATTGATTTCTTCCTTTATTTGATCACCTTGCAAGAGATGGACTAACCATTGGAAGAAAGGCCTGTTCAGTAAAGATAGCTCTGCATGCAAAATTCAGTAAGCCACACATTTCTTTAATTTGACCTACTGAATGTTTATTTGATGATAAGAAAGACTATGCTGAAAGAACCCTTTTCCAACTTATGCTTAGGCAAACTAATTGAAGAAATACGAACATCTGGCTCAAACTATAAAAATGTGGGCAAATTTGCTAGGCCATCTGTCTTGTCCTGGACTAAGGGATCAACCAGTTGTTCACAAAGCTCCGGACATGACCAGAGAACTTCTTTGGCCCCCAACTCTCCTACACTCAAAATGCAGAATTCAACACAAATAGTAGACCCCAGACCTTTGTTGCCTGCACCACAGGAGGGTTGAGCTGAAGCAATCAAAAGCGGCTCAGGCCACCAAAGAACACATATGCATGGCAAGATAAAAATAATAATTACCCTCAAATTGCATGCTCAATAGATGCCGGTCTTGTGGGCCGATGGCAAGAAGACAAAATGCAGAGTCTAAGTTTGTCTATCCAGGCATCTTTGAATTGCCATATGACTAGTATGGCATCATCAAGGGATGAACTGAGGTACACCCTGGAAAGGATGTATGACAGATTATTTTAATTCCCCATTCTTTTTCTTTGGTTCTAAACCAAAGGAAGAAAAAATAAGGACCTTAAAAGTTAGGGTTTGGTTCATAGGTAATTAGTAGGCTAAGTGCCCTTGCTGGCCATTTTAAGTCTAGTCAATTTCTCTCTTTGTGCCTGAAGTAACCTATCCTGTGGCCAGTAATAATATATTATCCCAAAAGAGGATAACTGGGATCATTACCATAGATAATTTGAGGGGACCCATGCATCAGTAATGCATTTAAGAATTATCTATCCATTAGTAATGTAGGGGTCAGTTCTGGGGCAAGTTTTTTTTTTCCTGTTTCCCATCCATATGTCTAAGATGCACTTGAAAATGGACAGGGATAAACTTTGCCTGAGGATCTAAATCTAGAGTATTGCTGTGGTGCAGTAAATCCATCAGCAATGGGTTGAAGGATGTCTTGTATGCTAGACACAGGCCACCTGTTAGCAGTCTGTAGAATAACTGGATATAGTGACAGGGCTTTGAGTCAGTACATGTAGGGCATGCTATTTAGGCCTTGTATACTTTTAGGAAGGTATTTCTGTGGGTTTTCCATTTGTTATGTGTCTGGACAGAATCCTGCAAATGGGGTATTTATATTCTATAAATGGCCTAATGAATGCTGAGTAAAGGTGGACAGTGACATCCCTAAAACTAGATACAGCCCCTTTCTTTGAGCAGTTAGTAAGGACCAGCTGTTCTACCTTTCATGATATCCCTGGCTAGTGTGTCCTTAACTGTGGCCTCCTTGACTTTTATAAACCTTAAATTCTTGCAGGATGAGGAGTTACTAAAACACTGGAACTGCTAAAAAACAAATTTGAAACCATTTATCAGTTCAACAGCATAGTGTTTCTTGACTTTTTCCTTAAGTGATTTTGAAAAACCTCAGTCTTTATGGGCATGTGATTCCTTGCTAGTTTATCTGAATCTGTAAAAGGAATTACATTTGTTGTAACCACAAAAGCATGGCTTACCTTTCTCCAGTTGTATATCTGCAAAATAAATTATTGGCTGTACTGTTTGGTAGTATACTACCTTTACCGTCTTTGAACCAAAAGAAGCCGAATGTTTGCCCCAACAAATATGCAGAAACTTGGAAGATGACCATGAGCAATTACTAGCATTGAAAGCCCAGCATAACTTAAATCTAGTGCCTATTAGCTCTTGAGATTATCTACTGTCTTATTGGTCGTAACACTTAGCCATGTATCCATGTGCCTTATTTCTCATTTTCATGGTTTATCCTATGCCTAACACTGTCTGAAATTTATCATACCATAGCCATAATAGACTTCATTTTACAAAATGTGTCTCCCTGATAGTAAGAAAATAGTTCAATAGCTCAGTGATGCTAGAGCTTGCTTTGGCCCCCTTTCTCTTTTTACTGTCATAAAGTAGATAAAGTCCACTACCCAGTTATCCCATGGTATAACTCTAGTATTCATAGACTGAATCTACAGCTGGGGCTGGACTATCTTAGACTTCTGATTGACTTCTTTTATTCTATGAAACTTTCATTAGGCACTGAAATCAAGAATTTACAACATGATATGCTTGTTAAGTTCCCGTCAGAATCTTGCCAAGCAAAAATATGTGAAGTCTTGTGTAATGTTGCTCATTATGGAGACCAGCTTCAGGCCATAAAACTGAGGAAGTTGCAGCGTGACCTGAATGATGTTAGACAGGGACATGTTTTTTCTTGGCCTTGACAATCTTTACAGAATAGACCTGAGAGACCAGATGATAGAATCCCTGAGGATAACTGGGCGATGGCTGTGGATGGCAATAGTGCTGAAGTTAATGTTTCAACTGAACCTGGCTTTAGCAGCAATCTCTCCAGTACATCTACAGCTGTACCTGTTATGAATATAGAAGTTTCAATCACCACAATAGCTCACATCTCCAGTACAACTGAGTCTAACCCCCCCTTTTTCCATAACATCCCCTTTACTGATAACAAAGGACTCCAGAGAGAATTGCGCATGCAGTCATGTGAGAAGGGGGAGAGTGCAGTATCACAACAATACCAGCACAGTGAGAATGAGGAGCAGGCATTGAGTAACCTTGTCTTCAACATTTCATCATATAATCTTACTTCTGATCAATGTCCTTTGTTAAATAAAGGGCTCTTTCATACCTTTTACAAGCTTCAGACTTAACAGATGTCCTTTTTGACCTGAGGCTGTTTGCCTGTAATGTCTCCCTGTCTCTGTTGAACAATAGTTATCAGTCTACTTACTCTTTCTATAAGAAACCCAATCTGTATACCCCAGATCTACATCAATTGGCAGCAGCTTTTATTGAAGTATGTGATAAAGAAATCAGAGACATATTAATGGAGAAAAATATACACAGTAGTCATAACTTGACTCCTGGCCAGAAGAAGGCATTGCATGAATTGCAGGCTGCTAAACATTTAGAAATACACCCCACAGATAATGGAGGAGGTGTTGTTGTCTTAGATATCTCTATCTAGATCAGATGTCTATTATGTTCAGTGACTCTACTACTTATGTTTAATATTGCAAAATATAGAGTAGATGGCTTTATTAATGGAGTCCATTTTTTGGTCTACTACCTGTTGATGACAGGATTGATTACTCAAGAATTGTTTGACTATTTTACTGTTGATAATTCCATTATCCCTATTTTATATGGGCTCCCTAAAATTTATAAAAATCTTGAGAAGCCACCCATGAGGTCTATACTGTCTAGTAGGGGATGAGTCACATAGTCCTTATCCATTTATGTGGAGAAAACACTTAGACCTGTTCTAGATACTGTTACCACAGTGTTGAAAGATTCCAAAAGCTTTCTGGAAGGCCTTTATGTCTGGGCTGAATCTAATTTGCATGGTGATGCTTTTCTTTTCGCCACACTTGATGTGAATTCATTGTTCACTGTTATTCCTAATGATGCTGGAGTTGATTATGTTAGGCAGTTTTTGATTTCACATACTGATTTTCCACTACTAAAGTGAGTTATAGTGTTCTTTAATTTAGATTATACTTGAGAATAATGTCTTTTATTTTTGAGAACAACTTTTATCTACAGAAAACTGGTGTTGCTATGGGCACTGCATGTGTGAACAGCTATGCCAACTTGGTCTTTGCAATCTGGGAAAATAGTCTGGTCTTGAATGGTAATATATTTTACTATACTGGATTTTATCGGCATTTTGTGGATGACATATTTATAGTATGGAAAGATAATGAACACGAGTTTAAGACATTTGTTGACTTTGTACACACCACAACTGAATTTTTGAGGTTTTAGCTATAAGGTTTCTAGAGAATCTTTGAAATTCTTAGATATCTCTGTATGCAGGTAAGATCTACATGATATTTCAACATGTATATACAAGAAACTCCCTAAACAGAATACTCTGTTACTGAGAAGTAATATGCATCCATGTCATGTTACGTGGAATATATATGTGGAATATATTTAAAGGCCAATGAACAATTAAAAAGAGATTTTGTGGAGAGAGGTTATAGTCAGTCTATTGTAGAAGAATGTGTCACTACAACCCTAGCACTAAGAAGCACTAAAGATAAACTTTATTTTTCAAGGCGAGCTGAACATAGATGTGATAATTCTACACCTTCACAGCATTGTGTTACCAATAGACCAACCTTCACATACTCCAGTGGATGTTGGGCTAGTTTGCAACGTGTTGCGGAAAACTTGGCCTATTTTACTAGTAGATCCTGAGATTTGACAAGTCATTGACTCTGAACCAAAGTTCTACTTTAGAAATAATTTGTCCCTAAAAAGACAATTATATTATAGGAACTATATCACCTCTGTGATACCCGAGTCAGAAAGGAAGGGGACCTTTAGATGCCATAACTGTAAGGCTTGTGATTACAGCTTTACATGTACCTCGTTTACACATAATATTTCTGGTGTCACCATCAATTTAGACTTATAAAGTGATTGTAAAAGCAAGGACCTTGTATATTTTGTTACCTGTTGTACATGCAGTGCCTTCTATATTGGGAAGACCAATAGATTGTTTAAGGATAGGATTTCAACACTTGAATGATATAGCCAGATGTAAAAACACTAGTGCTTTAGCCAAGCACGTTATGCTGAAAGGAACTAGCCATTCCTTTAAGTTTTTGTGTTAGAGTTAATGAGTCGTATTCCTAGGAAATTTGATAAGAAGAACAAAAGTGAAGTCTGTGAATAGAGATAGATTTTACTGCTGACAGCATATGTTGAACCAGGTTTAAATGAGAGGGTCTCCCTTAAACCTGTTTTAAAGAAAAGACCATTGTGACACTGATACGTCTTGATACATAAACATTTCCTGTTTTGTTTCTTGATCAGACTGGTGTGTAGTGTTCTCTTTTTTTATTTGTTATACAAAAACTTTTATGCAGCTTTTGTTATCTTAGTTTTCATTTAGAATATTTAGTTTTTTTCCCTTTGCTGCATGTATGCAACTGCTTATCTAGTTTTAATAGGTCTAAATGGTTGTGATGCTGCTTTTAGTGAATGTCCAGAGTTTATGCATGACATTTATTAGGTTTTTCATTTTTGTTATACCTGTACATCCAAGTAAGTTCCTGATTCTCTTTCTGCTTCTATATGTAATGCATTTATCTATGTTTATGGTCAGGTTTGAAGCAACATATAGAGACATTAAATGATTTATTACTGTGTTTTGAATAAGCTTAACAAATCTTTATATTTGATGATGTGAATATATTGCTATGTCTTTAACAAATGGTAGGTTGCCTTTATTGTTTGGGAGGGTTTTTTTTATTAATTTTATCACTTGATTGCTGAACTTTCTGTGATTGGTTGAGTGTTATTTTAAATGGTACTTCGATTTTGTGTTCTGTAATGATCTAATGAAGCAGAGGTTACTCTGTGAAAGCACTTACCTTCTGTTTTAATAAAGTTACTTCTATATACAGTAATTTAAAGCCATGTTTGGGAAGAGTTTGTGTTACTGTTGGATTTGACAATACCAAAAGAGTTGTAATGTTGTCAAACCAAACGTTTTTTCTTTCTATTCCATTTTCTTGAATACTTACAAAAAGCAGGTGGTGATAAAGCCCCAAACTGTTTCCTTCATTATAAGTGGAACAAGCTGTGCAGATTCATATTAGAAAACACTATTTTTAACAACAAGCTGTTTGGATATATTTTCTGTATTTTTGCTTCTGCTTGACGACTTCTCTATCTATTAAGCAATTTCTTCTTTTAGCTATTTATTTCTTCCATAAGCCTGCTGATCATCATGCTGTCCCTAACAGGATGTGCCTGTTTACTTCCTGACTACAGAGTTTTCACATACTGTCATGCAGGGAGCTATTTGGGATGGAGAGGCAGGTGTTTAGGCACCAATGAAGGTGCTTTGTGCATTTGTTGTCATTCCAGCAATGAAGCATTTGTAATGGCCTTAACCCCCCCCCTGTTTCAGGGACCAAGCAGTCTGGGTCACTGTGGAGGCCCACAGAGCTTTTTCCAAGGGACTGCACACTTCTGTAATGCCACACTGAGGTTTATGTGCCTAATACCCACTCCCAGGCTGTGTCTGCATTGACGACTAATCGCATAAAGACCATAACAGTGTGCATCTGGCTCAGCTGAATGGTCACATAAGGCTGTTCACACCCATTCTCCTTTGCCAACTCCTTCAGGTGCCTGAGCCACTATCCAGCCTCCAGTCACCTGTGCTGCAGTCAAAGCTTTATTCCTCTAAGCTACCATAGCTGGCTGACTTTTTTTTAATGTTGTTAGTTATAACTTGCATGGCCTGAGTGTTACTTTGTAGAGATTCATGTTTCTTTTGTTATTTTCACTTACAGATTCATTTTTTTTTTTAGTATTATGCTTTATATCTGACCCACACTTTCTCCAGTTAACAACAACATTGGCTGTAAGAAATGCTTAGCCCCATGTTACGGAGGAATGGAGCTCTGAATGTAGCCCAGATAACAGAGATTCAGTTAGTGGCCTAAGCCCTGTAAGAGCCAGGAACGTATACAGACAGGATTAATGGGACTTGGCCTGGTCACCTCTTCAAGGGGGAAGATAAGGGTAGTGGGTTCTTGGGGGGGCCATAGGAAGTGTATTATCTCTAGCGACTGGGGAGACTTCTTCCCTTGCTTCCATGAAGGGGACCAGGGATGCTTGCTGTCAATGTCCCATTGCTGAATGCCAGTACTGCAATCCTGCACCACTGGTTCATGCTGATTGTGTTTCTTAGCCAATCTCTAGGTATGCTTTTGGAGCTTTAATTCATAGGAGATGACCATGTGGTGTGGGTAAGCTTAGTGGCTAGGTTGGTGCTTAAGCATAAGTTTGAGATTACATCTTGAATATAAGAGATCGTGATTGGAAAACCAATGTATGCCTTGGTAGGGAACTGCTTAGCCTTAGCTTGGAATGACTCTGATTTACATGTTTGGAGTTTATTAACTTGAGGTTGACTCTAAGAAGAAGCTGATGTTCTACCTATAAGAGAACATGAGAATGACTCTTACTCATATCTTCATAGTCTCACTAATAAAGTATTTCACACACTTTTTCACAAATCTGTTTTCACATTAAATACTATGTACAATTCCATTTTTCCCTCTTCAAGTTTATTTTAAATCATTAGAAGCTTTAAATCCTAAAATGACTCAGCTGTAGAAACAAGGTGCTATGTTTTTTTTGGCAGAAAGTTAGACATCTTCAGTGGTTCACAAAAACATTAACATAAAAATGAAACTGTGTGACAGAATGAACAGATTGGCAAGTAGAACAAGTTGCAGTGAACAAAAACTGGATTTGTTTGAAGCTAGATTGCATATCTATTTATTCCTCTGAATGTGAAAAATCCTAATAAATTAACTAGTCTGAACAACTGAATCAGATTAATTTAAATCAGTTGCACTGTTTAAGTATTCATGGTAGTACATTTTCAATGTGAAATATTAAATAAATCTTAAGATATAAGATGAGAAATTAATTTAATGGGTCTTCTGTATAGTAAATAATAGCATAACACTTATCTTTCAATAGAGCAACGTTTAGAATGTACTGCTTGGTTTTGTGGGATCTTGGGATAAACAGTGGAAACTGCAAAAACCCTTAAATGTCATGTTTGCATTATTTTGTAAATAGCATGTTTGCATATATTTCTACTTCATTACATACACTTCAAGTTTCATGCACTGTCCTCATTCTTAATTCTGTGTGATGATGAACAATGCAGAATGGTTTAACTAAAGAAGGCTTATTTATGATTTTACCTTAACTTAGATGAGCATTTGTCAATGGCAAATGAAGACTTACTTTGGCTAAGGACTGAAACAGTGTAGGGGAATAATGAGGTAGTATTTCTTTTTTCTTTAGCCTGCTTTACTGTCCTAGTAGCATCGTTTTCTTCTTTAGTAATGTTTCAGTTATTTTTCTTTTGACTAATGGATCAAGTTAATAAACAATTATCATCAGTATTGTAAGCAAAATATTTGAAGTTGTAAATCTATATCTTATAATGTTTTTTTCCAACATTGTCTATCACAGTTTGTGTGATTTGTTTCCTTTTTTATACTTTTGTTTTCACATTGTTAATATCTGTATATTTTGTCATTATTCCTTTAATTATATATAGAGAATTCCTTCCTGGGCCTACTCTTAAAAAAGGTGTTAGCTCAGTTGGATTCACTATTAAAAATGGGAATTAATTAATTCATTAATCCATTCTTTCCTTTAATAGTCTTATTCTGAAGGTTGAGACTTTGGCTAGCTCAAAGGATGTGCATTTCATTTTTGCTTCCTAATAGCACTTATTTTCCTGTTTTATACAGATTATAGTTTGATAAATGCCACACCAGTTCATTCAGTATGATGCAAATTTGTTAAATTAACCTAGAATGGAAAATATTAATTGCAGATTACAGGCATGAGACATGCGTGGAAACCAGTATAAATGAAACTCATGTGGACCCTGAGATGAGCATTCTACACCTTGACGATTATGTGTGTGTGTGTGTGTGTGTGTGTGTGTGTGTGTGTGTGTGTGTGTGTGTGTGTATGTGTGTTTATGTCTGTATCTGTGTGACGTATAGATTTAGGTGTAACTATAGGTATACAATATGCTAGTTCATAATTTTGTTTACTTCCCTTCCTTCTACCATTCTGTAGCCCTCAGCCACCAAAGCATGTCGGCATTTAGCACTGACAATTGTTTAATTTTTAGCTTCTTGGCAGTCAAGCCCAGTCTGTCAGCTTAGTTTTGAATACATAAAGTCCTTGGCCAAAAATAAAATTCTTATTATATGTCAGATGCAATTTTTTTTCGTTCACTAGCCAGCTTCAAAAGACTAAGCTTAGAAGTATTTCTTTATGTTGTAGTTTATGCAGTTATAGTGAGATCTGAATAATTTTCAGAAATTCATTTTTTAAGCTAGAAAATTATAGGAACCTAAAGCTGCTATATTCAGTGTATATGGAGCAACTGTGTAATACCAGCTGTTTGTTTATTTATTTATTTTAGTTGATTAAACTGTAATGTTAGTAGTGCATGACTTTGACATTGTATATGTTATCTCATTGCAACTGATGTGCCATGAGTCTATCTAACAATTGCTAGTGAGCTGTGACCTATTAAACCACCAGCCAAAAGCTCTGTCAGAAGTAACCATCTACAGAGTTCCTCCTAGATCAGTCCTGAAAACACCCCTTTGTGATGATAGTTCTTCAAACCTTGCATTCTGGACATTTAGACTACCCTTGTTTTCTTCTGCAGTCTTGTTGACGTGGGTCTACTGAGGCAGTATAGCAACTGCCTCATGTACACTGACAACCCTCTTCTAATAATTCACTCTAGTACAGAGTGTGAGAGATGCTTTGTGATGATAGTTCTTCAAACCTTGCATTCTGGACATTTAGACTACCCTTGTTTTCTTCTGCCAGTCTTGTTGACGTGGGTCTACTGAGGCAGTATAGCAACTGCCTCATGTACACTGACAACCCTCTTCTAATAATTCACTCTAGTACAGAGTGTGAGAGATGTATCTTACACTAAGAATCTTGAATCCATGCTCTGTCGCATTCAAAACAGTAACATTGAAGAGGTTATCATCTCACCTACCACTACTCATACATATAGCAAGTATCCAACACATAAATCAACATACCTGGAGGTTCTCTCAAAAAAATTACCAAAACACCAGAAACCTCAAAAAAAAAAAAAAAAAAAAAAAAAAAAAAAAGACTGCTGCAACTAACACAGTTCCCACAGCACCGGAGACACAAAGCAACACCAGTCTCTCACCTATCAAGCCTTTAAGGTGTAACACTCAAAAATCTAATTTTTTTGTCATTGGAGACTGCATAGTGAGACACACAGATGTCCCACTCATCAGGTTAGATATGGAGAAAATCACGGTCAGCTGCCTGTCCAGTGCCAGGATTCAAAGATCACGCATGCACTCAGTTCTCTCGGCAACAAGTACCATTATTACTCATTTATAGCTCATGTTGAAGTGAAAGACCTGAGATGTACCTCACTGGACTATATGAAGAGAGACATGATTGACCTCTAGGTATGTTTCCCTAGGCTTGAGCAGCATATTACCCTGACCTAGAATGATGCCACAGTATAAAAAAATGGTTGATTTCAATAATTGGCTTAGTTTTTGGTGCCATTCAAAAGGGATCCAGTTTCTGTCAGCCTGGGATAACATGGTCAACAAACTTCGCTGTTTTGCCAGCGATGGTTTGCACCTGCCACTACTAGGCTTTCAGCTACTGGCAGAGGCTATTAGCCTCCCTTATAGTGCCTTTTTGAGGCTAGCTCTCAAAAGCAAAATTGCCAACCATAAAAAAATAAGGGTTATGCTGCTAAAAGCTAGGCACTTAAACCAAAAAAAAACTGCACACTCTGGAAGCACTTCTGTTATCAGAGGATATAGATATCTATTCAGTCACAGAAACCCTGTTCAAGGCCTCAGACAGTACCCCCAGCCTTGCAAGACTACAATGCCTTCCACATCTTCAGACTGCAAAAAGAACATACGAGAACCAAAAAAGAACATGTGAGAACCAAAGAAGGCAGTGTTTCTATCTATATTAAAGATAAATTCACCTCCCGACTAGTTAGACTGGACAGCTCCATGAAGTTACTCCAAGTCCAGATTACTGTGGGTAAGACCTCCATTCAAGTCATGGTTAGTAATAGATCCCCCTCCATGGATCATGATGCTCACAAGGCCTACTTGACCAAACTAGGGTCAATCCAAATGTTGTCAAGCACTCTGGTCATGGAGGATTTCAATTATCCTACCATCAACTGGAAAACGTACTCTATCTCAAACTCACTAGCACAAAAGTTTCTTGACTTTGTTAACTCAAATGCCCTGGAACAAATTGTTCAACCCTCCAACAAGGTGAACAAACATACTAGATCTGGTCCTCACTAACATGACAAATGGATGCACTACAGTAACTGTTGGACCCTATGACCACAGATCAGTCATCTTCAAACTGGCACTAACACCAGAACTTACAAAGAGTGAAGTCAGACTAAAAAAACTTCACCAAAGCAAATTATACCCTCCTAGGGGATGGCATAAATGCATTCTAAGCCCCATCCTCAGATGGAAGTGGTAACTACACTAAAGCTTACACTAAAACCCAGTACAATCACTTGTATAAGTATATAGACTCAGCTGTTCCAGAGAGAATCAAAGCCAGAGCCACAAGTAAAAAAAAAAAAAAAAGCCACCTTGGTGGACATCCAGCATCAACAAACTTTACAACACAAGGAAAATGTTGCTGTCCAAGAAAACTAAGGTGAGGCTCCAACAATGGAAAAGCACCCTCCTCAGCCTCAACAGGCAAATAAGACATGTCAAATCCTCTAAAGGTAGCTTTGAGAAAACTTGGGAATCACAGCCAAGGATAATCATAAGGTCTTTTATGGCTATGTATGTAGCTTAAAATATGGGACTCAAGCATGTACCAGACTAGTGACTAACAGTATCACACACATTGATCCTGCATTGATAGCAAACTTGCTAGTGGACAGATTTGGTAAAAAATGCACTCCCTTATCCCCACCAAACCTATCAAAAACCTTACCCCCAACTTCCCCCACCCTACGTATATAAAAAACAGGTCATTAAAGCCTTGTCTAAGGCAAATAAAATACAGCCTTTGTAGGACAAGATGGCATCCCAGGCTGTCTTCTAAACAAACTAAAACATGAACTTGCCTCACCAGTAAGTACCCTATTCATTCACAGCCTAAGCACTGGCTCTGTTCCTGTGGAATGGAGAACAGCAACAGTTATTCCCCTCCACAAAGGTTGTTTAGAAAAAGACCCAGGGAATTATAGACCTAGAAGTCTGACCAGCCTTTTCTGTAAAGCCATGTAATGCGTAATCAATCCCACACTTAGGCATTACCGATAAACTTGACAAACTGAATGTAAATCTCTTTGTTGTAAGACTGGTTACCAGCTGGCTCACAAACCAGTAACACACTATTGAAGTGGTTGACTCCACATCAACCAGAAGATCTGTCACCAGTTGGGTGCCCCAAAGGTCAGTGCTAGGCCCCCTACTGTTTGATATATACTTCTCAGAAATTCAGGCCAAAACTAAGGGGCTGTGGCTGACCAAGTTTGTGGACGACTGCAAACTGGGTGCTATTATTGAATCCCCAAATGCTGTCAGTATACTTCAGGAGGGTGTTATGCAGACCAACAACTGGTGGTTTTGTCATGGTCTCAAACTGAATGGAAAGAAATGCATCATCATTCCCTTTGGTAAAAACAATCTCTTCACACTATCAAATTAACAACAATACACTATGTACGTACAAAGTGGTAAGAGATCTGAGATCAAAAGTAGACTGGAACCTTAACTTTGACCACCATGTGTCTAGTGTAGTAAGGAAGGCTTTCTATGTAGTGTACTTGATTAGTAAAGGCGTCACCTCTAGAGTAAAGGAGGTTTATAACCCCTCTGTACTCATCAGTAATCAAGCCCATAATTGAGTATAACGCCCCCGTCAGCAGGTACTGTACAAAGCACCTGCAGCAATTGGAGAGAACAAAGAGGTTGGATTCCCTTAATCTTTTTAGTTAGAAACATGTGCCTTCCACAGACTGACTAAAGTCCCTATCCCTATACTCAATATTGTATAGACTTATTAGGAGAGATTTATGCCTGGCTTACAAAGCAATTTCCAACCCAAACCTAATGAATTTGCTGCACATCTGTAAATCAAACGGGGCTAGATCTACCCATTCCATGGACCTAAATATGGCTTGTGACTTGAATAGGGTGTGCTGGAGGGACAGATTTGTCTCTCACCAATTGCTGCTTCTTTGGAATAGGCTGCAAATTCATGTGAAGCTGAGTAGTTCTATGACACTGTTCTAAAGGAACATCGAAGAGTGGATCGGGCACCATAAACTCTTAACGGGGATAGTGCCCACAAATGGGCATGGGTGGTCATTACTAAATACAGTCCTGGGTATTGACTAAGAATATCTATGGTATTGTATTGAGATGAAATGACTAGGCATGAAATGACCTCCGGGTCAATTCCCTAGTAACGTCTTATGATCCTAAAAGTGGGTCTGCTTTGGAAGCTATGCCCTAGTACAATATCTAGTGCCTTGTTTTCATCTGCGTCTGTTTATACCATAGTATCATGCTGTACTGAATCACTGTTCAAGTTTTGTCACATAAACTGAACCAAATGACTAGATAAAATCTGTCTTTTTGATGTACAATAAGAGCAGTTTACCATAACCAGAGAAAAAGGATCACCTGTGTGTGAGAGCCATCTAATACAAGGTTCCCTGATATGTTATTAGCTCCAGGATGGTGCCAGCCAAGCATAGACTTTGAAAAAGCAACTGTTCATACATTGTCTTACAGACCAGGTAGAGATAATTTTTAAGTAACAGAATACCATGACTGTTCCTTATGTTTTTCTGAGCAGTTCAAGTTTCCCAAGCCTGTAATTTTTTTTTCCCTAATAAAGCATTGCTGCACCTTTAAGTTGTTTATTGTGGTTTGTTCTAAAGCTACAGAAATTTACCACCATTTTCAGTAACTGCTTTGATCACTAAGATGTAAAGGGGTACATCGATCTGTCTGTTTTTCTTTCTTTCTCACTGTCTCATAGAAATGCCTTATAGAATTTTATGGGCTAGAGAGAAAGCTTGCCTGATTTTATACACATGGGTTATAGTTTTTAAATTTTTGTCTAGCTTTGTCTCTGGATCTTCTATGATGTATATATTTTTTAATTTATTTGGCCATTTATTTCCTAAGCATAATTTGTGCCTAGTTAGACAGACATGCTGTGACATTTTAAAGGTGTACTGCACTAGGTGTCTATTTTTGTAGGCCATGTTTGAGAACATCATTGTCGTTTATGGAATTAACCGTGTTACCCATTTTGTAGTCATCAACATAGTTGATTATCTAGAGAAAACTTCCTATTTTTCTATCAAAACTGAATTGTAAAAAAAAGTGATCTTAGTATGGGAAACCTCTGCCAACCCTCTTTGGGATAGAAAGGTGATGCTCACCATGACTTGCCTGTATCCTGTGTCTAACCTTTGTGTTGCCCATTGATTTTAGATTTAGGATTGCCGTTTATTGCTTTTAGATTGTCAGGAGGTTTAGTGAGTAGTATTGTTTTTCCACAGTAACAGATTATCTGATTTAATTTTTGGTCAGGATGCTTTCTGCATGGAGTCTGTATGTCTTCTGTGTGAACAAGTAGATTCCCCCTTAGGTATTCCGGTTTCTTTCCACCTCTCACAGACATGCAGTAGGTGCTTATCCATGACTTCCAACTGAATACTGTTTATTCTCACTGATCTAAAATTGATGGACCTCCCTTTATGAAATGGTACCACTGCAGCCTGTCATCTTTTGTAAGGTATGTATGCATCTGATAACATTTTATTTAGCATGATTGTCTGGGGGCTAGTTAGGTTTTTTGCTGATTTATTTGTAGGCACAGTACATTGTCTGCCCCATGAAGTTGGAGTTCTTAAACGTTACTTGTACATTATCATATCTTTGTTTGATAGAGTCGGATGCGAGTGATTTACTGCTGACTACATAATAACTCCAATAAAAGCAATAGTAAGAAAGTCCTGTGTGGTACCACTGTATGTGATGTATATTTTTAATATGAATGGTCAGTCCTATATTAATTGAGGGGATTGTGTTTGTGTGTAGTTTAATAATTATGTATAAAAATATTGCTGGAAAGTAAAATTGGTCAAGTTTTTCATTTACATGTTTCATTTAAATCAGAATCTTTTTTTGTTTCAGTGGCCTGAACAAATGTTTCATTTTTATTAGATGTCAGGTATATTAGTGATAAATTTATTTAGCATTACCATCTGTCTCCCCACACAAATCTGTCAGTTGGAGTACATGATATATTTTAGGGATGGCTCAAGTATGTTTGCAGTGATTAATGTATACATTTTGTAATATACATTAGGCAGTGTTATTGGACTGTAGAAAGTACAATGCAGTGGCTGAAAGCTAAGTTTCTGTAAAACTGTTATATTTCTAAGAAAGGAAGCTCAACTCCTTTGTTTATGTCGCTAAAAAGGATAAAAATGCTTTTTCTAATACTTTGCAGTAATACCTTGCATAGCTCCTTTGTAAAGTATGTTCTTATTGAGGCTGGCCTTAGATGAAATGGCATCCTAGGTGAGGAGCTCCATGTCCATGTATCCTGTAAAAAAAAAAAAAAAAAAAAAAAAACACATTCGTTCAGTTCCCAATCCTTTCCGCCAGTTTCTCCAGTTGCAGCCTCCCCATGTCATACAGTTTATATTTTCTGCAGTTTCTCACATTTTCCCTTATGCTGCTTCCCCTTATTACATCCTTTCAATGCATTGTAAGTGGCCCAGAAAGTGCCAGGACAACCATGAAGAAAACAGATGAACAAAGCTGAGATTTTGGGGGCCACTAGGCCCTCAGAAGCCATGGAATTTCTAGATGTTCGAACATTTGAGTGTTTTTTTTTTTCCCTCAGCAAATTGATTCAGTGATGCCTTAACTCATCAAAGTCTGCTGACTCTTTTAGGCATTTCTTTAGTTACAACCTATTGATGCCTGCAGGTGTCCATTATAGCCTGCAGGTGTCCATTATAGCCTATTCCTATGTACATTAATAATTCCAAACCATGCTGCATACAAGTTATTGAAAGATTTCATTTTAAAGAATGCATGATAAACAATAGAGTTGCATTAATATTTGGCCCCTATCTAATATAGGTAAGATATATTATTTGGCGCTGATACAGTATTTATTTATAGAGTCATAAATGTAATTTCTGTAAATATCTCAACAACCAGGTGGCACTGACAGAACTGCATAGCCTCATATGAAAGGTCTCAGCAGGTTGAACAAAATGCTTCTGACAGTATATGTGTAACTTTAATGATTGCTCAGATATTATGTTACAAAATATTACAAACTTAATAATTACTGTGTTTACTGTGACTTAAAAAATCTAGTTTAAGACCTAGAGCCTAAAGAATGCTGCTGCTATAAAATAGTTTGTGCTGAAGAGTTTGCCGTTTGTATTTCTTTAGCAACCCCTATAACTCTAGAGAGGTAAAGATTTGTTTGAAATGTGAAGACATTTTTATTTATTTTATTTAACATTTGTTGACCTGGAAAGTCCAACAACTAGGACAGAGCCTATTTTCAGCAGAGGCCAGGGGAAGAGATGCTCTAGACACATGTCTTTGGATTGTGGGAGGAAACCAGAGTACCAGGAGGAAACCCACGCAACGCAGGAAGGATATGCAGACTCCACACATAAGGCATTCCAGCCAAGACTCGAACCAGAGAACCTCTTGCTGTGAGGCGACAATGTTAACCACTGGACCACTGCCCTACCACGTAATTTGATTTTATGAAAAAAACTGATTAGAAGTTGATTTTATGAAAAAAACTGATTAGAAGTTACAGTGAAATGTATCAGAGCTCCATTGGGGGGAACAATTTAAACAAAAATCTTGACTAAGGAAAGAAATGTGTCTTAATCTGTAAAATTGCTTTTTCGTACATCTTTCAACAGACCCTAACTGGATGAGAGTACAGTATAATATATGTAGAGCAAAGAACCAAAGCCCACTGGGTCCCAAGAAGCAGTGTAGTTTTAGATGCACTGAGGTAAACTTTAAAGCCATTTTCCACCTTTTGATTCAGTAATAGCCTGATCAAAAACATGTGCAAGGAACCAAATTCTATTTTTCTCCTTCAAGGAAGAAATAAGTTGCGTCTAACAAAACAGCAGTTAATAATAAATTAAGAAGACAAATGCTTGTGAGGATGTATATAAATCACATTTTAGAATAGTGCTCGCTTCCCTAACCTCCCAAAAAGATAGTCGCTTTCTATGCATATCTCTGGTATTAGGCTGGGACAAAGGCACAAATGGAATGGCTACAGTCATATAGTTAAGTAGGTGCTGTCAGACGTTTATTGTTTTACACATCTGCCTATTTATCTGTATCTATCTGTATACACACACACACACACACACACACACACACATATATATGTGTATATATGTATATATATATATATATATATATATATATATATATATATATATATATATATATATACATATACATATACATACATACATACATACACACACCTAGCATGCCTCTTCACCTCTACCCCTAGAAGATAGCCACTTCCATTTAGTCGGACGTCAGCCTGGAACAGAACTGGAAGAAAAAATAGAGCACATTAACAGGTTTTCAGAGTGCTGCTTCCAGGTGTATATACCTCTACAAAGAGGCCATTCATGAGCAGAGTCATGGAAGGCTTGCTACTGGAGCCTGTCCTTTTTGTCATATACTTCTCTGAAATATAGGCCTATGTCACAGGCCTCTGGCTGATCAAATATGCAGATGATTGCAAACTAGATGCAGTCATAGAATCCCTCAATGACACACACACACAGCCTCCAAGAAGCCTGAAAGGAAATAGTAACTGGTTCCAGAGACACAATCTTAAAACTAAATGCTAAGAAATGCATTACAGTATCCTTTGGGAAGATGGTTACCCTAAAACTACCAAACCGGTATTGCACAATTAAGAGTAGACTCTGTGATTAGGGATTTGGGGACATATATAGAAAGTAACCTGGCCTTTGACCATGTGTCTAAGGTAGTAAGGAAATCATTCTGTATTGTGTAACTTATAAACAAGGGTATGGCACATAGGTCCAATGATGGCATTGTTCCACTATAAGTTTTCTTTGTTTGACCAATCATGTAGAAAAGCTCTGTTTGGTATGTACATGACTAGGCATATACTACAACTGGAAATGCCACAGAGGTTCCTCACAAAAATAATACATGATATAAACATGTCCTTTGCTGACTGCCTCAAAACCCTTATCCCTGTACTTGATTTCCTACACATTTCTGAAAGATCTATGCCTAGCCTAAAAAGCATCCTCTGATCCTGCTCTGATGGACCTGTTGCACATCTATAAAATAAACAACATCAGAATTACATAATTTAGAGATCTAAACCTTGCCTGCAACATAAGTAGGACATGTTGGATGGATAGGTATGTATCTCTGAGATGACTACTTCATTCGAACAGGCTTCTCATGTAAGTGAAGCAGATTTCTTCCCTTGCCTAATTCAAGCATAATTTGGACACCTGCATGGGAAATCAGAAACCCTGATGTGGCACCTAGGTCTCTGGTAAACACAAACAGTATATAAATGGTTGAACACATATGTCCAAGCCTACATTTGCCCCTTGAAATAACAGTAGGATATCAGAGCATGACAGAGATGTTTGGTAAGCATGGTAAGGCTTAAGAAGGCCCCCTCTGGAGTCATTAGTCAAGTAATCACCTGCAGACCTATAATGAAGACTACATCTCTTGTCCCCATGCACATGCTACAGCAACCAGCTTTGCACACATCTGAGCAAGACCAATTTTAGACTAGATGAATTTTTAGAGTAGAGGCCTTTAGTAAGTCTGTGTTAAAGTCAACTTCTACTGCCTGCATTGTGGGTGCTGCCAGGCTCTAGGAAAATTGAAGGGACTGTTGGTTCTGCGATACGTTTTATGTCTTAAATTTGAAAGGTAATGACTTGTTAACTCTCTTCTGGGTAAAAGTTTAAAAACATTTATGTATGTGGCCAGCAATATTGAATGTTATGCATCTCCACAGATAAGTCAGCAATATTGTTATACACACACACACACACACACACACACACACACACACACACACACACACACACACACACACACACACACACACACACACACACACTATAACCATGTAGCAAATCACATTCATAGTTGAAACATCAAACTCACAGTAAGTTTCCCACAATAAGCAGGCAGCTTCCAGTCTAAACCCAGAGTAAATGTTTTGGCTGTATAGTGTTGCATTTCAAGATAAGTAATGAATCTTTCCATTTTATTAGTAATTTCAATACTTTACATGCTATACCCTCAGGAAGAATCTGTACTAATACATACCATCAGGAAGAATCTGTACTAATACAGGCTTTCAGTGGAAAGAAAGTACTATGGGCTATACAGAAATATTGGGATACAGGGTTCCTACAGCCTTCATTCTTTATGCACCTCACATGTTCAAGATGCACCTCAGAGGTGCTTTTACCAATATAGAAACATTTACAAGGAAACCATGAAGTGTAAATATAACTGCAAGTGCAATGCTCTTTATAACTAAAATAAACATCATGCATTTATTGCATGGAAATGTTCTCTCTATATTGTCTAGCTGTTTTGCTTGAATGCGGTAGAAACAGATGCAGCTGTTCTAGTATAAAAAGACTTTGGCTTAGATAGAAAGATATTATTCATACATTCATATATTAAATGCCAACATCTGAAAGACAAAATAAATTAATAATTGACAGCTCAAAAAGCAATCTTCAGTAGCAGCATATATGATTTCAGTGATGGGTCTAATCTTATTTCTCTCCAATCACCGTCTTAAAGTGTGTGCAATCAGGTGACTCCTTTCATGCATCTTCTCATCAGTACCAATAACTGTGTGCAACATTAGCAGCAGAATCAGCCATGATGTGAAGCTATATGCTCAACAGACCAACGGTAGGTCACTAAAGAGCAAGGCAGATGGCACATGAATTTGTTCATGGAAATAACGAATAGCAGCTCAAAGACTCCTAGTATAGTTCCATTGCTGCCATTATGTTTAAACAGTGTTAAAGCCAAATGATCAATGTAGCTTGAAAAGTATTGCCTTGATTATTTATTTATTTTATTTGTAGTTTGTTAACCAGAAAAGTCCATTGGGCCATATTTAACCCTTTTTTCAATGGAGGCCTGCAGAGAAAAGCTCTAAGTACATTCAAAATTATTTTGCCAGTTAATACAAGAAAGTATATACAAAACTTTGAGCAGTTAGTACAAAAAACAAATAATATTGCAGTTAATACACTTATAGGAGAGGTAGCTCCATGTACAATACAAAATTTGTTGGCAGTTAATACAGTTATAGGAGAAAGCTGCAAGACACATTCACATTTATTGGCAGTTAATACAATTATTGGATCAATATCTTGTAGTGAAAAAAAAAGAAATTACATAAAGCTAGTGCTTGAGAGATATGAAGATTAACTGCGAGAAAGGAAAGAGGAGAAATTTAGGAGGGATTTGATTGTTTAGAACATGCAAAAGTAAGGCAAAGAGGGATAAAGCCTTGACTAAGATTCAGGAGACATGAGCTTGACTTGGGCATCTCAGGTCCCTGTTTGAGATGGTATGGGTAGGAGACAAATGAAAGGGTTTATGCTGCTTGCATCCCTATGAGGGGAGGGAAAGGAGATCTATGTGCTTATGAGTGTACTCTACACAGTGGAGACCGGGAATGACATGGAGTTTAGACCTGTTTCCTTGTAGATAATCAATCACACCATGCACAGGCATATTGTACATCGCAACTGCCTTTGCATGCCGGCCCCTTGGATACTAATAAGGAAGTGTGAGGATTCGGGGCTTAAAGATGAAATCTCTGAGTCCCTTTGCATACCACAGCCTAACCTCTCCATAGCAAGAAGTGAGTAGGTCATTGAGCTGTTGCCATGAGAGAATGACTGGGTTAATAGAATGGCCAAAGGGGAAAAAAAGTAAGATAGCCTTGTTTGGTACCAGATCCTTTCCATTAGGCAAATTTAGTTTTCTCATTATCTCAGCTACCCAAGATGATGGAAACATTTAACCCACTTGATTAGGAGTTGCCATTCTTCAGCCATTTAAAAAAAAAAATTAATTAGCCAAAAGAGACATTTTTACAGAATAGTAAATGATGTCAACACTGAATATTTGTTCTTGACAAAAATTTCATTTAGGTGCATTAATTGTTAAATCCACCATTTAATGTGATTCAGTTAGACTCTGTACAATTTAGCAGACAACAGCAAGATTTGCAAATTACCTTTCAACAAACATATTATTTTGTGACTCAGGAAAATTAGACTGATGACAGTAATAAACTATCTTGTACCAACCCAGTGCTTGTGTGCTTAAAGATCCCTGCTGTTATCTAAAAAACCCAGTTAAGTGGTACTTATCTCATCCAAAGGAAATCTTTAGACTTGAGTATCTGTTTGAAATAACACAAATTAGCTACAATAAGGAAAGCCCTCATTATCAGCGAATTCGTATGTCTGTGTGAATCATTCCTTGATAACCACAAGTGCTACGCTCCCTTTTTCTGTTTGCTCTTGGGTAAATCTCTATTAGTGACAGATGCATTGTGTTTGCACAAGTACTTTCATTCCCCCACAAACATGCACAAACCCAAATATGCATGCATACATGTACACACACACACACACCGACCATAGCTCTTTCCTGTCCCTGAGTTTACTCAATGTCCTTGATTTTGATTTGATTACCCCCCACCCTTCATAAGTCACATTGGATTACAGTCAGTAATGCCAGTCTTTAACAGTTTCATTTATTTTATTGTTCAGACAATGCATCATGATGCAAACCCTACTGCTATGTTAACTTTTTCAATGGATTAGAGTAGTATTTCCAAATACTCTCTGCTGTCATCTAGTGTTCCCCCTGACTTTGTGTGGATGTCTGCAACATGGACCATGTATGTTACAAACTCTTGCCGTTCATCGATAATGCCAAACATTAGAGTTTCATATCACTTTTTGCTTGGTCATCCAGATGCAATGCCTATTGATTTTTATTAACTTTTTATTTGGTCTAGGGTGATGTTTCAAAATAATTCTTGTTGTCTGATGTTCCCCAAATATATCTCTTTTACTGCAAAACCTGTTGCTCCATCACCATTCCAGTGATTAAAATTAATTAATTAAAATGAAGAAATGTTTCCATATTGTATAGTGTTCCATCCCACTACATCCACTGCTTGTTAGTTTAGGGGCACTTAAGGGGTATGGCAGCCCAAACACACGCATTGTTTAGCAAACACTGCCCTCACCTGATTGTATGCATGAACACTCCTACCTATTAACACACACACACACACACACACACACACACACACACACACACACACACACACACACACACACACACACACACACACGCATAACGCTACCTTTTCACCAAACACCACAGCACTTGCTTCTAATGCAGTCTAGGCCCACTGAAAGTAATGGGTGAACATGAAGTTTTGGGCAGTTTAAATATGACTGCTGGAAGCAAGGATTTATGTAGTTGAGAGGTTTTGTGAATCACTCAACTGCATAAAGTACTCGCTGCAGGTATTTCTGGAGAAAGAACACATGGCTAATTGCCATATACTGCCTTACTGCTTTCCTGGACTGCATCATTAACATTTGCTGTAGGTCTGTGCAGTAATTTGTAATCGTCATTGCCATAGTTTAAAAGCCACCTATCTGAATCCTGACTAAATCAGGCAGTTGAAGTACATAAGCGTTGCTTGTACTACAGAATGTCCAATCTGTGAATCCTGTTCTGTGGGTAATAGTGAACTGAGTACCAGAATATATGAACATGATTTTACCGACATTCATAAGACAAAAATAATGTTCTGTACAAACCCTCTACTACTTGTGATTAAGGTGTTGAGCAGGTAGTATTAGATGACAGCAGTAGAACCACTGGGGTCTTCACTTGGTTTAAAGAAATGAGAGAGACAGAGCCAGCCTTTGCCAGGTATTGCTTAATGTTTGCAGGCCTCAGTGAAGCTCTTAATTTTAAAGCTGTTTTAAAAATGTAGACCTCTGTAGAACCAGTTGCTAAATTCAATCATTCCATTGTTCAGTTGTGAGACTGTTTTTATTCACTGATGGTTTTATTGTTGTATTGCTTGCCTATCTGTTGATCTATATTTTTGTTTTCTAAATGCTCTCCTTTAGCTACTTTAAAGCATTTTAAACAATTCTTATGCAGATATGTTAGTGTTTACAAAGTCTCAGTACTAGCATTTCCTTCATTTTAGCGTATAAATTATTTATACATTTAGTGTGCTGCTAACTACAGTGATTGTTCATGCCATGTTCATTTATGAACTCATTTCCCACGAAAGTCATTGGTTGACTCATTGCAACATAACTTTTTAAAGTGCACTATGTTTGGTTTCCTACCAGTGGAATAAAAATGCTTACTGGTACTAGCTTTTTATTTTTCTAACTTGTTACCACATTGTATAGATAAATACGTGATGCATTAATAATGGCATCCACTTTCAATGTGGTTTTTTTTATTTCACTTTGAGGTTATCACAGTCTGTTCGGTTCAGAACACCACATCTGTGTGCCCTGTTCAATCACAGCCTCACCTTAGGCTTTGTCCCTACCAAATGGCACACTGCTACAGTCATCCCTCTCCATAAAGGGAGAGTGACTACAGACCCTGCAAATTATCACCCCATTAGCCTGATGAGTCTGATATATAAGGCTATGGAGCGCATCATGACTGACCTGATTAAATAGGACATAGGGAATCTCCAAACTCTAGATCCCACGCAGTTTGGTTTTGTGAAAGGTAGATCATGCCTGCTCAATATGGTTGACTTCTATGAATCAGTCCCCAGAGCTGTGGATGAGGGCAAGGCAGTTCATACAGCCTACCTCGATCTGGCCAAGGCCTTTGATTCCATTCAGGAATTATTGATGATAAACTCACCAAACTAGACATCAGCCCCTATATCACTAGGTGAAAGTAGCGGACTCCAAGTCAGACTGCTGACCAGTCACAAGTGGAGTTCCACAGGGATCGGTCCTGGGTCCTCTCCTGTTCGGCATCTATTTCTCCAAAGTCCAGGCCAATGTGGAGGGGCTCTGGCTGACCAAGTTTGCAGACGACTGCAAGCTGGGAGCCATGATTAACTCCTCAAGAGACATCCTACAGAAAAGTTTCACTGAGACCAATGACTGGTGTCAAAACCATGGCCTTATGCTTAATGCCAAAAAAATGCGTCTTCATCCCCTTTGGGAAAAACTCAGTTTCCACTAATTATCGCATCGATGGGAGCCCACTGAACACTGAAGGTGTTATAAGAGGTCTGGGGACATAGGTTGACAGCAACCTCTCATTCGACCACCACATTGCCACTGTGGTCAGAAAGTCCTTCTGTGTGGCACATCTCATTAACAAGGGTTTTGCATCCAGGAAGAAAGAGGTCATCATCTCTCTCTACTCTTCCCTCTTTAGACAAATCAGCGAGTATAATGCCCCATTTGGCAGGTACCTCACTAGACACATGCAGCAGCTGGAAAGGCCACAAAAGTACCTCACAAATAGGATCCTAGGCCTTAAACACATGTCCTACATGGACAGACTCAGAAAAACTCCTGATATTCTCTGTCTCATATCGTCTACTAATAGCCGATCTCTGCTTGACTTAAACGCCATGTCTGACCTAGTTCTTTTAGAAGTGTTACATCTAAAGAAATCCAAATCCCTCCACACCACATGCTCCAGAGACCTCAACCTCATTACCACAATTAACAGAACATGCTGGAGGGACAGGTTCATAACCCAGAGACTGCTCATGCTCTGGAATAGACTTTCCATACATGTCAAGCAGAGCACCTCACTGACCTTCTTCAAAAGAAATCTTGATGAGTTGATGGGAAATAGAAAGTTCACCCAGGGGATCATTTCAGTGGCTCTACTTGATAGAGGTACTGTGAACTAACTTCTGGTGGCACGATACCAGGGAAATTCTTTGGGCTAGGCTTGTAAAGGCTCCAGGGGCATTAGCCTAGTACACACCTATGAACCTATGTGCTGAGTATATATTTTTGTAACATACCTTTATCTTTCACTAGCTCTGTTATAAGATTCCTTATGGTTTTTTGGCTTTGACAATCCCTTTGTTGAAGTAACCCAGTCGCCAAACTAAGAAATAAGTAAAATAAATTGGTGATGTCCCTAGTCCCCACCGTTAGGTCTAAATGGAGACTTGAGCCTAAAAGCCATTTTTTTCCCTAACTATAACACTTTGCAAGATAAGAAAAAGATGTGCGAGTTGTCTTATCCATATAATTATTGTCTATGCAGAAAGCTGCAAAATATTGCAACCTCTTTCTTGGGGAATGTATGCATATTTCATAAGTTGGATGGTTTAAGAAAATGTTATCCATCCCTTATTGTAAAGCATTTAAATTGTGTTGTCTTAAAAATAGTTTCTTAAGAATAGGTGTAAAAATTTAAGTCATTAAAGGGACCAGCACATTTTAAATAGATTTTGAAGCACCACTTCCAAACAAAAAGACTTTACAAATACTCAATAAGTTTTTCCCTTTAAACCAGGGATTAAGACACTGAGAACTTATAAATCATATTTCACTCTGATCCTTACAGTAGCTGGGCCATTTTATTCAAAAACATGCACTGTGGTATAGAGAGGCAGTGCAAGCTCTGGTTTGTCTGCAGTTCTGTCAGTAGTGCAGTTAATAAACTGAGTAATGTTACCGTCACATCACACACTCCTGCCACAGAAGTGGTCTGAGCAACTGGTTATATTCTTTCCTGAGAACTGAGTGTAGGCATTATGGTTTTCTGAAACCATGAAATGAAGTTCTTCCTGGAATGGATTTTCACTTATTGTGCATTGATAAACAGTAATAGTTATGTTTTGTGTGATATTTATAAAGTGTTACAGCATATGGAGACATACCACACCATGAACTACTGTTGACCCAGACAGATAATTCATAAGCAAATGTGAATCCTTTAGAGTTATGGAGAGCTAGCATTTAGCAGGGAAACTTCTTAGCAATTTGGTGTACACTATAAAAAAGTTGGTTAAAAAGA